>NC_049212.1:38653614-38971114 GCF_013347855.1 Anguilla anguilla
CATGCAGTGGGAAATGCTTGTAATTAAGTCTCGCTGTGAAACATTTCACTTCACCACTATTTATAGCCACAAGTAAGCACTACGATTTAATCCTACTTATTCTTTGGTTAGTTCTTTTTTTGCAGTATACATCATAAAACCGTTTATCGCAGTGCTTTCAGCGAATGGCCTGTTTGACATTGAGTGGTGAATCTAACCGAGAATCAACCAGACAGGGAAGATGGACGTGCAAGTGATGGTCCATAATTCACTGGACTATTAATTCACAGCAGAAGAAAGAAAAGGCACCCGTGATAAGAGAACTAACTCTCTGGGTAATTCCAAACACCGTGTGACCCGATTAAATCATCTGCCCAGGCTTATAAGCGTGCATGTTTATCAAAGACCCCTCTGCCCAGCCTCTACACTCCATCTTTCTTTTTTTCGCACGGTCTCAAATTAGCAGAATATTACAGCAGCCGAATATTAATAATCGGCCGGGGCGACCCAAAGCCTTGTCTCGCACGTTGCCGCGGTTACTGCACGTGAGCAATGAGACCTACTTTCTCTGCTTTGCTTGGAAAGCCACTCAGTCTCTTTGGTTTTAAGGGGGTTATGAATCTCCACTGACCTCTCACAGGCCTGCCTGTGAGTGTGTCCGGGCGCGTGCTACAGCACTGAGACGCATCGTCACCGCCATTTTTAATCCTCGTGTCCGGCCCCAGCAGCTACGGCAGAGTTATGTTATGTCCATTACTGCACGTCCGGCGGCAGTGTAGCATGGTGGGTAAGGAACTGGGCTTGTAACCGAAGGGTCATAGGTTCCATTCCTTGAGCAAGGTACTTAACCTGCACTGCTTCAGCATATATCCAGCTGTATAAATGGATGCAGTGTAAATGCTATGAAAAAGTTCTGAAAAGTCACTCCGGATGAGAATGTCTGCTAAATGCCTGTATTGTAATAGTATCAGGTTTCTCTTTTTCCCTCAGTAATAGTGCAGATTATGTCAGCACATTCTTAGCCATGGGCAGGGCCGAGGCCTACGATCAGGGATTTCTACAGTTATTTTCGAACGTATTCCAAATTCCGTCTTTCAGAAGACGTGCGACAGCGGCGGTCACCTTCCGCAAACTCAAAACGCGGCGGTGTCACGACGTTCCCCCGCCGGAATATCTTGGCCTACATCGGCATTATAAATACCGCGCCCCTCTCCTGCCGCCCCTCTGCCTGTCTGTCTGTCTGTCTGTCCCACGTGAGACGAGACGGCCGGCGGGCCGCTCTGGCTAATTTTCCCCTCCGCCCCGTGCGCACGCGCACCTGTACCTGTCGGACCGTTTAAGAGCGAGACCCTGCGACTCATCGGCGGTGTAATTACTCAGAGCGGCCCGCCGGCGGGGAGGCGCCGGGCCGAGCAGCTGCTGGGTCAGCGTGTGCCCCAGTTTCACAGCGGGATTGGGTCTCAGTGTGTCACACCGAGCAGCTCACGGGCCAGCTCACGGTGCGCAGAGAGCTTCTTCTTTTTCCAAAGGCTTTCACATCCCATAAACAAATCAACCCCATCTCACAGGGCTTCATATGATGGCTGGCATAACTTTGGCCAATAAACTATCTTCAAGGGCAGCGATGGCTTTATACATGTTGCCTGGGACATGGACTAAAATGCAATCAGAGGGTGCGATTTCAAAGTCTCGCTATATACTATATATTGAACTTTTAATTTGGAATATTAATTTGTTTAATATTTGTGATATTATATTTTATTTTGTATGTTATATGATATCTATCTAATAATAAAATCCTTTCAATGAAAGATCCCACATAAGAACTACTGAAATCATTCATAAGCGCCTATTTATAAACACCTGCATTAGCACTATAACATTTGGAATTTCATGTTAGCTTCACCAGTGAAAGGAAAGATTACATAGCACACCCTGTGCCATGGCACTCTATATCAATGGGCATGCATGTTTATGTAGTTTTTATGACGGTGCAATGTAGCCTTTTGGTATGACCCTTCATAATGTGTTATGTGTTAATAGTTATGGCTTATATGAGGAGCAGACCTGGGTCAAACACGTATTTGTTTTGGAATCAAATACTTTTCAACGCTTTGAACTTGTATGGTGTATGGGAACCTATGAAATACTCTCAAAAAGTGCAAACCTCACCTTCTGGTCATATTGGCAGGCTCAGTTGCACCAGGCAAGATCAACAGTGCACAGAGAAGTACCTGAATCCAAAACAAACACGTATTTGACCCAGGTCTGATAGGGAGTGACTCCAAGAGTGGGAAGAGCTGGACATGGTACCATTCTGAAAATATACATAGCGACTGAGAATCGGACCATAACCAGGGAAAGCAGCTTGTGCAACAAAAAAAAAAAACAACCGCTACGTACCAAAAAAAAAAATCACCACAGAGAAATCATGCAGCTGACAAGTGTTAGCAGACGGTTCGGTAGCAGGAATTGAGGCGCGTTTTCGGTTGTCTCACCAGACCAATCAGGTAAGGGCTCCCAGCATCCCCCAGGATGTGCGAGGTGAAGCTCTGCAGGGCCACGGCAGTGGCTCTCCGCGTCGGGATGACGACGTACTGCAGGGCGGGAGAGATCACAACTACGATGTAACCGCCGCGTAAAAAAGAGAGAGTCGGGAGTCAGCGGCCGCCCGCTCAAGCGTGGCAAAGCATCCTGGGGGTATTCGGCAGGGCGAGGTGGAAGAGCACTCCAAAAAACATCTCTACGAGCCATCAGGACAGTCCTGAGCTGGTACCTCGTCGTGTAGCATGCAGACATACATCCTGTCTGACCTGAGCCTGGTCTTTATTGGGGTAATTATACTCGCCAGTATACCTCACGCGCAATAACTCGGCTTCTCTGACAGTTACACGCTTTAAAATAAAAGGGGGGGGAGAAAGAGGAAGTCTTTGTTAAGTGTTTCACGCATAGGTCGTCCGAGCTCTCGTTGAGACGAAGCGCGGGTCGCGCCACTTACCATCAAAATGTCCGCCGTAATCGCCCAGTTTAAAAAGAGCAACGTCTCCCCGATGAAAATGCAGACCTGTGAGGAAGGAGGGAGGGATGGAGAGATGGAGAGAGAGAGAGAGAGAGAGAGAGAGTGAGTCTGTGCTCTACCTTTGCTGTTTGTTGACACAGTATTACACGTTTTTATAAAACGAAACCAATGTCTTGGATTCCATCATATGTAAAGATGAGTTTTAGTAATCACAGAGTATACCTAGACAGTATACTCAAAAATTAGCCATCGTGCACTTTGGGTGGGCGGTGCTTCAAGTTTGCGTCGAAATCACATCTTACAGGCAAGAGTTTTCAGGGAACTGTCAAAGTGAAATTAAAAGTGAGCGTGGCGAAATCACGTCTCGCTCATTAAGGAATGACTCATCGTCGCTCTCAGTGAGTTTCGGAGAGGACATTCACCGCGTTTAAGCACCTGGAATATTCTGAGACTGTCGACAGTCGGGACGGAGCCACACAGGAGCCGGGCTTGTGTGCCACCCGGATGACCCAGGCACGATCAGGCGCGCGCCAACAACAGACAAAAAGACGATAGGAGGAGGAGGAGGAGGTCTGAATTTAAAACAGATGTCCGACACATCTGGCTCTTAATCGTCGGCACCTGGAGGATTCCGGGGGGGGGTCTGGCTGGGGGGGGGGGGGGGGGGGGGGGGTTATTGGGGGGTGCTGGCTGGGGGTTAACGTGCCTTCTGTTCCTCACAGTATGGGGGGGGGGGGGGGTGAATGGCGGAGAGAGAGAGCGCAAAGGGCCAGGCACCGAACCAGCTCCCTGTGGAGAGCGCTGAAAACAGCCCCGTCAGGCTGCCAAGCGCAGGCCCATTTAAACGCAGTGGCATGCCCCGAACGACACGCCCATCTGCTCTGCCCACGGGGCGGCAGTGCAGTACAACGGGTAAGGAGCTGGTCTTGTAACCTAAAGGTCACAGGTTCGATTCCCCAGGTAGAACACTGCTGTTGCACTCTTGAGCAAAGTACTTAACCTGCATTGCTTCAGTAAACAGTATATCCAGCTGTATAAATGGATGCGATGTAGTAAGTTGTGCAAGTCGCTCTGGATAAGAATGTCTGTCTAAATGCCTGTAATGAATGGACTCCTTCTGATGGCTTGGGTTCAGAGTACACAGTTTTGTAAATTATTGTGTGGCACGATACACTAGAATTGACTGTGGTCAGTCAAGCCAGTTGCTGACAAATTCCAGAAACAAAATCTGTGCAGAAACTTTTTGCCGAGCCAAGACACCTTTTTCAGAGACTTGTTTGTGAGGCCAAACACAACAGTCCTCCAGTCGCTGCAGTCCTCCAGCAGGTTGAGCAAGCCGCAGAAGTACCGTTTAAAACCTTCTCTCTGTCTCTGACAGGTTAAGTCTTCCCACTGGACACGGGACATAAAAAGTGAGGGGTTTTTTTTGTTTGTCTTTATTAACTTCGTCCCAATGTGTGTTACCGGGCCGCTCCCCTGCTTTGATTCTGACCCAAAATGAGATCGCGTACCGCGTCGCTTTATGTAACACCGAGGCTCCCCGCTCAATGTTTAATGGGCTTTCTAAAAATACCCGCGGATATGTGAGACTCCCATAAGAGCTCCTCCGAGCTGGCGGGCTGGCGGACGCGGGCGGGCTGGCGGGCGCTGGCGGGCTGGCGGGCGCGGGCGGGCGCGGGGGGCTGCACCATCACTCACGTAGGCTCCCACGATGCTCTTCTTGGCGGCGACGAAGATGAAGCAGATGAAGATGGCCGAGCCCAGCATGCTGACGGCGCACACCAGCGGGTCCGCCCTCTCCGTCTTCTGCCGGCACAGGCGGGTGGAGGCCGCCCCGATCAGCACCCCCAGGAAGCCCGTCACGCAGGTGATGGCCCCGAAAATCAGGCTGGTGGGGGGGGGGGGGGGGGAGTCAGGGGAGGGGGAGGGAGTCAGGTGCCAGGCACAGACAGTAATTTAATATTTACAGTCAGTTATGCAGTAAATACATTGCCCTTTAGTGCGGTGGCGTTTCTGTGTTTATAGCCTTATAAGACCGCGCCCCCTTCCCCGCCCCCCCCCCCCGTCCCATCCCACCTGCCAAGCTTTAACTGCCCTGTCCACACATTGCTTACCCTTACCCTTTGTGTTAAGCAGATGGACCTGTGTGTTAAAAGGCTATGGTAGCAGGTACCTGTCTCTGTATCTGTGTGTTAAAGGCTCAGGTAGCAGGTACCTGTCTCTGTACCTGTGTGTTAAAAGGCTCAGGTAGCAGGTACCTGTCTCTGTACCTGTGTGTTAAAAGGCTCAGGTAGCAGGTACCTGTCTCTGTACCTGTGTGTTAAAGGCTCAGGTAGCAGGTACCTGTCTCTGTACCTGTGCGTTTAAGGGCTCAGGTAGCAGGTACCTGTCTCTGTACCTGTGCGTCGAAAGGCTCAGGTAGCAGGTACCTGTCTCTGTACCTGTGTGTTAAAGGCTCAGGTAGCAGGTACCTGTCTCTGTACCTGTGCGTTTAAGGGCTCAGGTAGCAGGTACCTGTCTCTGTACCTGTGTGTTAAAGAGCTCAGGTAGCAGGTACCTGTCTCTGTACCTGTGCGTTAAAGGCTCAGGTAGCAGGTACCTGTCTCGGATGCTGCAGGGCTCCTCGGTGCAGGGCACCGCGGTCTTCTGGACCACCTGGGCCCGGTACAGGTACTGCGGGATCCACATGCCGAAGGCGCCCGTGGCGAAGGACACGGCGGCCGAGGCCAGGGACGAGAACACGTAACTGCGGCTGCGAGACGGAGAAAAATTATATTATGATAATGTTATTATTATTGTTATTATTATTATTATTCGTAGTAGTAGTAGTACTAGTAGTAGCATTTGTAGTAGAAGTAGTAGTCATACTTTTATTATTGACAATTTCATTATTATTATTAATAATAATAATAATAATAATAAGAACAAGAAAAAGGAGGAGAAGAAAAATACAGCCATGCCCCCCAACTAGAAGGAAATAAATAAAAAAAATCTGAAGGCTAGTCGAATATCTAGAGGACAGAAAGTTCATTCAGCGTTTATTTTTCACACAAAAGCAATGTCGGCTGACATTTTACACATTTATTTATTGATGGAGTTATTGGGCAAAGCGTCCTGCTCAAGGGGTGCTGCAGTGTCCCAGCGTGAACCCTCTGGCCCCTGTTTCCCAACCCCATTCCGCCCCCCCCCATCCCCTCCCCCCGTTTCCTCTCACTTTTTGGCCAGGGCCTTCATGTCGCAGGCCCAAGTGGTGCGGGCCTTGAGCTGCACCCCCAGCTGATCGGCGCTCCCCCGCTTGGGTTCCGGAACACAGAAGAGGATCAGGGTCCCGGCTGTCATCCCCAAAACCGGGGACACCTGCAAAAGGTAGACAAAAAATAAAAATAAAATAAATTCCTCAAGTCAGTGCCAGTAATCACAAATGCTGAATTTTAGACATACTGCACATGTCAGTCATGGGACATTAAAATTTCATTTCCATCCATATTTTTGAAGCACATCTGCACGCTGCAGAATTTTTTTCCTCATTTTTCTTTAAGTTTCCCGTGCACCTATATTGGCTTCACATCAGTAGTTGGCTCGAAAAAAAACACTTGTGTACAGACCGTTAATGCTGGATGTGCGCTGTCAGCGCATTTTAATGTATTCCTTTATAAACCTTCCAGGTTTTCTTGTCCGCCTATGTACAGTGGAATATGGTTGCGTTGCATGCATGCATGCATTTAAGCAAAAAATAACAGATAATTAAGTGAATAAATGGAAAAATCCCCTTGAGTATGCAAGTCTTCTTATATAAATGTCACATCTAATCAGTGTTGCATAATTACCTCCTTTCCGAGCTTTTTACGACGCACACTTAAAAAAAAATCCTTACCGTTCAGTTGTCAACAAAAACATTCAAGCGATGCAGGACACACGCATAGTGTGTGATCATAAAAAAAACGAATGCCATCTGCCAAACAGAGTCCATCTCCGCATTTATTTTACAGCGTCTGCGGGCGAATCTGTATTCCGAACAGCTCGGTTGGCGTTGTTTACCGCGCGAGCTTTCTCCTTCCACAGCCTTTTCGATTCTGCAGCCGATATGCAAACGTCTGCACGCGGACAGAACGCCAAACTTCACAGGGCGATTTTATTTTTGCCTTTTCTTCTGACTTCTGTGCCGCGCAGTGACATGATGACGAAACACGTGACCATTGCGCAAAGGTCCACACAGAACGAATAGCTCGAAGGCTTAGGAATTGAGATTCGTGGAATAATATCCACCCTCTCGGGCAGAAAAGGGCAGATGGCAATCTTACTACAAGCCCTGAGGCTCCATTCTCCACCGTCGCTCCAAATCTTCACATATTTTACGAAGGAAGGCTCAAAATTAACTAAATTAATAAAACAAAATATATAGAGACTTTATTTATATACAGAGCAGTTAATTGCTGGATTTAACCATTTTTTAAAAAATTATGAATGAATTAATTTTTTAGTAGAGATCATAAATGACCTATCTTGGGGTTGTTTTATTGTTGAGTTGCACTAAACAATAAAATAGTTTGGGTTTGAAGCCTTGAATGTCAAGCCCTGCATTTCCTTTGTGACATAATAAGTGTTCAGAACAGGAGGTCTCGGGAAGGCCAAAACACATGGAGTGCATAATTGCATCTGCTGCCAAGTAGCCACTCAAAACTATTGCTGCTGTACATGGGTTTAGAAAAAAGAAGGGGGAAAAAAAAGAAATTCCTTTTGGCACTTCTGAACATCCCGCATGCTGTGTTGCAAGAGGCCAAATGTTTTAGTGCATTTTATTGTGCTGGCCAAGACTCTGCTCAGTTTATAACAGCGCATCAAGGTTTTTGAAAGAGTAATGCCTTGCTATTTTATTACAGTGGAGGCTTGATATTCCATCTGCGCAAGGTAAAGGCAAAGTGTTCCATTTTAACTGTGTGCTAAGACCCCGATCGGGAGAGGGAGGAGGGGGGGGGAGGGGGTCTGTTACTTCCTTTATTTCCAGTGGCAGACTCCATTGATGCAATCTTCTTTCAGTGGCCAAAATGTTAGCAATTTCTTTTTCTTTTTTCCAGAAATCTTTAAGATCAGCAGGACCCCAAGTGGTGATGTGTAAGTATCTCTGCGTGAGTCGAGGCAACTGAGGTTGGACGAAGACGAATTGCCCAGAGCCAATGAAAAGCAGATTTCATCCCCCTCCACCACACTCCACCTCCCACTAAGCTACACCATGTCAGTTCTCCACAACGCGACATCTCTTGTCTCTTCTTTTGTATCAACAGTGGTAATCAACCCTGTTCCTGGGGATTGTACTATCCTGTAGGATTTCATTTCAACCCTGATTTGGCATATCTGGCTCTACGAATTGGCAGCTCAACATGATCTCTAGCTGTGGAATGAGGTGTGGCTTTGTCAGGGTTGGAGTGAAAACCTGCAGGATGGTAGATCTCCAGGAACAGGATTGGTTACCATTGGTTTTACAACATTCACATTCTTCTGTGGTCGGTGATCGACAGAGGTGGAAAGTCCGGGGCTCAGGAAGTAAAAGTCCTGCCATGTTTTTCTTCCACCCATGAACTCAGCCATCTTATTTCACTAATTGGTTCCACCTCCTGGCTGAATAATTGTGCAGATTAGCAAACGCTGGTGAGTGGAACACAACACTAGGGAGGACAGTTGACCTGTGTTGATCAACTTTTTTTCCCCACAGCCCCATGAGGAAGAAGATGTTAAATAAGTAAAGAATCGGTAAAGAATGAGTAACGAATTAGTGAGGAATGAGTAATCAATGAGTAAGGAGCGAGAGCTCTTACCCTTAAAGCCCAATGCCAGTCCCCAGCTGCATGCTTGGCGCTGGACCCGAGGATGTAGCCCAGCCCACTGGATGGGGAGAGATCGGGTGATAGCATTCACACTCACAAACTTGAATGTTGGGAGAAACAAGACCAGGTCAGAACCTCTCCGGCCGACCAATGGTGTAACTTCATCACTCAGTCACTCAGTCACTCAGTCAGTCACAGACATTCACGTTTGTAGGGCTGGCACCGCTGTAGCGGTCCAGTCAAAAAAATCTAATATAACATAATTTTTAAAAAAAACTATTAATTCATTAAAACAGAAGCAAACAAAAGATTTTATTCCATTCCAAGGTCAAGAGGACACCCGGCTCATTTTTCATCTTTTCCCCCAGAGTACGGAATAGGAGGGCGAAGTCAAATATTATTCATGCAGCGGACCATGCGGCTCCGACCGCATCTTCACGCAGCTTAAATATTCATTTGGGTCGGCCTCCCCGCGCCTCCTCTCCGTTTCGCGGCTGACGGGAGCTTCTGTAAGCGGGGGGGCGGGGGGGGGGGGGGTACCCGAGCCGTCAAGTCAAAGGCCAGAGCACTGCAGCATCTTGGTTTTATTGCTTAGATCTCTGCTGACTTGTGTCAAAAGCCCCATGCACACAAAATAGCATAACCGGTTTAACATTCAAATCTGATTTGCGTACAGCTCACGCATATATACAGGATGGATTTTCAGTTAAAAATTTTTTATGGCTCCAATAGTCTAACTCCTCCCTATTTTAATACCATGAAGATTAAATTACTATCAGTTGAAATGCTTTTGGCAGTAGATTATAGTCTTCTATTGCTATTGGCACTTACAGCTTACTGTACAAGCCAATGAGTCAGCCAGTTAGTGGGCTACGATAGAAAAAAAAGAAAAATCAATCTTCCACAAAAAAATTAATAAAAATAAGCAATTTTCCTGAGAATGTGAAGGACAGTTGGATTTCTGACCACTGTTTATGACCTATGATTTTCCAGGATAAAACATTTTCAAGGGTCTTCTAAGACTAAGGATCTGCATATGTGTGAATGCACAGCAACACTGCAAGAAGCTTAATTTACAGTATGAGGCCTCAGAAGACTTTGTCCTTGTCTGACCCAATTCACAGACTTGTTAACAGTGATAATTTGTACTCAGGTGTAAATAAATAAAATATCAGGCTTTGGCAATTCAGAATTAACATTGTCCCAGTTTACAGTCACATTTAAATACTCTTGCTCAGATATTCTCACAGCTGAGAAACTGTGTGTACCATTTACAGTCCAAGAAGCCAATGAATACAGTCAGCTTGTGTATTCTTCTTAGCCTAAGGGGATTTTTCTGTGGAGATGTCTAAACAACAGAGAGCCTCCTCCACTGATTATAATTATTTGATGGGATAGGGAAAATTACATATTGTCACTCATTTGTTTGCATCTGTGTGCACTTATTTCTGCAATACAGGAACTCCGGAATGATTTTTTTCATATAACGAATCAGGTGTGCAGAGTTTCAGGTCTGCACTGCGGCTGGAGTATACAAATGCAATATTAATGTTAATCCATGTCTCGTCAAAGACTTTGTTTTGTCTGAATGCGCAAGGGTAAATCCAGCTGAGAACCGAATACAATTGTCAAAATTTAGTTCAGCTGATTACGGTCAATGCTTTTTTTTTTAGCCACAATTAGTTTATTTGCATATTGCTTTTATGTTTTTGCTTTAAAACATTTATATGACTGTGCATCCACACGCAGCTTCAGTAGGCCACAATATTAAAGTCCTTGTAATTCAGACCTTCTATATGGCTCAGTTTTAGGTGGAACCCGATTGCAGACCCAGTAAAATGTTCAGTGTTATATAAACTCTTACAACGTTTATGAGTCCGCTAGGGCTAGTGTAGATTCCTATAAAATTTGTTTCAGTTGAATTATCACTGGACGTTCTACTGTCCACATTTACCCTAGGACGGAGTGTGGCACAGTGGGTAAGGAACTGGGCTTGTAACCGAAAGGTCGCCCGTTCGATTCCCAGGTAAGGACACTGCCGTTGTACCCTTGAGCAAGGTACTTAACCTGCATTGCTTCAGTATATATATCCAGCTGTATAAATGGATACAATGTAAAATGCTATGTAAAAAGTTGTGTAAGTCGCTCTGGATAAGAGCATCTGCTAAATGCCTGTAATGTAATGTAGTTATGGTCTGAGCCATGCAATTGGCTGAGAGAAGAATTGGATTATACAGTGTTGGGAACGACAGGGGACATGCTGAGTTTACTGGCCCCCTTACCTGCCCAGGGGGATGGCGAAGTAGAAGATGGAGAGCACCATGGTGCGGGTGTTGTTGGTGAACAGGTCCCCGATGATGGTGGGAGAGATGGACGAGTAGCTGGACTCCCCGATACCCACCAGGCCCCTCGACAGGACAAACAGCCAGTAATACTGCAAAGAGCAGGGGGGCTGGATGAGTTACACAGAACCAGCGGTCCTCCATACAGCGACCAGACAAACCAACAGTCCATTATCCATTCGTTTTCTATACCCGCTCATCCTGAGCAGGGTCACGGGGGGGGTGGGGGGTTGCTGAAGCCTATCCCAGCATGCATTGGACGAGAGGCAGGAATACACCCTGGACAGGCCGCCAATCTATCACAGGGCACTTTTGCTAAACCGATAGCCTGTAGCCATTTTCCATCAGGAATCATTGAATAGCAAATGCAATACAACTGAACCGGGAAGTACTCATTATTCCATGCCAGCAAATTCCTCATCAGATCAGATTACTGAGAGGCTCTGTTTGTGGTGCATGATGGGTATCATGGGTATCAGATACGCTGATGGGTATACAGTCAGGTATCGAGACAGTGACACAATTTTATTTTTGTGTTTTTTTGGCTCTGCTCTCCAGCACATTGAATTTGAAATAGAACAATGAACAGTGTTAAAGTGCAGACTGTCAGATTTAATTTTAGAGTATTTACATCCATATCAGGAGATTTGTGGAGGAATTACAGCCCTATTTATATATAGTCCTCCCATTTTAGGGGAGCAAAAGTAATTGGGCAATTGGCTGCTCAGCTGTTTCTGGACCAGCTGTGTGTCCTTGGATCATTAGTTCACGCACAAGAAAGTGAACAAAAGGTCTAGAGTTGATTCTAGGTGGGGAATTTGCATGTGGAGTCTGATGCTGTTGTCTCTCAACATGAAAACCAAAAAAGCGTCAATGCCACTAAAGCAGGCCATCAAGCCAAGATATTAGGTATGTGAAAAAAACTGATCTTTATGTAGTCCACATATATACATTAAATTCATACTATATACATAAATATATACATATATACATATATACAAAACAAATTCCTTGTATGTGAAAACCTACTTGGCGATAAACCTGATTCTGATTCTGATTCTGATTCTAAATTTATTTTTGATAGTCATCTAGGGAAAATAAAAAAAGGTTAATCTTCAACAAAATGGTGAACATATTGTTTTTTGGTTCCCAACAGATAATAAAATATATATAAAAAAATATTTGTATGAACTTGAACATATTTTCAAGGAAAAGAGTGTATTTAAAATAGATTTACTTCTTGAATAACGAATTGATTTCCTAATCTCAGGAATGTGAATCTATCAGATGAATTGTATTTTTATATGACAGCACTTTGATGGTCTAACAGAACGTGACGCGAGCAGTGTCACAGACCACTTCTACATCTGCTGCTGCAAGATTTCCGTTCCATTGGAAGATCTGCGCTCAAGAGCCAACTTTTTTCTGTGCTCCTCACAGTTCAAAAAACTCCCACATGGCAAAAAAAAAGAAAGCCTCTCACAGTATCCAAACATCCGCAAACCCACAATAATCAATACGGTTGCTTCTACAGTACCAGGCCTCCGTCCTTTGTTGACTGCTTGCTACTCTCCACGGCTGTAAGCCTGTCTGCATGTATACTTTTTCTTCTTCAGACGAATGCAGGGGCCTATGTTTGACTACCCCAGGTTAAGGTTTCTTTGGTACATTTTTATTTTTACATTTACATTACAGGCATTTGGCAGACGCTCTTATCCAGAGCGACGTACAACAAAGTGTATAACCATAACCAGGAACAAGCATGACGAAACCCCTAGAGAGAAGTACCGGTCCAAGTACAGGGAACAACCGCATAGTTCAACCTGGACCCTGGTGGTTAAACTGATTAACACTAACAACGAGAGCGGCAACAACGCAGTCTATGGAAAAATAAGAATAAATAAAAATACAAGTAGTTGTTAAGACTGGCGCATCAACTAAGTCACCTACGAAACAGCTGCCTAGTTACAACCCTAAGCTTACAGTCATTTACAGGGGGGTAGGGAGGGATGGGGAGAGGTGCAGCCTGAAGAGGTGGGTCTTCAGTCGTCGTTTGAAATGGGTCACAGTCTCAGCTGTTCTGACCTCCACAGGGAGGTCATTCCACCATCGTGGGGCCAGAACAGACAGGAGACGTGTTCTGGAAGTGCAGGTGCGAAGAGGGGGAGGTGCTAGGCGTCCTGAGGTAGCAGAACGGAGGGATCTGGCTGGCATGTAGGGTTTGAATATCTTGTGAAGGTATGCTGGGGCTGATCCCTTGACTGCCTGGTATGCTAGAACCAATGTTTTGAATTTGATTTATTTGAATGTTTAATGCATACTGGCTGTATCTGAGGGATGTATGACAGGTGACATGTGACATGTAAAATCCATATACGTTCAAGCAATATTTGATTTGAACATACATAAGCCATTTTAAGGCATTGAAGTTGCTGTTCCATTGAAACAAGCAGGGGAATGAGCTCTCACTTAAAATAGAACACTGGCCTACTTCAAAATTCAACTCAAAATTCTTTTTGTCGGTTTTTTTTTCTTCTTGCGCCTGAACACGACTTCTCCATGTTCGTCTGCATTTAAACGACCACACAAAGGAGAAGAAACCATGTCACTTTCACTGTCACTGTATCTGGGTCAGAAACCGGGTTGAAACTTTTGAGAGAAATTTAAATTCAGATCAATGTCTGAATGCGTATACAGCTACTACACATCTCCCATCTATTTATTTATTTATTTATTTATTCTCCATTTTACCCCCAAAGTGACAAAATCACATGGGCGGGTCCATTAGATGCTGATATGCAGGAAGAAGACAAGAGGCTCTAAATGAGAGAAAAAGGAAGATCTGACTGACTGTGCGTGCTCTCGTCAAACAGAAACCCGACAGAACCGCCCCCCCCCCTCACCCACCACCCCCACCCCCACCCCACAGCATGACTGCCTTCCATTTATATCCCTTCGTTTCAACATGACAACAGCGTGGCGGAGGCATCAGAGACTGTGCTACTCTTACTTATTAGGAGGTTATGTAACACCAGCAGCCAAGCAGCCATCAGCAGCCATCAGCAGCATGCCATGGGAGGAGAGGGTAGCTAAAACAGGGCTGCCCTCTGTGGTCTCCACTCACTCAAAAATACATCTTTGATGAGATCTTGCTATTTTTAGCAAAAAAGGTATTTTTGATTCACTCTCTCTCTCTTTTTTCTTTTTTTTCTTTTTTGCATCGTTATCTCACGTGACTCTCCTCTTCCACATGAGAGGATTCACGGTGGCACTTTATAACACAGCCCCGCCTGGTTACAAACGCTGAATAAATCATTTATAGCTGCACGACGTGTACCTGCAGACATAAAGCTTTAATGTTTGTGTCTTAAATAAATAAGTGTGGCAAAATGTGTAATCTAGAAAAGAGGGAAGGATTGTCAATCTGATACATCATTTTGTTTAGTCTCACATCACTGGAGCCCATTCTAACTAATTAGATTAATTTCTTGCAGCCCATCTCCGTATAACAGAGCTAAAAAACCTTTATTAATAGACTTAAAATCAAACAGCATATCGTAGTTGCGTATACTATTGGTTATGAGTGACTTGCTGTCCATTTATAGGGGTACTACGGAATTCTCTTCAGCAATGTGGGACCGGTAACCGGGGAATTAGTTAATTATTCAAGGTCTCAGTGACCCTTATGAGATCAGTTCAACTGACAGCAATGCGGCAGGATGTTTATCGCCCAGGAGGAATTACCCGATACACCCCAGTGACTAGTGCTGGGGGGAAGCCAGAAGCAAACGATGCCAACTTATCACTGATGTCACTTCTGTATTAAATAACATTTTCATCATCGAGGATCCCTATCATCGTCGAATAACATCCTAAGAGACACACAGACCCAGCTCTAATTTTACGTACTCTAATATAGACACAAGACAGATGTTCCGTGCCTGCAGTTTTTACAGGTTTGATTAATAAGGTCTGTCATGCGATTTACCAGGTACAAGCAACTCAAATCAATAGGAAGCCAGTAGATGACACCCAGGTTCTCTCTGAAGTGCCCGCCTCTTGTTGAAGTAAAAATAACTGCACAAAGAAGACATTATTTGAAGAAATGTATAAAACCATAGTTTAAATGTTTCAGTGACCAATGATATTTTGGAAATATTTGGAGTTGGGTACTCTGGACATACACACACAGTCACGGTTTAATAGATTCTGCAGCTAGGCGCCCAGAATGTCATACAGTGTTTGTATAGTCTTCTAGTCATTTCCCACAGATAAGCAGTTTGATTTGACCTTTGTATTCCAAAATGTTGATCTGTCTATCCTGTGTCTGCGCCGTGCTTGATCAGACCAGCAAAATGTCACTTAGTCTCCCTCAGGATGTCCTCTCTGTCTCTCTCTCTCTCTCTCTCTCTCTCCCTCTCTCTCTCTCTCTCTCTCTAAGCCATATTTTTTCTTGATCTGGCTCTGTACTCCACGTTTTAAGATTCACAATCAAACAATGCGCATGTCATGACATGACATTGCTGAGTCAGTGGCCATAACCAATAGTCTGGGAATATTGGATTCAAGGTGCTCTGGTCCATTATTTCAGACAGATCTGATCATACAATATTTGAGGAAAAGATGCATTGGGACCAGCCAAGAGCTCTGTAATGCTCACAGGAGAAAAAAGGTAGCAGACCACGAAAACAAGCAAGGCAACCTTTGTTTACACAGCACCACAAACAACAAGATTACTGCCTCTGGCACAGAGCTGACTAAGACCTCTGTTCTGTCTATCGAGAAAAAAACTAAAACATTTCACCAAACTTTAGAGGATCTAATTTTTTATTTCTTTACTTGTTCCCAATAATGGGCTTTATGATTTTGGCTCTAGCCGGAGGGCTACCGCAGATTGGAGTCAAGGTGTATCTCACTGGCGCGAATTGGTGGCCATTGTGCACGTAAAAACTGAAATGAAGTAAAGTAATAGTAGCTTCTGGAACCCTAACCAACGTATACCTACCCTACTTCTGGTGGGCTAAAATTGCTGAGGGAACCAAAGGCAAGGCACACTGCAGTTAGAAAGAACTTGGACAAATATAATCATCTGTGCAGAGTGAAAGAGCACTGTAATTGGCTATGGAGGACCCATATCTGGAAGCCTTACCTCTTTTGTGATGAAGGAGCTCGAGAGGGTCACTGCGGACCAGAAGAAGATCCCGCAGCTCAGGATGACCTTCCTGTTGAAACGGTCGCCAAGGTAACCAAAGATGGGAGCCGCCACCATGAAGCTGCAGATGAAGACTGCAACAACAGAGAAACGGATTTTACACTGGTGGGACTGTGCCACATAAACACACACACACACACACACACACATACACGCACGCACACACACACACATAAACACACACACACACACACACACACACACACATACACGCACGCACACACACAAGCACGCACGCACGCATGCACACATGCACATACACACACACACACACATGCACACGCACGCACATAAACACACACACACACACACACACACACACACATACACACGCACGCACACAAGCACGCACGCACGCATGCACACATGCACATACACACACACACACACACGGCCATAAACACACACACACACACACACACACGCACGCACACAAGCACGCACGCACGCATGCACACATGCACGCATGAATATACACACACACACATGCACACGCACGCACATAAACACACACACACACACGCACGCACACAAGCACACACAAACGCACACACAGGCACACGCACGCACATACACACACACACACATGCACGCACGCACGCACACATGCACGCATGCACACATGCACGCATGCACACAAGCACACACAAACGCACAGACAGGCGCACGCACACAGACACACATACACACACACACATGCACACGGACACACACACGCATTTTATCATGGGCATTTCGAGTTTTCAGCATCCACATTTGGAGTTGGTTGTACAGCCTTCTGCACTAAATAAATATAACACCCCACCGCCTTCTGCCAGCGTAATTCTTCTTGCCCAGTGTACTGTAGGTGTGTATCGCGCAGCTCAGCAGATTCAGGGGAATGCAGGTGATGCAACAAAACATGTTTTGTGAGGGGCTCATCCCCATACACAGCATTGCACCGCTGCACCTGCTGTCTGGTAACAAGTTTATTGAGCAACTTTGCCCAGGAACAAGTGTTTCGTTCTTATTTTACTCTCCTCTTGTTCACACTGTTGCATTCTCAGTTCTGGCCCGATGAACTCCCCGGACACCCATTAAATGATAACCCGACACAAAGTCCTGGCTGCGTAACTATGCCTTTGTCAGCAGTGTTTTTTTTTTGGGGGGGGGGGGGGAAATTATCTGATTTTAAGAAAATAACAAAAGCTAATTTGTTCCCAGGCGCACACAAAGTCAAGATCAAAAGTGGCACGGCTCTTTATGTTCTTTTAAAGTTAAATTTTAAGGTGATTTTGACCTTATATTTTTAAAAAAAATCTTGTTTATGTAAAAAAACAAAAAACAAAAAAAAAAAAACATTTTACAGCAGGGTTCGCCCTTGTTCTATCTTTCTCACATTAGTTGGCTTCCCAGTCATACTATGCTGGGCAGGAATGACTATCAGCATTTACATTTTCTCAGTAACTGCCACATTTGTAGGCCCATCCCACCCCAGCATCATCCTCCAATTTGGGAGTGCGCAAACCAGCACATGCATCCACTAAAGCAGGGCTGCCCAACCCCTGCTCCCAGAGACCTACTGCAGCACCGTCCTGTAGGTTTCCACCCCAACCCGAGCGAGGCACACCTCATTCCACAGCCAGAGATCTCGGCGTGCTGCTCATTAGCAGAACGACGTGTGCCTAATCGGGGCTAAAACGGGAGCCAGCGGGCGAGCGGCTCGAGCCTCAGATTTATTTTCAGCCTTCCCGAGGAGAGGCGTCAGGTCAGGCAGTTCTCCGCGGAACTCCCCGTCACAGCCGTCACAGTCGCGGTCAGGTGATTCCGGAACGCGGGGTGCTTTGCCGGGAACAGAGACCGACCAATGCCTCAGCTGGACGTGACATCCTGGAACACTTTTTGTGAGTCCTGCTTCAGAACTACAGCTGGCCTGAAAACATTGCCTCACTATCCAGACAAATGCATTATGGGTGGTCTCCATCACCAGGGGAGACCTATACCGACCCTAATGTGTCACGATTGTAGCTCCATTTTATTCACACCATTTAGAAAGACAAATACAGTTTTATACGGTCGTGACCCTGCCTCCGAGGCTGAACAGTAAAAGGAAATGTAAATCTTATTTGCATAATTTATTTGCAATACATCTCCGGCAAAAAAAAGTGCATTCGCTGCAGAAATGCATTCTGGTCTTGTTTCCCGTTCATTAGCGCAGACGGCTGGATTGAGGTTTTTTTTTCTTTTTCTCCACCCAAATTTGGAATCGCAAATCGTACCTCTCAATCCTGCGCTGTATCACCTGCAAAGACCCCAGTGGCTGAAGCTGATGCAGACCTCTCTCTCGCACCCGTCCCGCACTCGCACCCGTCCCGCAAGCCCGAGGCCTTTTCACATCAGCGCTCTCCTCATCTGGGGCTTCTGCGGGTTTTCGGAGCGAGAGGAAATGAAAGCAGCCGTGGCTCTACGCGGGGCAGCGCTGCATCCCCAAGCGTCCCCGGGCTCCGCAGCGATAAACAGACCCTAAATCAGGGGCCGGGCTGTAAAACCTGAGGAAGGCCAGTGTTTTACGATGCCGGGCTGGGTTTTGCTAGGGGCGCTTGGTGCAGTTGGCTGTCTTCTTCTGTGGTGCGGTACGTTTCCAAGGCTGAGGCCCATAGTCTCCCGGCTCGGTGCCCAAGTGGGCCCACGACTACTTTTTGATCTCGGCGCTGCCTTCTGGACAAAGAGTATTTCACAGGTGGAAAAATGAAATGAAATAAAATGATGCAATAAAATGTGTGTGTGTTAGTGTGCATGTGTTTGTGTGTGTGCGTGCGTGCGTGCGTGTGTGTGTGGTTTGTGCAAATATTCACAGTAGCGAACGTGTGAGCAAATTCTCGTCCCATGCACCTTTGACCTCAGCGCTGACATGTCTGCACGTGCTCAGTCCAGCACTTTGCACCCGCACATTGTGTATTTGGCGCTATGTCATTTTATACATTTTTTTAATAAATATATTTTTGCTAGACATCTGAGCCCGACTGTATATGCAGCGCACATCTTATTTTTTTCTTATACCTATTCCTTAACACACACCACATATTTAATATATTAAACCTATGGAATTCTTAATGGTGTGTGAACAAAAAAATAGACTCTCCAACTTTTGGCATTTACAGTAAACAGGCAAAAAGTATTTCTATTCTTGATACTGTTAAATATTTGACACTGTCACAACTATGGTAGCTGTTATTTAGAATTTAGTTTAAAAAGTCAATACATCTATATTAAACATGACTTTTTAAATTTATTCTTTCGTAAGCCATTTTTCATACCAATTCTATTAGTGAACATAACCATTTTTATCCCTGATGCAGAATGACCTGTCAGCTCTGTGGTTTGACGGTGCTGAGTGCTGATTGGATGTAGCGTGGAGCTTTAACTAGACGGCTGACGTTGGCCTAAAAAGGCCAAAAGCTTGTCTCCATAGATACTGCCAAGTGCTATTCTGTCACCACGCTGTTAAATGTCAGTTTAATTTGCAAGTGTGTGTGTTAGAGTGTGTGTGTGTGTGTGTGTGTGTGTGTGCGTGCATGCATGTGTGTGCGAATATATGTCTGTCTATGTGTGCAGTGTGCACCAATTATAACAGCTGTTGCTTATGAAGTGGATGTGAAAAGATGGTTTTGACACTTATCGCTGTAAATGTATGTGTGAATGTGTGTGTGTGTGTGTGTGTGTTTGTGTGTGTGTGCCTGTGTGTGTGTGTGTGTGCGTGTGTGTGCGTCTGTGTATGTGTAAATTGTAAAGCCACATTTCTCACAAACATATTCAACAAACGACCCAAATCCTGAAACTAGTCGCTGCTTTTTGACTGTTCTGAATTCATTTACTTCCCCACAGAGAGGCTCACATTGGGGTACTGTCACTGCTGAGCACCAGAGAATTACAGTGAGCACATCGATTGTCGTTTACCTGGACTGCAGCGACTTTTGTTCAGATTGTGTGATTCTGCAGGTGCAGAAGGTGGGCTCCTGCTGAAGTCTGATTCATTTCCTGCTCTTAGGGAACAATCGTTTTTATGCCAAAATTTCCCTCGAGTGAAATGGCCATCACGATATTTCTGACACCTGCCCACGCGGTGGCCTGACAATGTGTCGGCAGTGTTGCATCCTGGGACGTTCGTCTTTTTCTCTGCTGTGTTCACGTGGAGGACAAAGGCCGTGGCAGGAAGTGGTGACGCCGCGGCAGGAAGTGGCAACGCCACAGCGACACTTTCGCACAGACCGGCAGGAAACCCCGCGCAGTTTGAACACGGAGAGCGAGGGTTTGAGTGAGACGTATGAAAGAGACAGGGACACAGTCACCCCCCCCCAGCTGTGCTGTGTGTTTATTCAGGGACTTTACAAAAAGTTAGAGCTTTCATGGGAGAGTCTTCACCAAAAACAAAACCAAGAGTCCATCGATCAATTCCTGTTTGCCCTCCATTTGCAATCTGTGTCCAGCCATTTGGAAAACAACAAAAAATAAATAAAAAAAAACAGCATGAACTACTGCCAGAAGCTCGGTATGAACCAAACAGATTGGAAGCCCTTCAGTCCACTCCGAAAACAGAGGTATCAGGGCTCCTGCATTACATTACATTACAGGCATTTAGCAGAAGCTTTCATCCAGAGCGACTCACACAGGATTTACATTGCATCCATTTATACAGCTGGATATATACTGAAGCAATGCAGGTTAAGTACCTCGCTCAAGGGTACAACAGTAGTGTTCTACCTGGGGAATCTAACCTGATGTCCTTCAGGTTATAAGCCCAGTTCCTTACCCACTACGCTACACTGCTGCCCCAGTGTATACAGGTGAAAACCGGTTGGATTGTTGGATAGGTGCCGCGCAGATTGTTATAAAATCCTGAACATTTCAGCCGTGACTGTGGTCAGCCAGGAGCTGCAAAATTGGGTGCGGAGTCGAACCTGTCATTGATTTGGCAGCTGTGGTCAGGCCTGCACCAGCTGTATAAGAAACCAGTCCCTGGGGTGAAATGACCACGCACCCCAGCTGCAGAAACAGACAGAAAATAAGTGGCTGCTATCTGCTAGCCTGCTAAACTGGCAGAAGATGTTGCAGCAATGTGATTGGCTTCTAACTGTGCCCAATAGGACGGGTTATAATTAGGCATTTCCAATTTGGGGGAAAAAGAGAACAATTATGGGGGAAAAAAAAAAAAACATTGTTAAAAAAAAAGGACTCGGAATGACTAATTATCAATGTAACACATATTCGTTGTGGCAGAACAGTCCATAATAATCTGATTACTGAACTATTATCCGGGCTACACCTGCTCACCTCCATTTATTCTCCTTCTATAATTGGTTTGATATTGCAGCCACACCTCTGACATGCAGCATGTGTTGGTAGCGTCTCATTAGCAGAGGAAGGCAGGTGGCCTGTGCCTCCTCCTCTTCGGGTGTGGGGACGGGGGGGGGGGGGGGGCGGTGGGGGGGGGGGGACGGGGGGGGCGAGGGGGGCGGCAGGGGGCTGGGGGCTGGGGGGGACGGGGAGGACCTGCTCCCTCCGGGCTAAGGGCCAAAGCAATTAGTGTTTCCAAAGTGGAGCGGAGAAAAAGATGCATTTGTCTTTTTTTTTGGCCACCCGGAGACCTGGAGGGTTCAGTAAACCACCTTTCCTTGCATTTTTTTGACACTACAGGAGGGCCAGTGGGAGGGGAGGATTCTAAACTTAGCTTGTGCTTTTTTTTATAATCCCAAACAATGCCTTTTTTTGCTTCCTAAGTGCAAAAAAAGCAAAAGAAAAAAACATCTCTTTTAGTATATTTGGGTATGTGTCTTACCATAAGATTATTTTCTTTCAATTGTACTCCACATTGCAAGAATGTGTTTTACATCAGTAATTTCTCTTAATATGAATCAATCTGTGAGTGAGAACCCCCACTACAATAAGAAGGTTAATTTTGGATACAGTGCCTTTAGGCCTAGCCACTACAGGCTGAAAAGGGTCTTCTTAATGTATTATTATAAGGAGGAATTATATATTTATGTCTAAGTAAATATTCATACAGCTATTTAGTAAAATATGAATGTTCAACAGTTACAATGATAACAGTATTAATGATGTTTAAATCAATCAGGCATGATTTTTTTCCGCAACAAAATACTCTTTAAAGGAAAACATTTTATTTCTGCTTTGCAAACGACCCCCTGTGACTGCTGCTTAGATTCCCAAGGATCCCCAGACCCCAGTTTGGAGCTCCTGCTTTGCAGAGCTCAGTGCTTAAATGAGAATTTCGCCCAAGTTGAATTTTAGCTCACATATAACTGCATGCATTCTTTTTTTTTCCTTTTTTTTTGCAGATATAAGCATTAATCAAGTGAAATAGAACGGCAATATTAATTCTGTGCAGCTTCCTGTTGAAACTGCATTTTCAGTACAATAATGGATCACTGTCAGTTTATGTTTCTCTGCAATATAAATGGCACAATGAAATTAGGGCAACAGGGTACATGCTATATGACCTCACATTGCACTCGGGGGAAGGTAAGACAGTAACGAGAAGTTAAAGAAACACCCATTCGCTAGAAAAGTTGTGTCTAATATTTTCTTTCACTAAAATATTACTTTCAATGCTGTACATTCCAACCGACTCAGGCACTGTTCGCGTGGACGAGTTGACGCCAAGCACTGCCAGCGACAGAGAACACCGCTAAAAATCAGCTGAATTATTCAATTCCTGAATTTTAAACCTTCCGTTTTAATTTAACTTCAGTACTTGTGCTTTAATCTATTTCACGTTATCATTACAATATCCCTTGCAGCAAACCATTTCATTAGCCTTCTTTTTTTATCTTTTTTTTTTTTTTGCGTGCGGGGTAAATTTAACTGCACTTTTTATGTGTGTTGGCTTCTTCTCACAGGTTAGTCTGATAACCATACTGAATATGATGCGTGACCGTGTCAGAATATTGCTCTCAGTCACTGTTGTTGCATTGTGGCAATTGACCAATCAGTGTGGATGACTGAGGGTGGTGCAATGTGACAGTTGAAAATATCACACGCAATGAAAAAAAGGTTCTGCCAACCTCAAACTGGGGGCTGACTAAACGCAGGCGAGAAAGCTGCTTCGGGCGAAAAAATGGTGACTCCATCCTTGAATTAAATCTGCAATTAGTTAACCGCATTGTGGTTACCATAAGTTAACATTTTTGGACTCATCAGGAGTACAAAATGGAGGCGACAGAAAGCGGTTCACCTTGTCTGTTCTAGGAAAACGCTTTGTCTGGCAGAGCTGTGTCTGACTCCTTTCATCCGGGCTTTTTATTATATCAGCCCTTTTCACAAAGGCTGTCCTTCTGAAAACATTTCGAGCTCCCGAGGGCCTGTCTTCCCATTAGCATGCAGGGGCGAGGAGGAGTGTGGGCGGCCGCGGCGCGATGAAGAACGAACGCCGGTCTTCGCCGGGGCGAACAAAGAGAGAGAGAGAGAGTCCGCGGTCACGCGTACCTGCGCGAGGGATGGAGCGCCTGTCCGACCGTCGCATTCCGAGCGTAAAGGTCAGGGGGAGCACGTGGGGCCCCGTTAAAAGGGGATGATTCAGAATGTGTGGGTACCACGTCCCTCTGGGCCTCCCAGGCGAACTCTGCATCTGTGTTAGCGGAATGCTAACGAGCGCCATTATCCCCGCCCGACCTTGGCAGTTGGACGCATAAGATACCTGGAGCCTGCACCGTACGCCAGTGATCTGAGGTACTTCTCTATTCGGCCGCTATTGATCTCCTTTTCCTGGCACCTTTCATGTGGACTAAAAGGATAGTTGCTCTTAATAAATATGAAATCATGACAGTGGGGAAGTTTTTTTCTTCTTTTTTTGACGGAAGCAATTTCTTCTGCAAGTATTCTGTTTTGGCACTGGTAAAACCTTTCGCAAAAAGACACTTTATAGAGCGGCAAGGCAAGAGACAGAGCAAAAAGAGCAAACAGAGCAAACACCACCTGAACCCCCAAATAGCAAGTACATGAGGTAAGAACCTCCCAGCGGGAAGAAAACTGTGAAAAAGGTGGTGAGAATAATCTCCCCAATGGGAAGAAATCTCGAGAGGAGCCCGGCTACAGAGGGGGGGACCCCATCCTCCACTGGCCAGCCTGGATCCTATTACAGGAAGTCGCTGTTCCCTTTAGATAATTTGCATACATTAGCTCTTCTCCAATACCCATATTGATGCCTGTGGGGAATGCCTGTCTTAATTGGCTGAGATGGACAGATTAGACTGGCAGACTCTCCACATCAAGAATTTGGCTTTGGAACAGGAAGTCTGAAGCTCAGGGTGCCAGTAACTGTTTGCCGGTGCCCCTCCTTTGAGACGTGGCCTAATAAAGACCGAGCGAGATCTGAAGCCTGAGAACCCTGTTTAATTCACCAGGCCCCTTTCCATTCAGTCCTCAAGGGTCCCAAAACACCTTGTTCACGTGACTTTACAGTTGATGCCTCTCATTCACCCATTCACACACACGGCAACGGTGAAAGACTGCCATGCACGATACCAATCAGCTCGTTGGGGAGCAATTAGGGGTTAGGTGTCTTGCTCAGGGACACGTCAACACACGTGTAAACACCTTAGCTCTCCCATACGAATAACCATTCCCTGCAATCGTGTATATCGCATCGCATCAAGTGAAGACTATCATACTTGTGTGTTTGTATTTTGTATTTATTGTATTTAAAATCTGTACAAGCTTTATGCTGCCTGTCACCTGTCGCATTGTCCTTCGGTCCTCAGTCTGCTGCATCCTGCGTTAGTACAGGCTGTGACGTTTGGGTGCAGGGGATTGAACAACGGGAGGAAAAGGATGGAAACGCAGTTCTTCCACGCAAAAAAAGGACAGTGTTAAAACAGACCGTGGTCATGGGGCTGTACTGGCTATTTGTGGCACGGAAAACCCAAGCTGTTCATTCATGGCAATGGGGCTGTGTCGTTATCACTGTCTCAGGTTGCCTTCCATTACATTACATTACATTACATTACAGGCATTTAGTCTGGAGCGTCTAACACAACTTTTCACATAGCATTTATATCGCATGCATTTATACAGCTGGATATATACTGATGCACTGCAGGTTAAGTACCTTGCTGAAGGGTACAACAGCAGTGCCCTATTTGGGAATTGAACCTGTGACCTTTAGGTTACAAGACCAGCTCCTTACCCATTATACTACACTGCCGGACGTCCTGCTACTGTCCTTTTCATGTTAAGGCCGGTCCTCTCAATCACATCAGATGCATTTTGGGTGAACAAGCTCAGGCAATTGGAATGTACACTGTAAAAAGTGCAGTGCTAATTCAACTGATTAACAGAGTACACTGGAGTCCAATGGGGACCATATGTACTATGTAAGAGTTGAACACTGAACATTTTACTATGTGTATGTAAGTATAAATGTTTTAAAACTTCTCACATCTACTGAAGGGCGGTAGAGGTGTCAGTGGGAGTACGGAGGGGCCTGATTCTGTATGAGGTTCCATCCATCCATCGATTCAAAAGTAATCCCTTTGACATGACAGACGGATGAACCTGTCAATGCCCGCCCTTATCGTGGAGTGACTTAGCGCTCAAACAGCTCAGAGAAACGGAAGAATGACAGCAATGACGGAAAGATAATAGAAAATAAGACAGTCCGCAGGTGGGTTCTGAGGGGGAGAAAAAATACATCTGTGACGTGACCTGAGACGGAGAGGAGAGGAGAATAAGAGCAACGGCAACAGATGCGCTGGCTGGGGAAGTGAAGGAGTGAAAACTGCAGTGGTGAATAAAGCAGTGCAGCGGTGGGGGGGGGGGGGGGGGGTGGGGGGTGAGATTGGGGGGGCAGATCATTCCGGACTCCAGGAGACCGGAGCCTGAACCCTACCGCTCCGCGCTCCCGTCCCGTCCCGATCGGGTCGCACACCGCCTCAGCCCCCAAAAACCACTCTTTATAAAATGTCTCCCAATTCTCCTCAGACTTTCACCTCTGGATGAACAGATACTGTGCGTCCGCAGGCCGTCTCTCACTGAGCGCATTCTCACAGATCGGGGCAAAAAGACCACCGTCTGCTCGCCCGAAAAAAAATGTCGTGTTTCCCGAGCTCCCCCCGTGAGACGAAGTGGGTGCCTCGGGGGGAAGCGGGTCCCACGACAGACCTCTTTACCGGGTTCCGAAATGCCCCCGATGGGGCGATGAAGACCGGGCATAAAGGCTACGTGTTTGTGCACGGATGATGATGGTATACAGAGGGAGGTATTGATCTTGGCTGGCCCTGCAGTGCTTTTGGAGAGATGAACAACAGCAGCTCCCGATGGGATGCTGGGCTATTGAGGCAGGCTTCCACAGTCCGCTCTGTTTAGGCACTCCAAAAAAAGCGCATTCATGTGGAATCCCAACCCGCCCCCCCCCCCACCCCCCCACACCCACAGGAGGGGGCTTTCACTCTGGTGCACTGACAACCCCACATCCACCTCTCTACATCCACACAATAAGGGGTTCTAAAACTCACTGAATTTGCCCCAGAAAACTGAGGGAGTTTTATATACATAAACAGGCTGTGATAGTTTGGCTCTGCAGAAGAAAAAAAAACACAAATGCTCTAACGAGCCAATGACTGTAGTTCCTTTGAGCTAAGGTATGCTTTTTGGCGGACTAAACTAGGGCAGTGTTGCTCTGCTAATAAAGCTCGGAGAAGAGGAGGCAGACGCAACGAGCCGAACCCTGCAGCAGCAATGCACTGCGGGTCGTTATATTTTCACTACAGAAATACGACCTCCCGCTTGACTGCTGTTTGCCACGGAGTGTCGGACGTCATTTTCTGAGAATGCATAGCGACGTGATTGCCTTTTGCGTTGACTACGGCGGTTTGTAAACGGTGTTCCGACTGCAGTGGCAAAATACCCAATACCCTGGATAACCGCCCCGTGTGTGTTTTTCCGTTGGATTTAGGAGCACGTAGAAATGTACGCACAGACCCCACCCACCCACACACACTCGCTCGCTCACTCACTGAGCATCTCCCTAAGGGGACGAGAGTGTGATTGTTTAGCTATTACTGTAGATGGCAAAATAGTCTGTACTATGCAGATCCAGATGAATTGGCTTTCTGAATTGGCTCATATTTAAGAGCTGGGCCGATTTCAAGTGTCTTTTTTTTTTTTTTTTTTTGCTAATGTATGAAAAATCTGTAAATTCTTCACTCCTCATTAAGACACCATTGATTAATTTTCCTTGTGCATCTTCTTTCCTGGCAGCAAAAGTAAAAAAAAAAAAAAAAGAAACTTAAACTTTAAGTTTAAGAAAAAAGAAAAAAAAACTTTATTCCACTATCTTATTGGAAAGTGACAAATTATTTTTGACTGAATTCCCTTTAAAATCTACTAAAAACAAAGGTGTAGCTGTGAAACACATAATTATTATTTTTATGTTTTTTAGAGAAAATACAAGTAAAATCGGCTGCTTTGCTTACGCTCAGAATAAAGGGTTCCAAAAGGCTTCTCTGTACCTCAGCGGGGACACGCTATCTGGCACAAGGGCTCATTTCAGGCAGAATGGTTCGGTCGGGGAGCGTTCGCACTTTTCATACCTGCCATGGAGGGTTCCATAAAGAAATAAAAACAGTTCCGCTATGAAGAGAAGCCAAAAAAAAAAACCCCTTTCAGTAGCCTTTTTTCAAAGAGTGTACCGATGATTGTATTCCTGCTATTTGATCACAATAGAAGGCACATGGCCAATTGTAATTGGCCATCTCTGAACTAACATGAGCATTATCCACACAAATGAATAAAAACATGCAATCGGTGTGATTTGGACATTTTTTGGGAGGTTTTTTTTGGGGTGGGGGGGGGGGGCTTCCGCGACTCTTTTTGTTCCACATCCACAGTCTCACAGGAATCGAGTGGCACATCGCGACGCTGGAGCGCTGAAGTTCAACAGAGAAGAAGCTTATTCACACGTCTATCTGCGGCAGCCAGCTTCTTTCACCTGGCTTTTGCGCTTCTGTGATATGTCAGAAGGAGGCGACAGGCCAGAATTAGAATGCCATTTATAAAAGTGCTTTTAATGCACTGCGGAAAAGGGGAAGGAAGACCGTGAATCACACACACACGCCGGCTTCCTGGTTCACTGAAGACATCAGTCACGTCCACTGAATCACGCAGCTCTGCAGCGTGTACCTCTCACCTGCCTGACCCCCCAGAAGCCCTCCCTCCCTCAGCTCCACTGCATCCTGGCGGGGGGGTGGAGGGGTGAAGGGGGGGGGGGGGCACACCCCTGTCCACCCCACCAACACCCCCCACCCCCCCCCTCCTAAAGACAGGACTCTCTATGCACGCAGAAGGGTAATACGTCGAAAGCGGACCCCCCGAAAAGTGTCTTGCGAGCAGTAAAAGCACTCAGAGAGATGAGAAAGCGCGGCAGTTAACCTTTGTCTCCCATAGCAACGATCGACAGGGAAGATTGCGCGTTGAGTCGCTCGAGGTCAGCGCCGTCTCTGCAGAGGAGGCGGACACTCGCGCAGCCCCGCGAGCTCTCTACCACGCCTGATAATCAGCGAACGGTACGCCACACCTCCAGCGCACAACGCTGGTGAGAGAGTCGATACTCGGTGCCGTACAGGAACATGTCGGCACATTCGGGGGATCGGCTGGTGATGCCTGGCTGGATGCCTGGCTCTATGCACACACACACACAGAGCCTCTGCCTGGCCGGTGTCAGCAGTTTGAGCTCATGCTCTGGAGGACGTTGGGAGATGGGCAGAGAGAGAGACTGCTCTCCAGGGAGTCGGTGAAGATGTGTGAGGTTATCCCCCCAACTCCGCCCCCTGAAAGCCTATGGAGGTCCTGAGATGTAAGCCACTCAATTAACACATTACTCAAACACTCAAAACACATTATTATTATTATTATTATTATTATTATTATTACTATTATTATTATCCAGGGAATGCTGAAGTACTTCACTTAAGCGCTCCAGATAAATATTTGCTTGCTTCTGATTCTCAAAATTTATGCTGGAGCCTCTGAAAATGAAAATTTGGCTGTGGTTCTTGCCTGAACCGTATTATCTTCCCGTGCACTAAAAAAACTAGGAGTCACCAAACCCACTGGTGTTACCGTCCTGTCAGGCCATTCAGTAGTGCTGAGAAACTGTCGCTGGTCTGTGTCAATGAGATACCGCTGTTCCACTTATCCAGCATCCAGCGTAGTGGCAAATTTCCACGCATAATTGTGATTGCAATATTGTGATGTAAACAGCCCAGGGGAAAGAACTACTGATCTGCAATCAACAGACCCAAAATCATGAATATTGAAGGGGTCAATATGTTTCACAATGAATTCACATTTTACTTTTTCGCCGCAAGCTTTCCGTTAGATAATTTTCAGGAAAAAAAAAAAAGATCTCTGAATTGTCCCCAACTACTTCATTAAGTCTAATAGTCCTGTATTAAATATGCTATTAACAGCTTGAGGCGTGTGGCGAAATTAAGCACTTGTAAGAAATCAGCTCTTTGGTACTGTAAAATTAATTCACGTAGAAAGGAATGTTACCTGATAAAAACATGCATATATTTTTGTTCTGTGGTCACTATGTTCATACTCAAAAGGAAGATTCACCATCATCATACTGGAGCAGGAAATGATATGACTTTCTACTGCCTCAAAGACTAAGGGCTGAGGCTAGATCCTCTAAGGGAAACATTGGTTCACTAGGGGGATGCAATCTAGGTCAAACTCTTCAGCTAATGCTATTGCTGAATAAAGACATGACCTCGTAGTCTAATATGACTTTGAATAAACCTGGTTCCTTACAAACAGGTGAAACAAGGGACAGACAAAATTAAAATCATTCGATGCGATACCTGATTCCCTTTGCTGATCGTGAAATCTTTTATTTGTCTAAAATAATGCATCTAAAAAAAAAAAAAGCTAAAATCTCACAGAAACACCACATATCCTTCAGAGCCTTGGCTACAGACCTTTCATTCCAACAGACTATTATGCTGATTTGCGCATCAGCAACACAGAGGAAGCACACCATGCTATTGCCCTCTTCCAATATACTGTGAAGGAAGCCACCCAAGCGTGCTAACTGCTGTCAGTCACGTTGGCTGAGGGAAGGCACAAGCGCAGAGCCCTGATTGGCTGAATGTTTAAACAGGCATGTGCTGTTTTACGTTCCTCCTCTCTCTCTCTTTACATCCTCCCCTCCAATCTGCAGGATTGCACAGGAGAGGCAGCCACAGACAGAAGACCCAGTTGTGGGACACGCGCAGGATACAACCAGACCTGGGTCAAATACGCATTTGTTTTGGATTCAAATACTTTTCTGTGCTCTGTTGATCTTGCCTGGTATGATTTGAGCCTGCCAATATGACCAGAAGGCGGGGTTTGCACTTTTCGAGCCTATTTCATTGGTTCCAATTACACCAGACAAGATCAGCGGAGCGTAGAAAAGTATTCAAATCCAAAACAAGCGCGTATTTGACCCAGGTCTGGACACAGCACAGTGAAACAGAGACAAAGAGCCGCAGTACCTGTCTGCAGGAGTCCCGCCTCGCTGTCCGTCACCGTGAAATGCTTCTGGATGTCGAGCAGAACACCTGCGGAGAGGAGGGAGAGAAATCAGAGGAAACGGGAATCAACTTTTTTATCAGCATAGCTCAGCCGGTGAGCTGAGACTCGCGTCGAGTGAGAGCTAGCGCCAAGGCAGTGTTGGGCGGGTCTGCTGTGTCCTCATGGTGTTGGAAAACATGGGAGCTGAGTCCAGTTAACCCCCCAACCCCCCCCCCCCACACCCCTCCCCCTCCCTTCAAAGTGCCTCACCATGTAGTGGACCAATCGGAGAATGTGACTGGACCTTGTCCAGTCACATTCACGTCTTTGATCAATACCTTTGCGTGGCATCCTCTACCCCTTACCTCAGTCAAATTCCCCCAAAACGCGACCCCCCCCCCCCCCCCCCCCCCCCCCCCCCCCCCCCCCGATCTAATCTCCCCCCATCTCCTGTGATGTGTTCTCATTTGAGGCAATGACCATTTGGTCCTTACTTTCCTTTGAGGGACAGGGTATAAGTGTCGACATTCCCCCTCAGCTGTTTGTTGGTTTTTGTTGATCTGTTACTTGGGGAACAGACCCACTAGTTCCCTTACTACATTAAACAACGCATTTGAGAACAACGACGAACCTATTTTTCCACTTACAAATGTACAAAGGAATCAATGGAACTTCACATTCCACATATGGTGCAATAAGAGCCACAAGCCAAGCCACTGGGAGATAAGACCAAGGTGCACATTGATGGGAGACGTGCATTCTCAACTAGACATAAAGCTGCTTGGGAATCAACAGCTCTTATGAGCCTAAAGCTGCTTGATAATCAGCAGATCATATGTTCAGCAAGAATTCCTGTTTTTTAAAAAAGGTTTTTCTAAGCCCTTACTGTTACTTTTTTCCAGGGGTGCCGAAAGGGGTTTAGGATGATTCCGAGGGCACTGACTGACAGGGGCACTCGCAAAATATGAGAACGGTTTTCTTTTTCTGGGCTGTGGGGGCCAAAATATGCAATCCTTTCATGGGGCCCAAAATCCCTGGTGTGCACCCCTGCTTTTTTTTTTGCAATCCGTTTCACGTTTGTTCACGAATAAAATTTGATCGACAGGGCATTTTGAAATTCCGTCCAGGGTTCTCCTGCTGGGGTTTTCGCACTTGAGATTTTGACAGATCTCCAAGGCTGAAAAAATGCTGCGAGTGAAACATTAATATTTTAACGGAATGCCGCCTGTGTTTTACTGCTGTGCAATAAAGCTGACAGCGTCACGCCTAGTTTCTTCTCCCGAAATAACGATAACCGTATTTTACTTATTCACCATCCCAGTGTAACTTTTTCAACGATTTCCCACTTGAAGCCAAGTCCCGTTTATAGCATTTTTCTTTTTTTTCTTTTTTTTTCACATTTTCCACTCAACTTCACTGCCTATTTACAGTAAAATGGTCTCTGGGCTGACATAAAAGTCCATTAAACGACCGCGGCAAGCTCAGCTTCGTGCTGCATCCTGCACAAAGCTCTCTGCGCCAGCAGAGCCACTGATGCAGAGCGGCACTTGATTGCAGTGCAGTCAGTCTCACGTGCTTCAGTCACTATCATTACCATAACCCAACAACCCAGCAACCCAACAAGTCCCAAGAAGCGCAACACACTCCTTTCTGTTCCTAAAATGCATTCTTCACTTACTGTAAACCTTTAAGCATATTTGCGCAAACACGTGTATTTATTCAATTCTGTGTAATCCAGTCATGATTGAAAATTTGCGCAGAGCAGAACAATGCGGTGACATTTGGATGAGTTTTTGAATAATTTTGTGGAGGCAGAATCTTAACATTGGCAGAAGGCTTTCTAAATTCCAGCCGAGGTGGAGTTGGAGCCATCAAGCACTATCAGTGACGTTCTTATTAGAGTCAATTGCAATGCTTTGATTGGTTCACACTGGTCGAACAACACATGGTAGCTCTTCCACTATGAGATTCATGAAATTTCAACTTCCATCCATCCATTATCTATACCCGCTTATCCTGAGCAGAGTCACGGGGGGTGCTGGAGCCTATCCCAGCATGCACTGTGCGAGAGGCAGGAATATACCCTGGACAAGCCGCCAATCTATCGCAGGGCACACACACACTCATACCTATGGGCAATTTAGAGTCTCCAATTCACCTACGTGCATGTCTTTGGACTCTGGGAGGAAACCCACACGGACACAGGGAGAACATGCAAACTCCACACAGAAAGGCCCCAAGCCGAGATTCGAACCCATGACCTTCTTTCTATGAGGCAACAGTGCTACCCACTTGCCCAGTCCACTAGTGGGATTTTCAAAGCTATGGTACTGTGACTGAGAGGGATCAAGTAGATCTTTTACACGCTTAGAAGAGATTTATTTAATGGGATGGACCACACTAGACAGATATGGGGCATATTTTGCATCTATAAGAGTCTCACAGCTGAACATAAGTCTTGTTATCCTTCCACTGCATATATATGTGCCTTTGTTGATTAATGAGACAGAAATGCAAATTGCATTCCAGCAGTTCATGTCATTCAGTTTCTGAAGGTCACATGGGTCGAATAAACCAATGAGGTAATTGCCATTTGACTTCCTCAAACTATAAAAATATGACAGCTATAACCTCATGTTCATCCACAAATAACAACCATGATTTCACAGATACAAGGTTGTGACAAGTCATTTCACAGTGAATTTAAAAATACACAAAGAGTCCAAAAATAGGTTCATATGGAAATAAGTAATATCACCACCAGCTAATAACAGCAAAATATTTTTTTATCCCTTCTTGCATGCAATATATGCATGGCAAAGTTCCATTTTTACTATTTAACTTTGTTAATTAGATAAATTGTTTGTAAAAAAAAAAAAAAAAAAAAAGACAACCCTGTGTTGTGTACTACATTTCATGATTTTCCCAGGTTTGCCACTGTAGAGTGGTCGTAACTTAAGACATAGGTTGGTACACTGATGTATACGTACAATCCCACCCCGTAAGGATTGGGAAGTCTTGCAACACCCCTTGCTCTAACTGCAGACATTGTTTCAGCGCACGTCAGCTACAGACCGTTTTTTCACCATCTGGAAACAGGAACACACTACATTCGATAGAATTGCCAGTACTACCTCATATGTCTTTGACATTTCGAAATCTTACGAGAACACCATCTGATCCCTAGTCAGATCCTCTGTTTTTCTTTTTTTTTAAGGGGTGACAGTCTGGTACAATGGTTCAAAAATGGGATTTTTTAACCCACAGGTTGCATGTTCAATCCCCCGGGTGAGCATCGTTATGTAACCTGCACTGCTTCAGTATATATCCAGCTGTATAAATCCTATGCACATTAAAATGAAAGCTGTACACTTACACTTGATAATGTCGTGAATGTAACCCCCCCCCCCTCCCCCTCCCTCTTTTGTAGTGTCATTGCTGCTTTTTCTCTCATGCTGCGTTTTGAACTGTATTTGTATCGCCATGCAAAAAAAAAAAAAAAAAAAAAGCTCGGAAACAGCTTTGCAGTTGCAGGCAACGTGCAGCATGAGAACATTTAAGGAGAGTGGCGCCGGGCGTATTCATCAGTTTATTCCGCTCACAGAGTCTTACGCCCGCGTCCTGCGATGTATACAAAATACAGCACACAGGGGGCTTTGCCTCTTTTTCGAGATCGCCTGGCTCGAGAGGGCAGGTTTTAGCCACCGTGTGAAAGAATCCGGGGCTGCGGCCGCATTAAGAACAATGGCCGCCGCTCTGTTCCGGAGGCCTGTCACTCACACGCGGCGGCGCATAATCCCGCGACGATCGAGGCGCTGAGGGGGCTCACCCTCGTAGTGCGCGGCTTTACCGGGGTAATTACCCCCCCCGAGAGGGGGTAAGAGTGCCCATTCATCCAGGGCCGGTCCTGAGAGCGGAGAGGGGCGAGGGGACGCTCATCACCAGGCTCGGGGCGTGAGCAAGAGAGTCTGGGGGCTGGATGTGTTTTCACCAGCACTGGATTTAAACCCTGGGGGAGGCGGGGGGGGGTCACTGCTATCCTGTGCCAAGGGAACATGGTGGTTCTGAGATGCATAGTCCTGCTTGGGTAGGATATGATGGGGGGGGGGCGGCTGGTGGGGTGAGGGGAGGTGGGGGTGGGGGGGCTGGTGAGGGTAGGTGGGGGGGGGGGGTTGGTGGTCATTGCTATCCTGTGCCAAGGGAACATTGTGGTTCTGAGATTCATAGTCTTGCTATGAATCTCAGAGAGGCATTGTGTCATTGAGATGGAGCAAAAAAATCTTTGGCGTACCATTTCCTGTTGCCCTTGGATTTACGTATTGAAATTCTCTGCGTATATCGAGCATATCAAGGTGGTGGATTAAGAGCAGGGAAAGCCCACTTTGGGGGGGGGGGGGGGGGGGGGGGGTGGGGGGGCGGGGATTAGCGCGTTTACTCGGGAGAACGCAGAGCGAAGCCGTGACGATCTTCACGGCTGCCAACCCTAACGAGCGCTGTCACCTCTCAGAGCCACGCTGTCACCCCTCAGAGCCGCACGCTGTCACCCCTCAGAGCCGCCCGAGCGCTGTCACCCCTCAGAGCCGCGCGCTGTCACCCCTCAGAGCCGCCCGAGCGCTGTCACCCCTCAGAGCCGAGCGCTGTCACCCCTCAGAGCCGCCCGCTGTCACCTCTCAGAGCCGCGCGCTGTCACCCCTCAGAGCCGCCCGAGCGCTGTCACCCCTCAGAGCCGAGCGCTGTCACCCCTCAGAGCCGCCCGCTGTCACCCCTCAGAGCCGAGCGCTGTCACCCCTCAGAGCCGCCCGCGCGCTGTCACCCCTCAGAGCCGCCCGCGCGCTGTCACCCCTCAGAGCCGCGCGCTGTCACCCCTCACAGCCGCCCGCTGTCACCCCTCAGAGCCGCCCGCGCGCTGTCACCCCTCAGAGCCGCCCGCTGTCACCCCTCAGAGCCGTGCGCTGTCACCCCTCAGAGCCGAGCGCTGTCACCCCTCAGAGCCGAGCGCTGTCACCCCTCAGAGCCGTGCGCTGTCACCCCTCAGAGCCGCGCGCTGTCACCCCTCAGAGCCGCGCGCTGTCACCCCTCACAGCCGCGCGCTGTCACCCCTCAGAGCCGCCCGAGCGCTGTCACCCCTCAGAGCCGCCCGTACGCTGTCACCCCTCAGAGCCGCCCGCTGTCACCCCTCAGACCCGCCCGCTGTCACCCCTCAGAGCCGCGCGCTGTCACCCCTCAGAGCCGAGCGCTGTCCAACTGTCACCCCCCTCCAACTGCAAAGCCTCCCTTTCCGGGGGCTGTCGAGCGGTGAGTCCTCGCTTAGGGGTCTCGTTTTCAGTTCAGTGCCTAGCAGTCTGATATATATATACAGTATATCGCCCATTTCATTGCACAACAGTGACTCCTCTGGTCTGCCCAGCGCCTGCAGTCTGTACATAAAGAGGGAAGCTGGCCGTATGTGCTTTGGAGGAGAGGACCTGCCTCACTGCTCTTTCCTGATTGGTTGAGGACTTCGAAGTAATGACACTGGCCTACGAATACAACTGGGCATTCTAAAATGGGGGAAAAAAGTAACTGCTGAAGAAAACTACCTTAGTGCCATGAAGGTTCATTATTTCAACGGATGCACATACCTTTATTAGATTGAATAAATTCCACAAGGAGCAAGTTAACGTGATGCAACATCCTGGATCCTGGATGACACACACTGTTGAGACTGTCACAGAAAAAGCACCCCTAGCCTGTCTCCTGCTCTGGGAAGGTGTCGTGTTCTTATACAGTAGGTGCCCACAGCTGTGACCAGGGGGGAGAATGCGTCGAACGCGAGCTTTGAGTCCGGCACTTAAGCCGCGAGCTGGACGGAGACAGAGCGCTCTTGCACATCACGTTAATAACAAGGCCAGTTGCTCTGCAAAGCCGCTTAGCAGCGAGCATTGCCAGATGGTGTGATGCGATGTGTGAACGCTGTAATCTCTCTTCAGCTGTCGCCGCACTTCTAAAGATATCGCCCATTAACGAGGAGCGGGCCTCCGCTCTTCACTTCCAAACGCTTCCAGCCCCAAATCTAGCTTGACCATTTTGGAGTCGGTACCTTTCAAATACTATGTTTGTGCAGTTTCTCTCGCCCTCTTGGGTAAATCTATACACTCTGGTTCTTATTGTTTGCTTGCATCTTTTGAGGGAGGGTAAGAAGGCACAGTACAGCTCCATTCAATAATAACTGACAAACATAACGGCTTGCATTTCATTTCAGGGATCTCTAAGCACCTTTCAGTGAAATGGGGGAGCTCATCTCAAACAACACCGGTCTCGTGCCCCCACAGGGGTGGGATGCTCGGCGGCCATTTTGGCAGCTGATCTCTCGCCACATATTAGTTGGGGTGGTGCCCCAATCCCACGTCTCTCCCATGAGCACCAGCCAGTAACCAGCAGCTCTGCACAATAGAAGCCTGGGTATGACATCACACAGCAGTGGTGAGGCTGTCAGGGCAGGTTTGGTTGGGGCGGGAGGGAGGAGGGGGGGGGGGGGGGGCGGCGGGTGGAGTTGGGAGTTGGGGGTGTGTGGGCTTGACAGAGGAGAGAGGCAACCATGAAAAGGGTGCGGGGTGCGTTTGTGGCGTGTACCAGGACAGGTGTACTGCTCTGGGGATCCAGTGGTTCCACCGTGCCCTTCTTCCACCGTGCTGCAGTAATAATTGGGGGGTGAGTCTGCAGGGGGGAAAACCCCCACCCCTGACAAGGGCTCAGTGAGAGCCCGCACAGGACCACCCACACCCAGTGTGAGGGTAAGGTTGGGCTTTTGTCATTATAAAGGATTCTGTAAAGTGTACATTGTGGTCGGGCCTATAACAGAAAAAACAGCAATGCCAACAGAAATCATCTTTTAGTGTTGTCGAAGTAGTATCACGCACTGCCTTTGGCAGGCTGCCCTCTCTATATTAACCCAAAAAATAAGACCCTCCGGGCAAAACCACAACCCGACCTGCGGTTTGAGAGTGTAAAAGTCACCAGGTGATAAGACTGCGTGGAAAGTGCAGGGTTTTATGTCCACATAAAGGACACGGCAGTAAGAGCTTCAGCTCATATTTATGTTTCACTCAAAAGCAATAAAACCAACACAGGAGGTCTAAGTTGTGGAAGAAACTGCCTTTTACATGAATTGTGAAAAGAAAAAAGGTTGGACTCAGTTCGGTTCAACAGTATTGAACAGGCTTTCAAAAAGCTCTTGGAAAGGTGCAATGTTGGCCATACAATACAAGAATGAACAACAGACACAAATAGCTAGCTAATAAAAAAAGTTGATTTCATAGCACATTCACAAACAAAATGGTTGTTTCTCTTATTTGTCGCAGTTGTGTTTACAACTCTTGTCACCTCCGAGCGCACGTAAGAGTTCTGTTTTATTAATAACACGCGCGATGCCTCAGGGCCTTGCCGCTTTCATCCAATGGCTGGACCACCGCACAAGACTGATAAATATTTCACAAGTCAAAGAGATCTCCTCCTCGCTGTACAGACAGCGCATAGATAGAGCATCAATAATGAATCGAGCATTATCTGCATGTCGTTCGTCAGACGCGCGTGCGATATCACAGGCTTATGAAGGGGGGCTTACTCAGCCTCAGCAGGAGTCTGGCTCAGGAGCAGCTGGGATTGCGAACTGATTGCAGATAGCTTCAATCATTCAGGGCACGTCATCGACAGTCTCAGGCCTGCTGACGCGCGTTCAAGATGACGAACGTTCGCGCCGATCTAAGTTCGCGGCGAACGGTTAATGTTGAACGATTTTAAATGAACATTCCATTTCGTTCGCCACCAATGCATTTAAAAAAAAATAAAAATAGAATGCGTCTTAACGGAGGGTCATTTTCGCAGTGGTTTCCACGATATTAGAGTAGACTACTTCACTGATAGCGGTCCTGACATGACAGATATTGCACGAGTATGCTCCGTATTGTCGTGTAGCGCAACTAATGAACAGGTCTGCAGAACTGAGCGATATGCCGAGGAAGTCATCCCTCGATATGATGATTTTACTTTTCGCTCACTTTTCAGGATGAAATGGGCCATCTCTCTGTTTTTCTTGTCAGCAGCAGTCATTGTCTTTTCGCGGGACTGTTCGGTAACATTAGCGAAAAGTTTGAATATGTTTGAGTATGTTTGCGAACGTTAGTCTTGAACGCACTTCTGGACTCAATCAACACCTGTCCTCAGCTCTGGCCTGCAATTAAATAACCGCTTTCCGTCTCTTTCCTTCGCAAGTGCAGTTTGCCACGTTCCGCGTGGACCCATACTACGCCGACAAAAAAAGTCTGCGCTGAAGAAAAAAGTAGCAAGTTCAAAACTGCCAATTAAATGCTGAGTGAATCCAAGACTCGGTCTCTCTGATAGTGTGATGGTCGGGATGTTATGCAAATTTGTGCGTATGAATGCCCTGCCGTGAAAGACAGCTACCCTCGAGCGTGGTTCTGGGTGTTGCCTCTTTTGTGAATTCACAAAGTGATGATGATAATATTAATAATGGATTTCATCTTTGTAGTGCCTCAAAACACATTACAGTGAAGGGGGAAGTTCACCTCAACCACCACAGGTATATAACACCTATCTGGACATAATGCACGGCATGCGTTTTGCACAATTCTCACAATACATTAGCTGGGGTAAAGAGGGAAGAAAATATCCAGCCAATTAAACCCATTTTTGTATTCAGTGTCCATATTGAAGCTGGGTTAGGAATTCAGCCACTGGATTGGGGAACTACTCCTTGCGACACATGCCATGGGATCCATAACAACCACAGTCGGTCACTAAACCTTGGTTTAGTGGTTTCATCTGAAAACGGGAATTGTCCAAGGGGCTGAGAGGTCCCCCACGGCGCCATCTCAGGGTCGATCTCAAAGTTCCACGCACGTCCCACCGGAACGGGAGCGCTGCATAGCGAAGAGGAAACGCAGTCGGGCGTGACGCTGGCTCAGCGTCACGCGCTGTGCCTCAGCAAACCGCCAAACACCCGTCTCCCCCCCGATTTACGGTTGCGCCAGCAGCCACCGCTGGCAACACAATAAATTAGCATCGGTGCTTAAACTGCTCTCACCCATATTACATGCTACCGTACAGTAAAGAAGAGCCATAATTACGACGAGCAGTCTTAGAGGCATTGCCTCTCCTGGCACCTGTCCACCCATCCCGTGTACTGTGAGCGGGCATGCACTTTATGTGGTCAGCAAAACTGTCTCACTCGCATAATTACCAAAGATGCACGTGCTACCCCATTAGCTTAATTGGCCTTAATTACGCTCTGTGTGCACTGTGCGTTTGTGTGTGTTGGGAAGGATGTGCACGTGTGTGTGTATGTGTGTGCGGTTAGGGGGAGGGGTGTGTTTGTGTGTGTGTGTGTGTGTGTGTGCACGCGCGCGATGGGCTTCCTTAAATACCAGGGAACAATGCGTCCCTCTCTCAAAAATTTTAAGCGGATTGTGAGTTATACCCAACCACCCCGAGCTTACGGCACCGAGCAGAGCTCCCTCTGATTTAAACTTCTCAGGTTTAATTTAGACGCTCTCTCCCTCTGTCAGCCCAGGGAAACGGGAACAATCAATATGAGCTGCAGATGCACATGGGGATCGTGCTCCAGCACATTTCAATTCAGGACGGAGGGACAGCCTGAGGGAGGGGGGGGGGGGAGACGGAAATCAGGATGGGGTGTGTATGTTGTTCTCCCAATGGATGCCTCGCGGGTGGGGGGCGGGGGGTGGGGGGGGGGGTTCGGGGGAATGGGGCATGCAAATGCTTTTAGGCACCTGCACTGATGACTAATTTAAAAATTCAGCTATGACTTATATAAAAGGGGGGAGGGGGGAGGGGGGGGGGGCTGGGCTCCAGCACCTGTTACCCATCCACCAACACAAAGACTTCCAACACCACCTCCACATCCTGTAGGTGCTTCACTGTGACTAATTACACTGAACACTCACACACACACACACACACACGCAATGCACGCACACACACACACACACACACACTGAGTCTCCCTGTCTGCCTCCAATAAACTAGAGCCTAGGATTCCTAGTGTCTTCTGCATTGCCTGACGCACACTGCTGTAGCCACCCTTGCAGGGTCAGGTGTTCAGGTGTCAGCAAAGACAGGACAACCCTGCCCGCTGTGTCTGTTTTTTTTTTTTCTCCCAAAGGAGCTAGATTAATGAGTGCAGTGTGAAACAGAGGACGCTCGCCTTGTCTCGAAGTGAAGGTCCTGTCTGCAGCCTTTCCTCAAATAGTCTTTGTTTATCTAAGAACGGGGAGCAACTGAGGCACACCGCTTGCCTGGATTCGCCAATGATGTGTACACCATTGCAATGCCATTTGGTCCACTTCCTACAATGATGGCGTCCCTGCCTTGTTAAAGAGAAGCCTTACTAAGCTCAAGGTTTCCGTGTTACCGGAATTAATTTTGAATTATTAGTTTTTGCGATTCAATCCAACATGTATTTTTTTAAAAATGTTTCTCTATTAGAAAAAGAAGAAGAATAAATAAAGGGCATGGTTACTCAAGGCCAATGGAAGAGTGGGGATTGCTTTTGTGCAGATTGAAAACCCAAGGGCTCTCGCTGTCCTATGCGGGGAACAACATGATCCTCTTTTGCGCTGTACTTTTTAGCTCCAAATCAAGGGCTGCTAATGTAATGGCAGGGCTATATTCATCTACATGATGATTCATCTCTCTTTCTGTCACACACGCACACACGCACACACAGGCACATGCACATACACACACTCACACACAAGCACATACACACACAACACACACACACGCACACACACACACACACAAAACTCACACACACGCACATACACACACATACACACACGCACGCACTCACACACACGCACACACACACGCACACACACACACACACACACACACTCACACACACGCACACACACACACACACATGCATGCACATGCATGCACACGCACACACACGGACACACACGCACACACACACACACACACACACACACATATACACACACGCACACACACGCACGCACACACACTCATACACACAAATGAGCAGGTGTGCTTAGGCTCTTGACTTGATGAGCAGGGAGATTACAGAGGCTCTTCAGTGGCCCAACATGCACTGGGCTTATGACTCAGCTCCCTTGTCTGCACACACAGGAGATGAGATCATTGAGGGTGACCAGCATGCATGTTTTCCCGCCCTCTTCCTGTTTCACCTCACTGAGAGCCATTCAAAAGCAAGCAACACCAAAGCGGTACCTGCATTCATCCTTCCTGTCGGCCATTTTGACTGAGAATGGACAGCCCTGTATGCCAAGGAGCTTGACTAATGTTGCTGCTGAGACAAATCAATTATTCATTTGAGTTTTCTTCATTTGATTCCTTTTTTTTTTTTAACCAAAATTATTTTCACTGTATAACTTACAACATTACTCCACACCATTAGCATTGTAGCCTCCACAACCCCTTATAATTGCAAGTAATGTACATGTCGCCTACACTGCAAAGGGAAAACGGTATATTAACTGCGCTGTTAAACAACTTATTTTTTCCATATAAGTCACATTGTAGTAGAAGAAGTAGTAGTAGTTTATTTAAACAAAAAAAATTTGAGACAAAGTCCCTTTGGGGATAAAATCACAGAAAGGTCACTTTCCACTGTGGAAATATCCCCAATATGCACCCCATAGGTTTAAATTCATGAGGCATATATACCAAGACAGCAGTCTATATATAAATAAATGCATTTATTTTCTTTCTGCGTTACCTGGCTAACCCTGCACTCTCTGTGCCTGATATTCATGAAGGCCTTTGCTGGTGTTTTCCTTATCAATGGCGAGACACAGAGGGGCGAGAACTCCCGCTCTTATGGGAGTTTCCGTCACAATAAAAAAAAAACAAAGGACAGAATGTACGTCTTTATCCGTTTTGATTGTTGTTTTTTATTGCAGAGCCAGAGAACGCGTCTGAAGAAGCAACCTTTAGACCTGAAGCAATAACACAGACTTTTCTGGGAATTGAACATCCGCGTTGGCAGAGAAGGTCACCGCCCGTTTTTTTTAAATCTGTTTTTGTTTTGGTTTTTTGGACCCGAGCGACTCCCATGACCCAACACGCGTTTAATTCAACTTGAAAACTCGGAGGGAAATCGTCTCGCCAGCCGAAATTAAATAGCCTTATAAGCGGAAAGATGGTGTTTCCCCTTTTCTCCCCCCCACAAAACAGCGCTGGCCTCCACGCATTTGCTACCGCCGATCTCCCTTATTGGGGTGACACGGGCCACAACACAAACCTGCTGTTTGTTTGTTTTTGTTTTTTTTTTTTGTTTTTTGCACTGTCGGTTCCAGGGTGAAGAAACTTTTGCATTTCAAGACTCCAGAGCTCTTTGGTTGATATGAATCAGCATCTAAAAATGGTTTTATTTCTCTTATAGATTTCAGCAGTTATGGGGTGGGGGGGGGGGGGGGTTGCCACAGTTCCTTGCTCAAATATGAGACCTATGTGTAAGCAGGGAAGGTTGGGGGATGGGATTTTATTTATTTTTTATTTATTGTAGCAGTGCATGATAACCACATAGTAACCAGAATATTATCCAGAAGGAACACTCGGTTGTATTATTCTGTTTGCCAGGGTAATCATTTGATGACAAGGAAAAAATGGGCAAACCCACGATTTTGCTAGAACACGAGCTGTCTAAGCTCAGGTGGTACCGTTGACAACCATGGAACCAGGACTTCTGCAGACTCTTATCTCAGACCTTAATATCACGAATGCAGTCGAATTAGAGAACAGAAATTCAATAAAGCACACGCCTCCGTGTTCCAACAGGAACGAGAAAATAATGCGAGTACAAAATGGCATACCCAATACTTTCTGTAGAGGTGTACCTATTAGGAAAGGCATTGCCAAAAAAAAAAAAAGGAAAAAAAAAGGAATCCCTCAGTATTTGTGAGATAATTAAATCTGCACTGGGGGAACACAACACGAAAACAAGACTGGAGCCTATTAAAGGAGTCACAGATTCCACAAATTTCCCGCATTCTGTTTCTCCTCCCTCCTTTCCCCTGGGCGGACTGTCAAGCAGGCGATCTCCCATGTTCTCGACGAAAGTAGCGCTAAAATATGCAGCTTGAAGTATGGAGCGAGATCTGCAGCCTAGCTAGATACAGCCAGCGAGAACGGGAACGAGAACGGGGAGCGCTCTCTGGCTCCCCCGGCTGTGGCGGGGGTGGGTACGGAGGCACAGATGGGGCGTTGGGGCAGCCTCGGTTCACCCCCGCGCTGCGTTCGCGTTGTCACCGGCCGGCCGAGCCACAGAACGCGACCGGCGCGGTCGTCCAGATGACGCCGAACAGCTGCCCTGCGTAAGGCCGGCGCTGGGAGGAGCCCGCGAAGGCAGAGGAACAAAAAAAAAAAAACACCCCCCTAGGGGACGTTACAAGATGACACCAGAGAATGAAGAGACATTATTCTCACGTACCGTTTTAAATGCTTCTGGGAATCGGAGAATAAAAACGGGGTATATGCAGAGTTCATATAAATCTTCTCCAATTTTCTAATCCTTTGTTGCAGGCGTTGCCCTACTCCATCTTTAACAGTTTCTTTTTTTTTTTTTTTTTTACTGCTGCATGCTGGGGTTTTTTTCTTGGTTCCAAGGAATTGTACAGAAAATATAATTTTGGCTCATCCCACTGATTCTGACAGAGCTGTTGATTTGAGCTCAAATCAGCCTGAAGATCAGCTTAAGCACCAGAGCCTGAGCAGACCAGATTGGCTGGAATGAGGGGAACGGGTCTGATACACAGATCACTGTAGATCTTGGGACTTGCGGCCTGCAGGCAAACTCTCTCCAAATGTACATGCCTGCCTCCCTCCTCACAGTCAGGCTAAAATCTCTGGCGTCTTTCTTATTTCTTTACCCAGTCGACGCATTTGATGCAAGGGAGCAGAACAGCGGCGAGGTCTGCAGCTTCCTTCTGTCTGAGCGCTCACCGCACTTTCACCGCACGTACAGATCCAGCGAGACCGGGGCACCCTGGCGGGACGGCGGGGGATTGGCTGCTGCTTTCTGGCAGCTCCCCTGACACAGCTCACTACGCCCACCCCGCCACAGCCCCCCCTCCACCCCCCCCACACCAATTCAGAGCCAGTAACGGCTGAGCAAGCTGCACAGTCCGGGAGAGATCCCCCCCCCAGTCTCACTCGTGAGCAGCGTACCGCTCAGACCAGCTGAGGACACGTGCAACAAGCACTCCTCGCCCGCACAGGGGCGGAGGTGGGATTTTGGGGGCGGGAACGAGACGCGACAGGGATGACTCTGCTCACAGCAGATGTGTAAGGGAGCCTAATTATCTTTCTGCTCAAGGCAGTGAGCCCCAACCTCAGCACTTCCAACCCCCCCCCCCCCCCCACCTCCTCCCTTCGGGGCTGCTGGAGAGGTACACAAACGCAGTCAGACGGGAATGCCTTCCTCCGGTCCTAGGTGAACTGCTGACTGGGGCACAAATGCGGGAATACCCTCTGCAGTGGACCCTGGTCACCAGACCCCCCGCCCACCCGCCTGCCTCCCCCATATATAATACATCACATGACCAGAAAGGCCCACTTTCTCACTTCCACAATTGGTGCAATCCCACCCCCCCCCCCCCCGCCCCCCCGACTCCATCTTAAAAACACGGCATGCCATTCTTCCCCGCCATCTATCTCATCACTTAAACGCACAGCTAAACCGCACATTTCAGCACCGTGAGTTGAAGTCCAGTTTACCCAATTTGCCTTTCTTTTACTTAAAAAACAAAAAAAATCTTGTCAATTAAACATCAGTGCATGTACCTTTGAGGATATGCCTGGCCTGAGTCACTGCACAAGCCAGAATTGTGCTATTTTCATTGCCATTGGTGCAACAGCATTTGCATGTGTGGAGAAGGGTGAGAATGTGGGGGTAGGCTGTAAAGACTGTTTAACCCATTGCCGACCAACGTTGTATTGTGAATCTCAAAGAGAGATACATCCTCACTGCGAGAAAGCATTGTTGCTTTTAGATTATTTAGACTGAGCATACCTCAAACTGTATTTGAAACCGATGCAGAATGATGTAAACGCTTGCAATACTATGGCAAAATGTCTTCGAGAGAAACGAGCAGATACAACAGACCTTCTAGTCAATCAAATACATTTCCTTGATACAGTTTCATATAAATTAAAGACTACAAGGAGCAGTGCTTTGCCAGAAGCAAAATGCTAAATTAGAACCATTGCAAAATACAATAATATTAAGAAAGAAGATGAATTATACAATGATGAGGAGAAAGAAATGCTTGCTTGATTTTGCTTGATTTGTTTAAGGGTATTCTTGTAGCACATGACAATCTAATTAAATAATATTTCGGCACCTTTGTTTTAATGCCACAAATGAATAATTATTATCTCATAATTCTGATATTATTGAACCCCTGATAATTTTTGTCAAACTTAAGCCAATGTTGATAATTACCCGATGAAGAGCAGTCTCTATGTGGATCAACCACAGTCAAATGCTCTAGACATATCTACACAACACTAAGTATTTAAAATATCCAGTAGAGAAACCCACAACATTTGAGGAGGCAGCATTCAGCTTCACCAGGCAATTCACAAAGACAATCTATTATTTCTCAAAGTTAGTCATTCACTGAAACTTGATGTCATTTCAAAGGCATCTCTAAATCCTCTGAACTGTGGATATTAAGCATCTATAATCTGGTTCAATCTGCACGGATCTACATGGATATACGTCACATCATAGATACCACATGGGTTATCCTATACAAGCTGATACTCTCTTGTTTTAAATATATAAAATAACAGAAGCATTCGGGAATTGTGATTCCATAACTGTGTGGGCTTTGAGCGAGTTATTTCAAATTCCCTTGGCTCATATGACCGCAATAATAATAATTAAAAAATTATATTATTCTTTTGAAAAATAAAATAATAAATAAATAATCGCATGTGTTATCCGTAATGGAGAACAAATCATTTCAGCACGGAGTAGGAGTGGGCAGGCGAGTAAGAGTGAAACTGTAACGAGCGCGTAAGAGGCAAACCGCGCGTTGGTATGTGTTATCGGGCCAGAAAACCCTCTCCAATCGCCTCCGCCGCTGAATTATGCCAAATTCGTCACGTGAGTCAAAATACGTTTTAACATCACTACGCTGTCGGGCCAGCTGATCACATAGCCTACTACAGACAGTCCTACTTGTACCATATATGGCAGTCAAAAGAACTTTTCACTGGCCTCATAAAAATTAATAGGCTAACTGCAGTAGTTTCTATGGAAACTACAACTCTCGGTGAAGGAGTTTTTCACCTCTTAAGGTTAGTGTCATATTAAGACTGCATTGCCCCGGGGTAGTCATTCAGATTTTTAATAATTCATATTAATTATTAGGTATAATAACATAATTAAATTATAATTTATTCGTGAATTTGTGTTTGGCCGAATCGTTTAGCGTGTAGGTCATTAAATGAACAAAATAAAACAAAAAATATATATTATTACGGGCTACAAAAATGCCTTTAAAATTAATCTTATAGATTCACCCCCAACAGATGTCGATTTTTTTTCCACCTCCAACGGGGGCGAGCTGTGCCGATGGAGGAGGTAGGCTTGAGCAGTTGGACAGGCAGACGAAATAGCTATGAGGTTATCGACTGAAAGCCGTATGCCTAACTCCATGATCTTATGCCTATTCATGTATATTTTTAATAAAACAACGGTAGGCTACTGAATTCGAACACATACTGTACTTGTTACATGTTGGCTACGATAGCCTGTGGATGACTTAATATGGGAAACAATTACACTCACGAGGTTCTAAAAAGGCGCAAATGTTTTAGTGAGGATAATTTTACATCTATTAGGTCACTACCTTATACGTTGAGTGGAAGTGATTTTTTTTTCTTTTTTTTCTCTCGAGTGAACTGGTCTTACCCGAGACAACCTCTACGTTTAGGCTACCGTGCTACAGTGATATAACAGTGCTTGTGATTCACTTACAGAAATCAATGCGGGTTTATATGTAAACGCAAATAACCGACGTTTTTAAATAAACAGGATTATTGTAACAGCTACAGAAATTACAATGCCAATCATCATCACCATCATCCCTTTTAGGAGTATGATAGACTCTTTGATCATAAATTCGAAGCTGTTTCATGACTTAACAGTAGGCTATATTCGTTTACAGTAGAAGCACATGATCCACGGGAAGACTTTGTCCTTTATTGAGACACACGATACAGAGGCTTCATATTATCAAGTCTAAGAGAAACGTTCTGTGTATTTGCTCAAAGCACTTATTTACCTCCGTTGAATCAGATATATGAATAACAGGCTCCTTTTCACAATGCTCTGCACAGTATGCCGTGGTATTGTTATCTATTGCCATCAACTTTGCTCTCAGTAAAAAACATGCGATCCACCTGGTACAATGAAATAAATGGTTCGCATATGTTCCACTCCACACTTGAGTAAATACAAATTCTACTTGAGAAGCTATGAGAGCAAAATCACCTGTTTCCCTCTCACCCAACGCGAAACCCGCGTGTATATATAACCTACATCGCGGTCTTACCTGCCACAGTATATCGGTCCATGTAATTCAGAACGTTTCCAAAACTGAGTATCCCTGCAGCGGCCGCGGGAGACCTGCATCTCAGAAGAGAAGCGCGGAATTTCTGCCCGGGTTTGCACGGGTGGAGATCGGCGGTCGGTTTCAGACCGGGGCTCATTGTGCCAGAGAGCGTGTGGACCAAGTCCGACTTGCCGCAGCTGTCCAGCTCGCATCCATCACCCTCCACACACATCTTCTGGCACGATAGATCCAGCGCAACGAGAATTAACCGCAGAGCCTTGGAACTGCAGTGATCCAGAAAGAGAAAATAACTGTAGAAAACGTAATCGGAACTGAAATGCCGTTCTCTTATGGGTTCGTAGACGCGGAGTTATCCTGGTTCATGTTTTACCAGCAGTGTGGTGACCGTAGCTACCGTTCCGTTACTATCGCCTCGCAATAGAATAGGCTATAACTGGGTGTGGCGGGCGATACAAACTCCTCCCTTACATCGCCAGTGGTACCTGATGTTTCGGGAATGCGGGGGATTGCTACTTCATAAACAACATAGCTTAGTATCGGAGCAAGGAAAGGCAGCAAGTGTCAATTGCTCAGCCATGCCAAACGAATAACAGCGTACTTTGTTTTAAAGCGTTAACTCCACGGAAAATAGGAAAGAGAAGCGGTAGGCTACGCGTTGACACATTGGTATGTTTTACAGGACAGTCCTGCAAAAAAAAAAAAAAAAACCGCTTCACTGAGAAAAATAACATGATTCTGCAATAAATTATAGATATTCCAAATCCCGTCATTGGGCGATATGGCCAGTCTGCCCCCCTCCCCCCCTCCCAAGTTTCTCCCCAAGTTGCACAATTGAACACAACAGCAGTGCGCAGAAACGGTTTTGTTCCCGTATACATGCACGCGAGTCAAAAATGGATCAGGTTGCATCTTAAAAGAAACAACTCCGAAGCATTGTCTAGAATGACGCGGAACGAATGAAATAGTGCTGAAGTAGCCTGTCTATCGCAATTGCACTTATATGGCGCAGTAATATTGATTGGTCTAATGGGTTTTTATCTAACTGCGAGCTATTTTATGTCCATTATTTTGCAACAGCACAATACGCTTTCAGCCGTCCACCATTCAATTAGTCATGTTTTTGGCTGTTGAAGGTCATGTTTTGCTGCGATTGCATCACGACACAATAACCACTATAGCACCGCTGAACAAAACAGGCGATTCTGTTTTATACATAAAAGCAGGAGAAAGTCAGTGGGCTATAGGTATCAGCCCTTCTGGACATTCGAAAAAGCAGGAATGCGATCTTTTGTTCTCCAACATATGTTCAGTGGGGCAACCACGTGGGCCAGTGTGGAGATTATATGCGTGATGCCAAAAAGATACATTCGTTCTCCTAAAATTTCATTTGTAATTCTGTGATACTCTCATCCCTGGATCTTTCATATACCGCACATTACTACTGGTGCACTAACGTTTAATGCGAAATCTTCGGAGTTTATTTTCAAAGTTAAATAACTCTGATAGTTCTGTCCTTGACTATTTAAAATTTTTTTAAAACATATTCACAGGCGGCCAGATGTAACTTACAAACTGGAAGATGGTGTTTCCATTTATCCTGGCAACCCTTTGGCAGACCCACTCTGTCTGTTTCTGCATCATTAACTTGGCAATGAATTAAACACTTCAACTTAAACAGTTCACTTTAGTTTCAACAATAGAGTTAGTTTAACGAAGAAAACTTGTTAGATCCAGCATTGAATGGCGACAGTTTATGTAATACTACAGGTTATTTAAAAATGATCCGAAATGAAATAAGCGGTATTTATAAGCCCGTAAGTACTTACCATCAGTATGAACGAAACATTGACCTATACAGGCCTTGAAGCACCAGACACCAGAGGGAATTTGAATTCGACATTCAGCATCAACGTCTGTATGACGATCGAACGGTTTAGACAGCGTTACACCCACGGAGGTTTCTGATATGTCTATTCAAAAAGATCAACACCATGGTCACTCGACGAAGATCATGTTGGCGAAGACATTGTCCGGAAACCAAAAACAGGAATAGTATGCCACCCACCATACCATTTGTTGATCAATCTGGGTCAAACGGTAAGTTCTTAAGACTAGTACCACACACTATGATCTGTTTTCATCGGCAATCTATCCAACTTTAATACTTCCTGGAACTGTACTCGCCTCACTGCCGTCTTGTCAATTGCATTTCGCGTTTGCAATGTTGGAATAAATATTCAGAACCACGGACAGCTCTCGCGGTGTGAAAAGCGACGGAGGTCGATGCTGGTACAAGATGGGAGGCAAAAAAATAGGTCCTAATTGCCTAATTGTTTGTCGCACTCTGTTGCCCCTGTCACTTGTGGCTGTATGAATGAAAATGATCGGTTAACGATAACCTGCCCAGGCGCATATTGACATACCGTAGTACGTCTCTGGACCGATGTGGACTGTGATTGATCAACAGCCGTCAGCCAAACTGGAGGCATCGCTAGTCCTAGTGCATGAGTGTTATTATAAAACAAAACAAAAAAGACTCACCTTTTACCAAAGAAAGGGAAATGGTAAGTGAGACCAGACAAACGGAGGTCACAGCATTGTTGTGACACACTGTTTCTGTTTTTTGCATCCATGGTGTCTGTTTGGATTAGAAAAATAGTGGGGGTTCTTTTATATAAAAGGAAGAAAAAGTCAGACCTGTGTGAGGCAATGCACTGATCTGATTTAAAGCTCGAATATGTCAGAGAGCTACTTGTTCTACTGCCACTGTATGGCTGCTTGAATTTCTAAACTGTATCTCAAAAAATGTTCTGCAGAAAAAAAACTCCTCTGTTTATGTGAGCATAGCCACATTTTGTGAAGCAGTGTTTGCTGCTCATGTTATTGAATGCTTTAAAAGGCTTAGCTTGCCTTAAACAATGCTGTCCAATAAATTATTAATCAAAACACCTACTATCTGCGGTATACACATTCACTACCAACTGATAAGAATAATACAAGACCTAGGTCACAGAAGGGTTTGTCATTGCCTGAGGAAAAAACTAGATAAATCAGTTGAGTTTAGACTTAATTAGACATTCATATTGTAACTATGCTCACTGCCGTTTCTTTTTGAAGGAAGCTTTGGATGAAAAATCACACTTCTGGTTGGAACCAAAGGAGAAAACAGAGCATGTTCTGGTAAATGATTCACAAAGACAACATGCATGGGATTTCTTTGGAACCCCCTGATGCCAACACCAATCTGGTGCCAAAGGCAGTTATGTACTGTACATGCTAAGGAGTTCCTTCCAGTCCTGTTCTATGATGCAGGCAGAGTTTATAGCAGTCACTCAAATACTTTCATTCTGTGGTCTGTTAGGAGGATCAAATCAAATTGAGGAATTGGGGGTTGGGTGGGGGGGGGGGGGGGGGGGGGGGGGTGTATGATATGATGGCTTTGAGGCATGCAGCTAGGAAAAAGATTCAGATTTTTTCACACTAGGTGAACTCCAGGTACCTGTTTCATATATTTTTTTAAATAAATCTCAATTGGCTCGGCACCCTGCTCTTCTATTGTATATTATTACCAACCGCACAAGGGAAGGATAGTTTACAATGGAAGCATCCAATCTCCTAGAATGGCCTTGGCATGAGGTGGGAGGCCTCGAAAACCCAAAATTAGGTGCCTGAAATATTATATTTATGACACAAGCAGACAGTACATGAAGTATCAGTGTGCCTTTCCCCTGTGAAGGGGACGGTGACTTTGAACAGAATGTTCAGCGCTGACTGGAATTTTGTCACGTCTGGCCCAGCGCCTAGGCTCAACCGAGGGGGGGTGGGGGGGAGGTGGGGGTGTGCGCGGCGAGACAGGTTCAAGTTCACCCCACATGAGCTGAACACATCACAGGGAGTGACATTAACTGGTCCAGGGGACAATGTCCACAGGTAAAATAAAGGTAACCTGGAAACCAAAATAAGCAAAACACAAACCATCTCATCTTAACGTGCAGGTAAGTGACTGCTTTTGGTCTGAATCTTGAGAGAGAACATTTGTGCTTTTCCAATTCACCCTTGCATGCGTGCTGTTTGCGGCTATCCATTGCTATTTAGACCGATGGTATTCTGTTCTGTTTATACAATTCCATTGCTGTCACCTCACAGAAGCACCAAAACTAAAAGTGACTCTGATACTTCTTTACTATCATAAAAATAAAGCTGGAGAGACTTTCTGCACTGCCATTTGCCTGAGCATGCCGTCATATTTTTCACTATGAGCATAATAACCGACTGTAGAGGTATGTAACGGACACCACACGCAAAGGAATTGTTAAATGACAAAATAACAAGTGTATGAATTGTTGCAGCTCATGGAGTTGCCTCTTGTGAGATTTTTCAAACCATGACAAGATATCGATTGCAGTATTTTTCAGTCCCATGCATGTAGAGTTGGAAATGCACGTGCCCAAAGACTCCGTGTCTCAAACCCACAGTTAAACTGGCGAAATTCCAAAGCAATGATCACTGGCACAGTTTCAGAGCCGAGCCAAGGAGCTAAAACAGATAGACTGAACCCATGAAGCAGTTCTGCTTGATTACTTTTAAGTTAATTTCTCCAATGAACACTGCCACCTAGTGGCAGGCTTTATTCCACCCTGCATATTTATTTCATACGTACAAGGCATCCACTGGTACCCATCATGCGGTGAATCTGTTTTCCCTCAAACTTTAAAAAGGATCCCGTACACGTTGCACAAGCAGAGTCGGTAGGTTTTCATAAATATTACCGCCATTCATTAAAAACAAATATATATATACCAGAATGGAAAATAATGAGAGTAAAAGCCATTGGTTTCCAATCAGGTCCAGTGATTGGAAATTCAGTTTAAAGCTTGTACCATAAGTCCCATAAATTATTCATCAGAAATAGGCATCAGTGGGTGTTCTGGGGAAATACAAATTCAATGCGGTTACAAAACTGCTGTTTTGACCTGGATTGAAACATGGATGTGTGGCTCTGCCGTGGTATCTTTAGAAATGGTCATATAGCCTCAGTTGATGGAATATAAATCAAGTGGAATAAAGATTCAACAGAATGTGAAAATTACTTAATAAAAACGTCTGCAGTGAGTGGCTGAGAATTGATGGGGGTTGGGTGGAAAGGATTCGGCTTCAATTTTCAGAAAGCAAAAAGCAACAGAGAGAGCTTTCATGAAACACATGAATTTTTAAACAGGTTTGTTTGAACTAATGAAGGGCTGGTTTTAAAACTCACAAACACCAACTTGAACTGAATATTTTCACACTCATCACAATGGAACAACACTGGATCCATATGATTAGACTAATTGCTAAGCATTTACATTTTAATAAGAAAAACATATGTCCCACTGATTTGTTAACCCTTTCATAGATCTGTGCTACGACTGAGAATACAGCATTTGAAGTGGGTTTGTGTGTTGCAGCTAACAGGCTTTCACAGTTCTACAAGGCTATGGAATTGTTCCGGAAGTCATTTCTGGATCTGGTATCACAGACTGTGACATCACCAGCTGCCATAACTGTCAGATGTAGAATGTGTTGATGTAGCACAGCACCAACTGACACTTGAAAGTGTTCCGCAGATGCAATCACATCAGACGCTTGCAGTGAAAGATGTTACAAGCTGCTTGGTGATAGATTGCTTTGGGTTGGAAAAAGAGGAACACAATATAGCAGCCACTCACGATTCTGAGCAAACCTGGTGTTATGTGAAGGAGAAAATAATCATCTGTAAATAAAGTTCAGTCTATAAGTATTTGGACAGTGACAAAATTGTGTTGTTTTTGGTGCAGTACTCCAGCAAACTGGATTTCAAATAAAACAATGAATATGAGGTTAAAATGCACTGTCAGATTTAATTTGAGGGTATTTACGACCAGATCGGGTGGTCCAGAATTACAGCCCTTTTTTTTACACAGTTCTCCCATTGTAGGGGACCAAAAGTAATTGGGAAAATTAACAAAAAATATTAAATACAGCCGTCATATTTAGAACTTGGCTGCAAATCCTTCGTATTCGATGACTGCAACCCGTCGACATCACCAGATTGCCGTGTGTCTTCCCTGTAGATTCTCTGCCAGGCCTGTACTGCAGTCATCTTCAGCTCCTGTTGGTTTCTGGGGACTATGCTCCTCCATTCTTGCCTTCAGGATGTACAGCTTATTGCCCCGAAAAAAAGAATTGGTTACTTTAGCGGTATATGTGGGGTCATTGTTCCGCTGCAAGGTGGACTGCCGTCCAGTGGGTCAGGGCCGCAGTGTGTCTTGCTCGTGCCCGGGACAAGATGATCTCAAACCCCCCCCCCCCCCAAATGTATTTATTTATTTATATAGCACTTGTCAAGCGTGTCGCATAGTTTCCAAAACAAAGACATAAATTAACGGCCAGGTGACTTACACAAAACCAAACATCAAAAACTCACAGGACTCCAAAAGCAATATGCTCAGTATCAGATCAGAACGTATATAAAATAAAATAGGTATGAAATAAACATAGTACATGCACTCAAAATTGGGACACTTTCAGTTAGATACAACAAACCTTCTTGCCATATATAACAGTCTTCTATAAGCTAATAAACTCATCCACACACTGGTCTAGTTTATTACACCACGTTCCTGACATTAATAGTCATAACGGCACATCCTGTCAATATTTGCGCTGTTTACTTCTGTTTTGTCGCGACATCCGACAGTTTCTGCGCAGCCACGCGCAGTTTTGCACCTTGAATGCCACTGTGCTTCTGGCTGCCCCGTGGGCCATTGTGCGCATGCTCGAATTGACTCAATGTACTAAGCGAAACTGAGGGAAAGAACACCGTGGACTCTGCGGCTCGCTGTTTACTTAACTAGCTAGCAGTAGCTAACGTGTTTCTTACATGCATTGCCGGCCTAGCTGAACAAGACAGTTATTGTTTTTAGACCGAAAAGTAGTCAGCTGTTAAACCATGACGGAGCCACAGTCTGCACTGTTACTTAGGAGACAGCTAGCAGGTAACGTTCATTTCACAACACAAATAACGTTTGCTAACGTTAGCTTTTTTGCGCGGTTCAAAAATGTTTTTAGCTATACTGACTTTACTGCTTGGTGGTTTCGTGGGCAGCTAGTGTAACCGGTCTCTGCGTTGTGTTAGCGTACAAGCAAGTTAGCTTGCTACATGGCCAGAGTGCACTTCTGGTTAGACAGCTTGCTAATCAACAAGGTAGCTAACTATTAAAACGCACTGTTGTTATTTAACTTTAGTTGACGTTTTTGCCACACTGAAAAGCTTGCTGACCCAGTCTAACTTCAGGAGCTCCTTGCAAAGTAGCTCGCCGGCTAACCTTATTGCCGACATTATTTTCACGGGGTATCGTGGCCTGTTTAGTTTGGTTTGCAAACTAGTTATTTGCACTTGGTTAAACTAATTTACACTGTAGTTTAACAAGTAGTTTATTTATATAGCAACAGCACTTGACTGTTTTCTTGTTAGCTTTTACCATGATCCACTGTGTGAGCTGCTTCAGCTATTGTAGCTATTTGACTTGACAGGCTAGTCCTACGTACCTTGCTAGAATGGCTAGAGTTACGTTATGATACCTAGCTAGTTAGTTGGCTCGCTAGCTTCGTTGAGTTACCTGTCTAATTTTGATTAAAATAATAATTTAAAAAATAATAAAAAATATATAACCACGTGAGCCAGCCGGAGCTCGCTTGCAAGTTGTGCAGTGATTGCATTACTCAATTCATGCTGTTTGCTAACATTATTTATGCGATTCCTCACTGTTATTGTTTTATCGTACTTAATGACACATTCAGTCTGTCAAGTTAGACTAGCAACCTAACGTTAAAGTAGGCGAGCTACTGACTTGGTTCTGTTTTGTCTAGCCTAGCTCGCTACGATTGCAGCTGGAAAATCAACCTGCCTTGCATGAGAATGGGAAGGGGGGTTAAGGCGCAAATTCTGTCCCCTGTCATTGCTGTACGTACATTTTACCAGAAACAGAACGTGGGGTCTTTGGGTCCGCAAGACCCTTTTGTTTTGCGCCCCGTTCTTTATGCGACTCGATGCTTTACGACCCAGCTCAGTTCATGTCTGAGACCGCCTGTCCTAACTGCGCATGCGAACACTGACTGCAACCTCGTGTGCTGTGCGGCTTGTACTAATCGATATCCGAGCAACATTTTGTAAACAAGCAACCCAGACGTCTACCAGAGACTGCATAATGTTCAGTCCAAAAATTTTAAGCGAGATGAAATCCATCGGGAAAAGGTAACCTATGGTTGTGGCATTTGTTTCGAGTTTTTTTTGTAGTATTCAAATAATTATACACGCCACATAATTTTGATGATAAAATGGCGAAGAAACTGTAGTTATAGCTTGAAAGGTCCTTTTGTGCTTGGCCACAGTAAGGTACCAATAAAATAGCCAAATGTTGTCCAAGTATTCAATGTATTTTTCAGTTGAGTGTCTTGCAAAAACAGAGCAAATTTCCATATATATATATATATATATATATATATATATCAGTCATTACTTAAACCCTAATGTAATAATATATCAACAATGCTCTGAGATTCTGTCGATACTAGTTTGAGATTGCACTTTAGGCATCATCACTCTATCAGGCAAAATGCATAAATCATTATTTGGGGAATATTTAGGGCAAACATTTGGCCTAGATCTTTGTAGATGTCTTAGAAAGCATTTCAGGTGAAACTAGCAACATGGAAATACGCACAATGCATCTTGTAAAAAGCTAGTAAATAAAAGTGACTAGCAAACAGTTGTTAGACATGTTATCATTTACTGGTATTAATTCCTGTACAGTTGCCACATCACCCTAAAAGTAATCTACCTCAGGTATAGCATTGCCTGTGAATCAGGGCAACCTGCCCCCGAATGACACATTGAGTTAAAACATAAATGTGATTGTGGCAGTTAATGAAAAAACAGCCGTGTCTGAATTGTGGCTTCGAAAGTGGTGGGTGTTTGTGTTTTTTGTCTCACCCTCCCCTTCTTCGGGGGCAGTAAGGAACACCCACAACACCCGTTTCAGGCAGAGACAGGGAGTCCTGCTCTTTCTGATTTTACAGTATTACGCAACTTTGTCAGATTATTCCCCCCACCCCCCACCCCCCACCCCCGCTGGTCCTTGCCAGGTCACGGGTAGCAGAGTGCATTTCACTTTCCGCCGAAGGTCCTACTGCCCTGGTAACATTCCGCTTTGACCCACATTTCAGTTTTCCTCGGTCAGTTTAATGTTGTTGTTTTTGTGTGTGTGTGTGTGTGTGAATAACAGCCTAGGCACAGCTGTGTAGTGTAGCCTTGCTGTGGGGTGGAGTTTGCCTGAACACGCAGAAAGCTGCAGTGTTGTGCTGGTGCTCCTCTCGTGTGGAAGACCGGCCAATTTCTCACAGCTGAGCAGAAGTGCAGCTCCACTCTGTGACCGGGCTGGCCCGCATTCAGACGTCCTCCCTGACTCATGCTTTCTGAGAAGCTAGGATTCCTGGCATTTGTGCTGTGAATCTTGCCTGTTTTTATTTTGGGTCAGACACCTGTGTTGGGGAAAATAGCTATTCGTGTAAAAAAAAAAAAAAAAAAAACAAGTAATAAAAAATAAAAATTTTGCCAACTCTGCAGGTTTAGCTGTCTTTCACCCCCCCTGTGGTGGTGTTGTCTCAAGATTTCTCTGGATTGCAGCTGACCTCTGATCTTACGTTAAGCAAGACTTATCCTACCCGTCTGGATTACAGTTTGTTGGCAATGTGCTATTAATAACTTCTTGTACCGCTTGAGTTTTACGTTCATGGGAGACATGCCTACTTAACCCAAATATTGCTAAAGGCCACTGGGCTTGTTTTAATGTTTTCTGGATTCAGGGGTCAGAGACACACGCGTGTGCGTGCACACTCCCGTACACACACACGTACACACACACACACACACACAAATACACACACACACACAGTATGTGTGTACAGTGCCCTCCAAAACTGTGTTAACGATAGAGTGAAATTTGTTATTTTTGCTATATAGCATTTGGATTTGAGATCAAAAAATGAACATGCAGAGGTCCATGCAGTCTGCTTTTATTTCATGATATTTACATGCATATATGTTTCACCATTTTACAGAAACTTTTTTTTTTTTTAAACATTTTTTACATTTTATGTTTAAGGCAACACGTATAGCATTTAAGGGCTATGCATCCAAATATTAGACTTTGCTTTGGTTTATTTGTAAGTTCATGTGGTAACTTCATTTTGCACAGCTGAAAATGGGACGATTCAACTCAAAAACAGCTGTTTCTGTAAAATGGTAAAACATCTACGCATGTAAATACCATGAAATGAAAGCTGATTGTCTGTACTTTAATATCATTCATCTTTTGATCTCAAATCCAAATGCCTTAAGTAGGTATATAGCAAAAATAACAAGTTTCAGTCCACTGTTAACACTATTTTGGAGTGCACTGCTAATATATACAATGATGTATTGCCACTAGCCTATATCTTGCTAATGGCCATTAAAATAAATGTAAATTTTGAAAATCCTTTGAAGTTTTACATACCCTCTTGGAGCTATGTATTGTTAAAAAAAAACTCAGTACCTTTTAAATTACGTTGTATAACTTTATGTATTTTTGTGCATGAAACTTGAACCATTCATTTTATGTATGCTAAAAGAAGGGTGTTGTGTCTGATTGCAGTATTTTGTTGGAGTATGCATTTGTTTACTTCTAAGATTTGTCTGCATATAGGCTATGCTTTATAAATGTTTCACACGGTGTCAGAATAATGTAGGCCTATTTGAGAACTTACAAAGAAACAGTGGCAAAATGGTGTACAGACATCATCTTAAAATAATTTCCACAGCTAAACTTTCAATAACAGGCTTTTACAAGTAGGATTACAAATTCAAACTGATGCCTTTGTCGAAATCTCGATTGGCTTATTTGTCCCTTCGCCGCGTGCGTGAATGCGGGCAGTAATTTTAACGGAGTCTCAAACCTCTGTCGGGACTCTGTAAGTGGCCTGACCCCTTCTTGTGATGATGATGCGGAGGCTGCATTTGAAATGCAGCTGCGCGGCGTAGTGTCGGGTGAGGACGGGCGCAGGCACGGGCTGACACATTTTTTGTGCGAGTCGTGCGAAGCGCGCTTGTCGGACCTCTTTGAACCCCGGCGTTATTCCAGTCGGTTGCCAGAATAGGGTGCAACTCCGCTGCTTTTCATTTTTTAGCTACCTGGGACATAACGTTCAGTCTCTGATTCAGAAACCTGTTTTTTTTCTTCCCCCCCCCAGAACTGTGCTGTGTGGGCGTATTGGCGAATGCACGCAGGCTTTCAGCTGCTTTTTTTATTTGTCTTGCCCTGCAGCAGTTTCCCTCACAGCTGAAGCCTCGCGGCTGTGCATTATGTGTGTGTTCATTCTTCTTTTCAGAACTGAATAAAAACCCCGTGGAAGGTTTCTCGGCCGGTTTAATAGATGACAATGACCTTTACCGATGGGAAGTACTAATAATTGGTCCTCCTGATACGCTTTAGTAAGTATGGTATTTTTTTCTGCTTTGCTGAGAGCAAAAGGCATTTATCACATTTTGCCTGTGCTGGCTTATGATTCATATTCTAAGGAGAGAGAGAAAAAAAGCTATTTTACCCCCTCTTTCTCTACTAGCATTTGCATAAAGACATTATGATGAAAAATGCCGTTCTGTTTCTGAAGAACTTTATAAATCCAGGAGCCGGTCTGAGGAATTACCTAGTGTCTTTTCTGTCATTTAGTTTGCTTGCTTAATAATAACAGCATTTCTAAGTTGAATAAGATTTATATGTTTAATAAATCTTGATGGCTTTTGTTGTGGGCTGCTCATTTTTCCTGGTGTCGTTGTGTCATTGTTCACAGTGAGGGAGGAGTGTTTAAAGCACATCTCACATTCCCAAAAGATTATCCACTCCGACCCCCAAAAATGAAGTTTATTACGGAAATTTGGCACCCTAATGGTAAGTTTACTCTTCCCCCCCCCCCCCCCCGCCCCCCCCAGACACACGTTGCATTTCTCCCTTTGTGTTAAATTGCAAGTCTTCACCCCCCCGTTTATGTTTTTTTGTCGTTTCAGTTGACAAGAGTGGTGACGTATGTATTTCTATTTTGCACGAGCCCGGAGAGGATAAGTATGGCTATGAGAAGCCCGAGGAACGCTGGCTCCCTATCCATACGGTGGAAACCATCATGATTAGCGTCATTTCCATGTTAGCCGATCCTAACGGAGACTCCCCTGCTAACGTGGATGCAGCAGTAAGCCTCTATTTCTTTTATACTAAAAAATTAAGTATAGTTTTATACTGACATATAATTAATTAATGTTTATGTGCACATAAAAATGTTGTGAGCTACTGTATAGCCTAAATTTTTGGCTGGACCGCAGCAGCGGGGCCAGCCCTATAAATGTGAATGTCTGTGACTGAGTGATGAAGTTTAGTTTAGTTTATTTGACAATTGTTAAAATACATGTTACAGCAAGTCGTGCATCCTAAAATTATCAAGGATAGCACAAAAAAATCACAGACTTATTTCCATTGTGGTCCTTGGTCTCAGCACATAATATATACACCATTGGTCGGACAGTCCAGCCATATACTAGGTTTTGACCTGGTCTTGTTTCATAATTAGTGGCTGGAAGTATAAGCAGAATATGTTATGATTTAACTCCCTCTTTAACAGGAACAGGATGAGTTTTAATGTCATACAGGATGTGTTCAAATTAACATTTAACTTCTGCATGTATTGCTTGTCTTTTGTTATTCGGCAACTGCATAAATAGCTAATTCATATTCTCCTCCTTTGCGGAACAGAAAGAGTGGAGGGAAGACCGAAATGGAGAATTCAAAAGGAAAGTTGCTCGTTGTGTAAGAAGGAGCCAAGAGACTGCGTTTGAGTGACGTTCGTCCAGCGGCTTGTAGCTTCACCTCACTTTTCAGGGTGAGCGATCCTCTGTGTCAGTGATCTGGGCACGGAGCCTGCATCTCTGAGGGTCTGTCGTGGAAATACTTTAAAAGTTTGTTTCGCCCAGTGTTTATGAACAAAGTGCCTTTAATTTTTTTTTTTCCCCCCAGTGGATCTGTTAGTTACAACAAGATCTTGCTGTCAAAACAGTTTTGTGTTTATAGGCGTCTTATTTATGCAAGTGGTTGGCTTATGCTCATTTAGCATAGGCCTACTAGTTATACTGTATTCCTGTGGCAATAACTAGGCTTGGCTAATTTGCAGTGATTCATTTTCATTATTTTTTTTTTGGGAAATGCACCCCTGAGTGGCAGGACCCCTGTCCTGAACCTATTACTTCTGTCCATCCTCGAACTCTACCTTTTCCGAAAAACCTTGCAACCTTCACAAAGAGGGAAGGAAGCCTTGGGGTGGGCCACCGTTCTCCCAGAGAACCAGTCAGATGGCTGCTTAGTGAGGGCGGCGGGTGTGACAGGTGTGCAGTGCAGTCTTAATTACCTGAGTTTGGTTCCGTGTGCCATTAGGACAGGTGATGCTATGTCCCGGGCATGAGGCAGCGTAACCTGACACTGTGCGTCGGCGCCAGAGCTTCTTACTCCCTAGGCGGTTAGAGTTCAGTCCTGAATCTGAGCAGCTAACGAGCTAATTTAGTGAACGTGCACCATTGTACTGAGCAGCTAACGAGCTAATTTAGCGAACGTGCACCATTGTACTACATGAGGGGGTGGGTTTGATTCCCAGCTGGGCTACTGTCGTTGTGCCCTTGACCAAGATTTGTGACCTGCTTCAGTAAAGACGTATTGCACTATGCAAATTGGTTGCATGCAAAAAAAAAAAAAAAAAAAAAGCGTAATTTTTGTAAATTGCTCTCGATAAGAGCACCTGCTAAATACCAGAAAGTAATGATGTGTAATGTTGTCAGGTTTGTATTGGTGAGAGGTTCCTTGTCATTGGTTTCAGTGGTTTTATTGGTTTCATTGGTTTTGTTTGTTTCATTGGTTTTGTTGGTTTTGTTTGTTTCTTTGGTTTTGTTGCTTTCATTGATTGACGGTTTGCCTGTCTGCTACTGGCTTGTAAAATCTGACACTGATCACAAATTAAGTCATTAGATTAGCTTGCCAGCTGGATGAAGTGTTCAGCCTGGTTCTGAGTGCACATCTGGTATGAAACTGTTCCTTTGTTTTAATACTTCAGTGCAACAAAAACGAACGTTAGTTAGATCTGCAGCTGCTCTTATTTTAGCTCTTTTTTTGTAAGAGTCTTATCTTTTTATCTCGAAACTGATGTCAAGGCACGTATACAGTTGTCGCACACACACACCCACACACACACCCACACAGACATCCACGCGTAAAAACGAGAATATATTTTGATTAAAGTCATGTTTGATGTTCTGTGGCGTCCAATAAGCAAGGTCTGTGTGGAACTCCAGTTATTGTGTAAGTAATTACTTGCTGGGAGGAGGTGCACATTCACTCTTGAGCAGTGATTTTGTTTTGTTTTTAAGTTGATAAAAGCCGTTAGATTGTGCCGGGATTTGAGTCTCTCTCTCGTGAATGTGCTGTTGATGAGGGGGGAAATGAATTTGGATCTTATTTATTGTTTTTTTTCATTTCGGTTTTTTTTTTTTGGGGGGGGGGGGGGGGGGGTGGGGGGATAATTAAGAAGGGTTTCTGAATATTTGGTGAGAATAATTGATTAGTGATCTGAGGCAGAAGAGGGAGGCCCGTTGGTGCTTCTGCTGCTCATCTCGCTGCTCGGTCCTCTGGCTGAGGGTTAGCCTTGCGCAGCCTGGCGTCGCTGTGCTGGAGAGCAGCCATGCACGCCGTTAGCATTAGCGTTAGCATTTACCCACACTTCTCCAGGGCCTCATGGGAATCGGAAGGGAAGTAAGGGTTTGTGTCATGTCCCCCGTGCTGTCGCACTGTAGATCCCGTGGAGCAGTGGAAACCATCCCTTAGCTGCTAATCAGTGCAGTCAGGCAAACCTGACTGCACTGATTAGCAGCTAAATGAGATCTCTAGCTGTTGAATGAGGTGTGCTTTGTTAAGGTTGGGGTGAAAACCCACAGGACGGTGGACCTCTAGCTGTTAAATGAGGCGCGCTTGCTTTATTTGGGTTGGAGTGAAACCCTACAGGGACGATGGATCTCCTAGATAGTTTTGGGCAGCCCTGCTCTAGCTGTTGAACGAGGTGCACTCTGTTAGGGTTGGAGTGAGAACCTACAGGGACGGTGGATCTCCAGGAGCAGGGTCGACCAGCACTGCCTTGCAGACTAACAGAGCCGCTCTTCTCGTCCGCAGGTCTCCTGTTGGGAAACGGCACGGCACTCTTTCACTCCACGCTGCTGCTGCCGGTCTGGTCCTCACCGAACACCCGGCGGGCACAGGGCGGCAGAGCAGTCCGCGGTGGATTAATGGCAGTCACGGTCGCTGACAGAGAAACTGAGAAAGTGCCAACCCTTAAAAAAAAAAAAAAAAAAACTGGGAAAAAAAAAAGATTCTGAAGTCTAATGAACTGCTTCAACTTTCAGGAAGAATTGTAAAGACCTGTACATAGCACAAACATTAAACTGGATAATATATAAACCGTTCATATCCATCCTTGAACACACACAGTACCAAATGAGCATTGCTTCTGTAGGTGGAATATGAATCCTGTAAACTCTTGCCCCTGTTTATTTTATTAACCCCCCCCCCCCCCCCCCCCCCCCCCCCCCCCCCCCCCCCCCCTCCCTCCCCCCTCCCCCCGGTTTTCCTTGTGTGCTTTTGCAGGCTCCTTTGAGAGCAGGCCACGGGCGAGGGTGATAGTTGAAACAGGGTCTGGTTTAACTTCAGCGTCTAGCATTTATAACTAATTGGTTACGAAATAACACGAGGTAAAAAAATGCGTCACCTCTCTGGAATTTTAAAATGGCGTCGTTGAGGGTGCAGGCGTCTCAAAGCCGTGCCGTTGTCATGTTGGGTCCCTTCTTGCTTTCACCCCCTCAGGAAGAAAAAAAAAAAAAAAGACCGTAAAACCAGGAAAGTAGACATTTTAAAAATTATTTTGTTTTCTTTACGCAAGGCGGCCATGCTTCGATAGTGTTGTTTTTCCTGCGTACCATGGTGGGTCGTGCTTCGTTTTGTCACTGGGTTGAATTCGCATCATGGATCAAAGTTTCGGCCGAGGGTGTTGCATGTGCAAAAGCGTTTTTTTTTTTTCTCTCTCCTTTTCTTTTTGGTTGAAGACTTGGTTTTACCATTTTTTCAAAAGTGCCTCCTAGTAAATTTTCAGTGGAAGTAAGTACATCCTGCATTACACGAATTCAGGGCAAAAAGAATGGATCGGTTGCTAGGCACCCGTGACATGCCTCTTCCCCCTTATATACCCTTTGTCCAATGATGATAATAAACAGTGCTTATAATATTCATAACAATTTGGTGTAGCAATAACTTTATTTTCCTTTAGTGGATGGTGAACCCTTGGAGGTTTGTTTTCAGTGTTACGGTGAGAATTCTGGCCACCCGAAGCTCACTAATTGACGCAGCTTGTTTTTAAAAGCTTGTTTTGTGGTGTTTTAGGTAGGCCTCATTCAGCATGCTTTACTTGTAGGTCTTCATGTCTCCTGCATTTTGATACTCGTTGAGTTTGTGTTGGCGTGAGTGCTTGTGGGTGTGGTGTGCTTGTGTGTGCGTGCGTGTGTGTGTGCATATGTGTGCGCACCTGTTGTATGTCCCCTGTGTGCAAGTGTGATCTCCCTCCTCTTTTCTTTTTTTTTTGTTTTTTTTTTTTATTTGTTTTATTTTGGCTTGGATGGACGACTGCGGTTTTTCTTGCCTAATGTACAAAGACAAAAATGCTGATGTATATTTTTCATGTAATGGAGATTGTCACCTTCTGTAGTGAGTTCTTCCAAAATATAATTTGTTTTCCAATAATTGTTTTGTATTCTCTTGCATGGATCATGAGCGCTAGCAATGAGGTAGTTAGACCACTGTGTGAATGTAATTGGCCGAGAAGATTATTAGCTTACAATTTTACCCCTTAAGTCTGACAAGTTTTTTTTTTTATTGGACCTAAATTCAATTTTAAGTATCAAAAAGATTAGGATTAACAGCTTTAGGGTTTGCCGAAAACATTTTTTGTTGAATATTTGAAAGAATATAACCCCAAATTCAACAGAGGCTTCGGTAGTTATTGAGTTACTGAACAAATGCGGTCTTGGTTACTTATTCCCAAGAACGCGCGGGTTTGGTTCTGCGCCCTGGTTTTCGCAGTTGTATTTGGCGCTGCTCCTGGACCAAAGCAGTCTGGCATTGCACTGTACACCGCCTGCGGCGTCATCCGCTACGATGGGGGGGAATTAAAGTGAACTCTGGCTGTGTGCGCTTCTGTGCACGTGAAAGATTTTGGACATCGACTGCGGAACAGAAGGATGCAGTGGCCAATTGCGTCTGGACGAAGAATAGCACAGCACTAAAAAAAAAATCGACGTGTAGTTCCAAACTATTTTTTTCCACGCGTAACACAAGCGAGAATCTTGAAACGCCGCGCAGTGTTTTATTAGCGTTCGCTCGTTTTAATTTCGGTCGGTTGTATTAATTGCGTGTAATGGCGTGTGTTTGCTGCTAATGTCGTGAAGCTAATGGCCTTGAGCGGTGTGCGTAGTTTACGCCGGATTGTCGAAAGCCGATTGGGTTTTAATGGGTCGGCCCGAGCCCGCACAATCCTCTGCCTCCTCTGCAGTCGCGTGCTGTAGACTTTCAGGGGTACTGCAGTCTTTCAGGGGTACCGCATTATAATGTCTTCTATATGTGAATGAAGGCAGGAAGGAAAGCAGAGAACCAAGAAGGACCTGCTGAGGTGTGGTGCTGTCCGCATCAGCAATGTGCGTCCTTCCACGGTGAAGCTGCAAAGAAAAATGTACATGAATGACTCCTATATGTGATCAAAGGTGGTTTCTGGAACAGGAGATCCTGTACCAAGAAGATCGGTCCAGCTGTCCTTTTGGCATTATGTTTGGTATTATATCATTTTATTTTTGAAAAGCTTATAAGGTGTCCAGTGCATTTTAGTTAATTGTCTGAACACCTTTTGGCATACCCGCCCCCCCCCAAAAAAAAGAAGAAACAAAAATTCAAGATCAAGGATGCCCGCTGTCCCGGCCTTTGACTTAACCAACAGGTTATCCACTAGTCCTTCAAACAGCTTGAAGATGGACTGATTTTGACAGACGTCTCTACATGAGGGCCTTCTGGACAGGGCCATCTTCATAGAAAAGAGCGAGCGGGAAGATCAACCGAACCAGCAACTGCAGCATCGCGCTGGCGGTGAGGAGGTGGAAGAGTTGGCGGTGTTGTGGTTGTTCAGTTCCAAGTTCAGCCAGACCTTCAGAGCAAAAGATTAGCTCGAGCATAGTAGGTTTCACAAGGTCCAGGGGACCAAACGAGCCACGTTTCACCTGGAGATCTATCGAGGGTGATCGATGATTGGTAACTCCTGGGGACAACTGGCAGTTTTGTCTTGCGATGGCTCTTGAAGATGACCTGTGCGGCGCCAAGCCTAAAAGGAAGACTACGTGATCTGCGCCATTTTCTTTTTAAAGTTGCATTGTGATGCAAACCAGGTTCCATGTGCAACCGAATTAAAGTCTAGTCCTCACAAAAAGCAACTGCTAAAGGCTTTAACATTACAAAAGTTCCCTTTCTCTCTTACCATTCATATAAAATACCTTGATCCTGAAATGCCCTAATGTCTTGGAAGTATTTCAAAGCAGTGAAATGGTGTATTGGTCTGTTGTTTCTTTTTAGAACAATTTAGAACAGCCTGAAAATGACATTTTAAACTTGGTGAGTCATGTTGAAAAAAAAATATACATATTAGTGGCTTTGTACCCTTTAGACCCTCAAGAGAACAAGCACTTTCAATACGAGAACCAAAAAGAACTTCGATCTTTCCACTGTTGTAGTAGCGAAGTCATTAACTTTGCTCGGGAACTCCCAATAACACATGCAAGGAAAAATTGGCTAATTTAGATCAATTAGATATTAATTGCTCTAGCGTGCCATTGGCACGTCGCCTCGATCCATTTCAAGCCAAACGGGCTCTCCAGACACTTATCGAATGTGTGTAAGTAACAAGCCTTGTGAGGCAAGAACTTTAGGCTTCCATCTGGCATCTCGCTCTCCAGAGCTAATTTCAGACTTTTTTTTTTTTTTTTTTTTACAGCCTCTTCCATTAGCGCAGTCTAGCATGCGGGTTTTTGTCGTGTCAAATGTCGAACCAAACTGAAAATAAAAAGTAGAGATTGTTGAAGGAAAACGTGCATATGCCCTCAGCAGGCAAGCTGGAGGCTGCAATGATGGTGAGATCTTCAGTGAAAGCGGATGCAGGTATTTCTTTACACCTACCACTTTTCTCATTACATATGTGTTAATTTCTTCGAATGCGTCCCTCTATAAAAGAAATCTTCACACTTACTGTCTACATAAATATTTGATTTACTGTAAATGTTATTCTATGAGTGAAGGGCAATTTTCAGTTATGTTTTCTGATTTGCCTTGAAAATGCATTTATTCTGGGTGCTCTTCTAAAAATGGTTTTTCATTTATTCAAATTCACATTTCTCATTTTAGGGAAATATTTAATTTGTTTAAGTAGTTAAATAATTTTATTCAGATAGTATATTTATGTATGTGCACACAGTAACATGTTAGGCAGGAAAGTAATCATGAATGACTAATGCCAGTATATTATTATTGAGGAGATCTATATGGTTTGTTCTTGGACATTCATCCATATATTACATGGTAATATATAACAGGTGCTGACAACCACAACAGTTTTACATCCCAACATGAATGTTATTTCACAAAATGGAGAGAATGTCCCCTTTATAATTTAATGAGAACTGTCAATATGTTTGACCTGAGGATGTTCCTTTAAAATGGGTCTTTTGCTTTTGGATCCTTGTATCTGTAGCCTTAGTGGCTATACTAGTGGGGACAGCCCAAGATTTTGGCTTTATGTGTGATCTCAGATCATATTGACTCAAGGCCCACATGTCATCTCTTGGGATGAATGCATCGTTATGGTTTATGATTTGTTGCTACTTTTTGATCGTTAAAAACAGGTAACATTTAAAATTTTGAGAATGAGTGGTGGGCATAGATTCACGCTGAACTGTGAATTGCATTTGAAAAGCAGGCACTAATTTCACTCCTCCTCTCGCTAATTCAGTGACAGAAGGCAATATATCCCCAGGACCTGAACCCATCCAGGGTCGCCCTGGCAACCCCACAGACCTGCAGGCACTACCCTGAGGTGAAGGATGAAAAGGCTTTATTTGCTTCTGAGCTACTGGCTGTCTGCTTAGTGAAAAGAAGAGGGAAAAAAAAAAAAGAGTGCCTTCAACTTTGTCATTGTGACAGTTGACTCAAAAATGATATTTAAGCTTGATATTTAAACCGGATTTATAAATAAGGAACTTACTGTGCAAAGCTGCTTTGTTATCCCTATATGGTATATGGGGATCTTATTTATTGAACAGTTGTATTTAGATTAATATTTAATTATTCATTATCATTATGAACTGCCATTTTCTGTAATTATTTTGTATGATGTTAACTGCCTTGTGAATAGTCTCTCAACCCCCTTCTTCTCTCACTCTATCTCGCTTTCCCTCTCAGACATTTGAGGGCCATGCTTATTTTATTTTATTGATATTTATACTTAAGTTTATACTCACAGTCCTGGAAATTCACATCTTAATTGAATAGTAGGCACTTCATTTTGTGAAATACGTGTGTGCTTGTTAAATCTTTTATTTTGTAGCTTTCCTTCAAAAAAAAAAAAAAAACTGGTAGTCAGATTTAAAAAATCTGATTCTGAAGTCTGCGTGTGTGTCTGTTTGTGTGTGTGCGTGTGTGTGTTTGTATGATGCTTAAAAAATCCTTTAGTCCTCATCTATTGTGAATTTTCATGAAAACCAGCCACCAGAGTGCGCCCTGCCACCATTTTGTACTGTGGTTGAAGCCTCAGACGCCTGTTTTGATTAAATGCACTGGTTTCCCATCACTCAAACTATGAGCCTGTAAGTTCCAGTCACTCAAGCTCCAATGAGCCTATATTGGTGTTTGATTTGTTTTTGTTGTGCACTGTAATGACCAGTTTTTCTAGTGTTTGCAGCAGGCAGAACTGCAGTGGACATATTACCCATTTATTTTTACTGTTTTCAAAAATTACGACTGAAAGAGCAGCGATTATATCAGGGTTTCATGGCTACTCATAGAAACTGAAAGAGTACAGTTACGAGAGTAATCCCACCCCTCCATATTTCATGGAACATCTTTAACAGGGTACAGAAGTCCCTCTCTGGGAAATATTTAGGTCATAGTGAAGAGCGTAGGTTAGAATATTACAATGGTGCGGTTCGGAATTGAATGGGGTTTATAACACAGCACTTTCACAGTGTAACGTGTCCTCTTGGGATTACAGGGATGGGTGTAAGACCGTCTTAACCACTATAATTATTTAACCGCATATTAGTTATGGAAGCATGTTTAAATTGGGAGATCATGTGATAAATATGTATATCAGACATGGATGCCCTGCAATAGATAAACAAGATAATCTTCTCTGAAAATACGCATGCTCATGCAGCATATCATTTTCATAGAATAGGTAAGTTCATAATATTGGAAGAGGATTTATTTATTTATTTATTTTGCTGCAAAACATCTGGATCCCCTTTGCAGATTCCCAGAGGACCCCAGACCCCAGTTTGGGAATGCATGTGAACCAGAATAAATGAACAGGATCTCGGTGTCCATTTTTCTTCTTTGGCCAGATGACATTGTTTGCATGTCTCCCTAGGCCCAGGGGACGCTCTGACATGATGACATTTCTCACCATCTTTATTTATTTATTTATTTATTTGGTAAGAGCTGCTGTGTGTAAAAAAAAAAAAAAATACTGAGTCTGCTGCAGACATACAGCAAGAAGGCTGTAGGTCTGTGAGGTATGCGATCATGGTTTCCTGTGGGTGTCCATGCCAAAGCTAGCTTTCTCATAGAGAAATCGAAGCTGATAAGCCTTCGTCAAGGTCAACGGCAAACTGTTCTCTGAGGAGCAGGCTGCATCTGGAACAGCCTACAGACCCGTGATTGCGCTGGAGGGGTTATGTGTGTTTGGGGGTTGTGTGTTAGCGGGTGTGTACCGCAGTGGTTCTGCTTGGCTCTATGTTGCAGTAGTTCTGTGTGGTTATAAGTCTCAGCAGGTTTGTGTTTCACTGGGTGGGTGTACTGTGACAATGTTCTTTCCAGCGTCTATGGCAGCAGCAAACCACACAACAAAGAAAAAACCGGAAACCAAGAGAGTGACCCCTCCATTTGGGTATTTCATGTTTTGCTGATGTGTGCTGACAGCCACTAGGCAAGGTCCAATAGAATACGTTCCACACACACACACACCCGCACACACACACACACACACAAACACACACACACACTCCTCAGCCAGTTGCACACACACATACACACACACACACACTCCCCAGCCTCTCTGTTTGGTGGAGGGAGGTCCCAGAACACTGGGCTCAGCTGCGATGTGCGCACCAGGAAGGAAGCAGCCCTTGTTAATTCTGGTATGCGTGCGATAGTTCGATCCGCGGGGAACAAATAATGTGTGCTGCGGTCTATGCTGTACGCTTGTCTCTCAGCCCAACAGTGAACTAATTAAAGCAGACTGCATAGTTATAACAAATGGGATTTAGGCTGTATCAGTGAATGTGGCGTAGATAACATATGTACTTTCTTTATTCTGTTTTATTGGAATGTATTACTTATAGGGAGAGCTTTAAAAATGCACAGCAAATTAGTTTATTGTAGAGCATAACCACGGAAAATAGGCATCCCAGCTTCTCTATTGTTTGGCTAGATCTCAGCTAACGGTAAAGCCGGGAAAATGCTTTGAGAATAAATAAGCATGTAGTGCCGGATGTGTTTCCCCTAAACTCATTTGGAAAAATATCAATGTGTCATAAATCATCCTAGACCAAGAATAACCCTGTGCTCATTCAGAATTTGGTAAAGAATAAAGGATTCTGTCAACAAATCACTCTACTCCATTGTTAACAATAAATATGCATATTAAAACTATTTTTTCCCCAAAATATTTTTGTCAAGGACAACACAGTCAATATTAGACATAAAAAAGAATTAGACGGATTTTAGGACCCAGCGTATAGAGTAGAAATGTTTACGTATCAACGAATTGAAGGGGTAAAGATTGGATAATCCTCCCGTAGCCTGTTGTTATGCGCCGCGTTTAGGTAGTATGTCGCGTGAACATCGTGTAAGTGTCGTCAGGTGCGAATACAATGCTGTTGCACCGCGCTGAGGGTAGACGAATGTAGTCGCGATATCTTCCGTGCGCACGCTTGATCAAGCATACTTTAGTGCATATATTCGTGTTCAAGTTGTCCTATTTTAAGTTTCAAGTAGAGTCATGTAAATAATGTCTTTGAAATAGATGGATTCCGCGTGGTATTTTGTGCTGGGTGTCCGGATGTGCAGCTTTACGATCAAGCTCAGAAATATCCTCCGGTAACATTCTCAGGTGAGGTGAAACTTTATTTAAAAACGCATGCTGATTTGTTTCATATATAAAGTCATTTTGCGAAATGTTTACTGAAATTTCTTCGCCCGTTGCTTTTCGGCGTTTCTCGAAAACGTGTGAAACAATTAGAATATAAGAAACATTTCAGTGTAATAATAATGTTAAGTCAATGTAGCAACAGTGTATTTAACGTACTGACATTTGATCACTGCAACTTACAGGACTGCTCGGCATTTTCATAAACACAAAACCCACTCATTGTATTAGTGCCAACCCCGGCTCAGATGCAGCGATGGGTTTTGAGGGAAGCTGGAGGAGGGACAAGGATGAAAAGTTAAGGATGAATGTAATGTGTGTAATGGCATAGATGCTTGATCAGACAATAGAACTCTGGTCACTAGCTTACTGTAAATTACACAGAGGTGCCTGTGTTCAAGTTTTCTATGTCAGAAGTCTACAGATAAAAACTGTCATTTAGAAAGAAGGATTTTAACAAACTTGTATTAAACACATTTTAAGGGCATGTATTTTTGAGAAAATTGCTATATTCAAACATGGGTTGTAGTCAAATCTAACCGTGGCACTTGTATCGATTCAACTGTGTATTTGATGGGTGTAAAAACAGTACACTGCACGGTTCCTACTCAGTTCTTCATTTCTTTAATTAGATTTGTCAGAGAGTGAGAGGGATTCCTGCAGCTTGTTGGTCAGAGATTGTGCAGCCTTTGACAGGTTTTCGTGTTTGTGTGCTTTTGTTGTGTACGGCTGAGTGATAGGGAAAGGAGTCATGGGGTTTTTAGGGACGCTTTGCTGGCTTCCCACACACATTCCGAAGTTCTGACATGAAGCACTTGGAAAGCGCAAGTTTTGCGTGTATTGTTGTATTTATTTTAGGGCTTTCAGATATAACTGGTCTCCTCACCTGCAGTTTAATAAAGTTTAGTTTTGTTGATGCTGAGAGCTTCTTTGTACTTCTGTTTGTTTGTTTTTTGTTTTTTGTTGTTGTTGTTTTTTTATTTATTTTTTTTTAGCTCTGTGAATGTTGGCAGTCTGTGAAAATATTAGAGATATACTAGTCTAGTGGTTTCCACAGTTCTTAATCCACCATTTAAAATTTTAATTTTCAGCTGTTTGGAATGCCTAATTGTTTGTGTGGGTCTGTTCCGTGACTGCATGGTCCCCTTGCCTGGTCACTCTAGCACAGACAAGCGCATGTTCTCCTTCGAAGTTCGTGCTGCTAGCCAGTGCTTCTCTTAACCTGGTAACCCACCAAGTCTTCTCTTAACCTGGCAACCCACCGTGCTTTCTCTTAACCTGGCAACCCACCAAGTCTTCTCTTAACATGGAAACCCACCAAGTCTTCTCTTAACCTGGCAACCCACCAATTCTTCTCTTAACCTGGCAACCCACCAAGCCTTCTCTTAACTTGGCAACCCACCAAGCCTTCTCTTAACCTGGCAACCCACCAAGTCTTCTCTTAACCTGGCAACCCGCCTAGTCTTCTCTTAACCTGGCAACCCACCAAGCCTTGGCTCTGCAGCTGTAGGCAGTCAGGCAGGCCGAGTGCAGAGGTCGGATCAATCCCCGCAGTTGCTCTTGATTGATTATGTGGGGCTGGTTCCATTTACTGAAACTCTCCTTTCCTGTGAGATGCTACTGCCAATTATGCGCTGTCCTTCAGGGTTGCTATGGCACTGGCTGAGTTAGGGTTGGTACCACACCTTAGTGCCTTCCATGCGCATTTCATATACTGAGAAAAGTGAGTGTGTTAACCAGAGAGAGAAGTACAAGGATTAGCCACCATAGTAAAATTGGTTTCAGTTAACCGGGAACTGTGGTACTTCCTGTACAGCTTGGAGTCCAGTGGATATGAGTTTTGGTTGCAGGTTTGGTCCGGCAATCCCACGTGTGACACTGGGTAAGTACGGTCTGCTCAGGAGCCAGATGGCACATGGTTTTCTTCTCCAGTTTGCTCATCCGAATTGCTGCTGTGCCACAGAAAGTCTGACTGGCTCTGACCTTTATACTGGGGAGAGAGACCAAAGCAGCGTGCCATGTCTGTATGTTGTTTGGATCATCTGTCTGTCGATTGAGGTGCAACTGGAATTTGATCCAGTTACTTTACACAGTGAGAGGATCTTTACAGGAGAGTATCTTTACACCGTGTTAAAGTGCAGCTTTTCAGTTTGACCGCATTGGAGAGTGGATGTCAGCATTGTGCTGCCTGCCAGCCGCATTTTTAGAGGGGGTATGTTTGATCCCGTGACACTAAATCCAAATTCTGTTTCACGAATGAAGAGCGGGTTGCCTCTTTCGTGCAGAAACCGGGGGGGGTGGGGGGGGGGGGGGGGGGGGGCGAGGAAATACACTGATTATCATTAAAGTCATGTTCCTGTGGTCTTACTGCAGTAATCTCTTTAAGATGAAAAGAGCAGAAGCTGGCTTCGCGCGCTGCTGTGTGTGAGAGCCTACAGTCCAGCCTCAGTGACTCAAGCCCAGCAGGGGCGGTTCTAGCCCTCGCTCACTCGCAACCAGCGTGGCTATAGATTAGTTACAAACACCCAGAATGCAATGCGTTCACATCATTAGTACACAATGTTATTGCTTGCCGAAGCTGAGAAGAGTGTGTGTGTGTGCGCGTGTGTGTGCATGCGTGTGTGTGTGTGTGTGCATGCATGCATGTGTGCATGCGTGTGCGTGTGTGTGTGCGCGTGCATGTCTGTGTTTGTGTGTGTGTGTGTGTGCATGTGCGTGTGTGCGTGTGGGTGTGTGTGCGCGTGTATGTGTGTGTGTGTTCACGTGTGTGTGTAACCAGTGTGTTTATTAATTCTTAAAATCAGAACAGTTACATCTATATTTGTCATCAGTACTGGTGCATTAGCTTTCATATGTGGGAGTTTATCCAGGAGAATAACTGGTTAATGGAGACGCTGTTTGATCAGAAGCATTCATACTGATGCTGTTGCTTCTATCCACTGTCTCCTAAAGATATTGCAATATATATTTAAATTGTCCTTTTTAAGTTCATATCTTTATACCGCCCATCCAGAGCTAGCTGACAGGTTGACTAGGTAAAAGCTTTTCTATATTTTTTGCTCAAATGCGTAGCAAAATCCGACCAGCAAAAAATGCACCATGTTGGCGTATAGCAAACAGCTGGGAACAGAGCCCAGAGATGTTTTTGTGCTTTTCCGAGCGAGGTACAGCATTAGAGCTTTTGTACAAGCCGTTCTGACAGAGGTTACACTCCCTTCTGTGCTGCTCATGCCCCCAGCAGCAGCCGCTGGTCGGGGTTCATCGGGGATGCGGACTTCTGCTCCTTCTCTCTTTCCCTCCCGTGCTGCACACGCAGCGCCTCTCCTCTCCTCTCCTCTCCTCTCCTCTCCTGTCTTCCGTAATTGGATTTGCCCGGTGATGCACTTACGTAAGATGAGTCGAGCGGAATCCGTGGGGTACGCTGGAAACACGTAATGTCTTTGACTGATGTGAACATTTCTCCCCAGGACGGCTCTTAGCCATAATAACATTACAGGTTTTTGGTGACACAATCACATATTATTAAAACAAATATATATATATGAAATATTTCATGATTTTAAAAAATTAATTAAATTTTTTTTTTAAATGAGTGGTGTTGATTAGGCAAAAGTGTGTAGGGCACAATGATTCCTCCCAGAGCCCTCAGATGGGAAGCACAAGGAAAGCAGGTTGTCAGTTGGGCTTCAGTGGAGGTTAGCAAGCGTGCGATATGAGCGCGCCCCCCTCCTTTGTTTTTGTCACTAAGTGGACCGCCAGCAGTGACCTGCTCTGAGCGTGCGAACAGCGTGTGCTGCACCATGTCAGACCGCAGCATCGCCGTGCAACTCCTTTAGCCGCTTGGTGCAGAGATTATAAAAATATACTTATCAGCACCGCAAGACGCTCCCACAAATGACAAATTCTCCCAGCCCCCTGGACCCACTACCCACCCAGTTACCAGTAGTGATTGTTACATCAGCATTAAACTGTTCAGTTTAGAACATTCTAATCACATACGTGTGATTAAAAAAAAAAAAAAACAACCCAACCTGAGCACTATTGAAGGTGTGTGACTTAGCCCTGGCACCATCATGGGGAAGAGAGCTTGGCTCTACTGGGAACCTCCCCAGGCATGTTCTGTCACACCACCGGCACCTCTGCCTGGCCTCCTCTGCCCTGCTGTACAGAGCACTGCGCTTGTCCACGTAAACACTTTCACTCTCTGCGGATAAACGCTCGGAGGGCTGGCTAAATGCGGCCTGGCTAATCCCCCCCCCCCCAACCCCCCTGACCCCCCCAGGTCTCTGTGATGTCAGCATGCTTTGGCTCAGGGGGAGAGAGCCCTGATGTGAGCCGCCACTCATTCAGGGCTGTGCCGGCGGGATCATGCTCCGAACCATAGAACCCCCGCCATGTAGGATCTGTCTGCTAAGAGTAAGTCAAACTCGGAGTGCCGTAGACCTTTGTTGAGATGGATGGGTGGTTTGCCAGTGTCTTGGGTGTGCCGGTTAGTTGGTATGGTTTGCGTGCGATTGCTCAGAGTTCTATTCCTGATGAGCAACATGTAAATCCTTTAGCTGAAACATGGATTACAGGATGACTGGCTTGTACATTTGTGCGCTATAAGTATTATGCATGCGTGTGAGTGCCTTGTGCCTGGAAGTGACATTTCCAATTTGTTTTTTTTCCCTGCAAAGTTACTGTGAATTTATCTGAATTCATTAAGTGGGATTGCACACATGGGAGTAATCTTTTTGCTCATTTTGAATTTATGATGGAAGATGTAATGTTTCTCCTTGCTGATTGGATAGCATTATGAACGAAAGATAGTATGTTTGTTTTTTTTTGTGTGATGGATTTCATATTTGTTTTGTAAAATGTACCCCATTAAAATATTGTAATAGATTAATTTCAGAACTCTGCAACTGACAGTTTTGAACTGCCAAAGGCATGTGCCGTTTTATTCTTTGTTAGATCAGTCTCGGTGGCTTTGTCATGGATCACCATTTTGGACCTTCTGTGGCTGACATCAGATACTGTCTGCCGAACGTGACTGTGCAGTTTGACCTGTCGCGGTTGTGTAGAGGCGTTCAGAGAGATGAGAGCATCAGGGTGTGGCTGATCAGAGGAGGGCCTCAGGGTGTGCCCATGCGTCACAAATCCTATATTGGTTTTTCGTAGGAACATTTTTGGGAACAAATTAGGAACAAAAGTCAACAAAATTCGCCATGCTGGCTAAACTGGCGCATTTACAGAAATGTTCATTAATGTGCACTGTCCCTGTAAAAATAAACTGAGTGTAAAGTAAAGTAAAGTAAAGGAAAGTTTTGTGAACGAGGCCCATTCATTTACAGATAATTTACAAAGAAGATGGGTTCATCAGAAAAAAAAGATAGGATAGGGAGTTGTGTCCTTTGTCTGTTGTGGAAGGGCTGGTCGTGTGGCTGGATGGTGTCCATTGGCTGCTCACAGGTTCACAAGCTCTTCCACCTGGTCTTCTCTCCCACAAAGCCAGCCAACTGATTTGATTTTTTCCCCCAAACCAGCACATCAATCTCAGGCTCTCACTTAAAATCTTTTGCTGCTGGTAATGGAGCAAAGAGATTTCAGAGAGAGAGATTTTCTGTGCTGGAGAATGTCAGCCTGCTGGATAATACCTTATGATGTACAGTTTATCTCAAGAGCAAGGCCTGGCTTTTTCTAGCAGGAACAGTAGAGCTGCACGGCTCAAAAGCAAACTCGCACAACACAAGCTTTTCCAAGCTTTTCCGTGTGCTGGGACACTATATCCCACTGATCCGTAGCTAGTGATTGGCTCAGTGTGAATTCTTTCTTTCCACCTTCCCTTCAAAGCTGTTGATCAACTCTTCTGTCATTCATGCAGGGTTGTCTGGATTGCTTAGCTGGGTGCTGGTTCCACTTCTTTTGCACTTTTTGGTGGGGTAGTTTGCCTTCTATAATGGTCACCAAAAGTAAACAAAAGTAAATCTAAAAGTAACCATTGCAAAAATTAATCAAGTAATGAACTCCCCCCCCCCCCCCCCCAATGCTGATGGCTGAGACAGTTCTTCCCTTTGAAAATAGGGGGGGGGGGGGGGGGGGAGGGGGAATATAGAATGTTCAGAACTATGCTATTTATGTGTTCAGAGAATATGACCGAAAAAGAGATTTGGTGCGTTGAGTGCATCCCCATCCTTCCCCTGTTAACCATTTCAAGACCACCCTGAGGAGGACGTGTGACACTCGTGTGGCATGTCATACTTCAGGTTCAGTAAGTAGATGCGCCTCAGACCATTAAGGACACTTTTTATTTCCCTCTCGTCTTGGATTTGCACAAGTTTCTTTTTTCAAATGGTTGCCAAGGAAACGACAAATGCACACGCGCGGTTTAACTGACCATTCGTCTCCAGTGAAACATTAGCATGTTGTGCCAGGCTAAGGCACACTCTGTGACTCATGTGGCCCGTGGAGAGAATGTTTCTCCCTGTACAGTATAGAGTTGTGCCAGTCTGTTCCTTTTTAATTGTCTGGTCAAGCCGCTAATTTGTTGATCAGCGCTGAAAGACAACACAAAAAAGTGTGATCTGAGTGTCCCACATCGCCAGGCAGGAAACCGGTCTGGTCTGGTTCGGGTGGCCTGCGTCATGCCAGGTGTGCGGCTGATGATAGGTTATGCCCTGAAGATGCTGGATTATTTCCTGTTGGCTTCTCCTGAGGCACCTGCTCCCTGCGGAGAGGAAATACGGAGGAGTATCTCAGGAAATTAACCACAGAGGGGGTGATTACTGAGGTCGCCGGATTGGAAATTTGAGGGGGGTGGCGCTGCTTTGAGGAGTGATCTTTACTGACCACGGTGACTCACAGCCTTGGTTTAAAAGCACAACCTATGGCACAGTGGCCCTGACCCCTTAACTGGCCCTTTGAATGTTTACTTAATCCACTGGGAGAAGGGTCCACCTACTGTGCACCATGTCCCACTGCAGTCTGGTGTAGAGTGACTGTAATATATATCCTAGTCTGTGTTGGATTTTCAGAACAATTTATGCATATTTAAAGTTTGAAAAGGGATATGTTATTTTAAATGTTCTTTAAATGATAGCTTGTTTTGCTCACCGAAAGCAGGTTTTTTGGCCTTTATCGATGTGGTGCCGTCTTCAGGCAGAAATGCACTGATCAAGCCTCGTCCTAAAGGCTGAGCCTGGAAACATCATGGAGCCCCTTTCACTAATGGGCCAGACTGGCTCTTCACAGCTTGCTCCTGATTGGATAATACAGAAAGGAGGTCTTTAACCTTCCACATGAGGAGGAAGATGTGTGCAAGCTTGGTCCTTTGAAGAAGAAACTTTTCCATGAATTTTCGGTGAATTTTCAGCTGCGTATTTCCATTGCCATGCGTGTTTTTTGGCTCTGTACTGGGGACTGTGCTCAGGTGTCTTCTTTAAAATAGATTGACTAATTAAAAAAAAAAAATTATGCTTTGGCCTGTTTAAAGAGGTTATTTTTATTTTGTGCTCTTTAGTTGTGTTCTTCACTATTTTTTACGGCTGTTGTATGACGTCCTTCTCGTCGCCCTCTGCCCCGGCAGCTCTGTGGAGTGCGTCCCAATCCCAGGAGCGAGCGGGGGAGCGCCGCGACGTTGATGCGTTCTCCCAGAAGCCCCGGCTCCCTGGAGCGATGAGCGCAGGCCCCGGGTTGGAGGCGGAGCCGGATTCCGAGCACGGCTCCGAGCTGGAGGACATGGTGTCGGCCATCGCCGTGTCGGCCGGCCGGGGGGCGGCGCCGACGGGGGCGAAGAACGGAGCGCCCCGGCGGCTCCGCCTCACCGACAGGACGCTGTCCCTGCAGGAGCGCGAGGCCTACCAGGGCTCCTCCAGGCTGGCCCGCAGGCCCACCGTCGAGTCCAAGCACGTGTCCGTCTCGGACGCCCCGGTGACTGCCGCCATTTTACTTATGCTTCATGCGCCATTGCCGCTGCATTGTGGGAACAGGGCGCTGTTATTATATTCACGGCTCCACCCAACATTTCACACGAAGCTACTTGTTTTTTTGTTGTACGTGTTGTATTGACTTTTTTCCCCAATGTGTCCTTTCCTTACAGGACTGCGTCCAGCTGAACCAGTACAAGCTGAAGAGCGAGATAGGAAAGGTGGGGGATGTGTGTGCGGGAATACGCCTCGTGACTTTACCGCCATTTCAGACCGCTAAAAGGGACACGTGAAACGTTCACTACACAACTGTATAACCCGCCCCCCAGATCATATGCCTTAAATTAATTGAGTTCGTTAATATTCTTAAGTGTTACGCTTATGAAGCACATTCGTAATTCCAGCTTCATCATTGGAAATATTTAGCGGGAAATTTGGCTCATACTATAATTTCTAATCATGTCATCACCTTTTTTAAAATTACAGTCATCTTCAGGAGTGTTGAGTACTACACAATAATAACAGTAATAATAATAATAATAAACTACTTGCTCCTGGTACACATTGTGATTGAGTAGCTAGGTCTGTTTGACCGTGGCTAATATACCAAAAAAAAAATTGATTTAAACACCAACCAAAAAATTATAGTGTATGAATTCAGCCTTTGTGATTAAGTGCATCAGTGTGGATTTGAACTGTATATTTTCCCAAATATGTACACAGCAGCTGTTAGTTTACCCCATTGCCTGTTCCTTCTTATTTGTGATACACATTTGATTCTGTTGCCTTGGGAATGTATGTTGATTAGTCCCTTCACATACAAGATTTAAATGGATTAGTGTAATCTGTTCATAAATAATCTGTTTTAGCCCTTTAGCAAAAATGTGTTGGTGTGTTGGATTCTGTTGGTGGAAAAAATGTGTCCTTTTTTGCCAATGGCGTCGTAAAAAGACTTTACAGAACATGAATTTTGTTCGTTGTTGGTTGTACCTTCGGATGGGAAGAACAGAGCCCTCAGTCCTGTCTTTAATTTGTGTAGTGCATGGTTGATATGATGATATGACACCAGGGGCCTGTTTCACCAAGCAGGATTACTGAGCTAGCTGGATAGCTGCACTGAGTAAAACCCGGAACTTTCCCAAATCTGGAACACGGACTGAAGTAAATATGAGTCGTTCCGGGTTTTACTCAGCGCAGTTATCCAGGTAACTCAGTAGATCCTGCTTTGTGAAATACCTCGCTGAAGTGGCTCCAGCTGCTAAGGATTGTGGGTGCTGGCTCTGTGCAGTTCGGACCCACGTCTGTACCAGTTTCACCGGCCTCCTTCTGAACTTCCTGTGGTCTCCTCTTGTTTCCTCTTACTACAGGGTTCATATGGGGTGGTGAAGCTGGCCTACAATGAAGATGATGACAAGTATTATGTAAGGATTTCTGAAGGCAGTTTGCTCTGCCCCATCTCACACTCCACAGAGCCGCCCCCCGCCCCCGCCTCCCTCCCCCCCCCCACCCCACCCCCGGCCTGCCTTCCTTACGTCTCTGTCCGCACGCGTGTCTGCAGCTTGTCTTCAGCCTCCATGGCGAACACGTACACCTTTCTGCCGTGTGCTTTTTTGCTGTTACCCGCCAGGGCCGACAGATGCAATAGATCTATATTTATTCTTGTGCGATGCATCGCATTAGCACTTATATTGTACTTTGTATCATTATCTTGATGCTGTAGCTCATCGTGCCTCTGAGTTTGACTTAGCATAGGTTAGGTCAGAGTAATGTGTGAAATGGTCTTAATTTGTTCATGGCTGTGAATAACTGTTACAAAATTAATATTGTACCTTATCCAGACCTGTGTTTTGTAGTTGTTCCAGTGTCCTTCGGTAAGCATTTATTGTACGTTGCTTTGTATGATTGTCGCGTCTGCAAAATAAATGTTACGCAATTTCATGTAATGCATCGAAAGCATTTTGGCTCCTCTCTCAATTTATATTATCAAGCATAGATGTCTGTAAAGCAATTTAATAAACATTGTTTTTAGACTATCAAGTAAAACATGTAATAGCCTCCTGAGTTTATTTTAGTTTATTTCAGTCGCTCTCCTGTTTTTAATGGCTTCCTCTCAAACTGAGGCAGTTTCAGTGAGATACAGCTGTAGAGATTTGCAATTCACCTAGATTCATTAATGAATCGTAACAGTTTATTTCTCTTTTTCAGGCAATGAAAGTTGTTTCGAAGAAGAAGCTGATGAAACAGTACGGATTTCCACGTACGTGCTGTTTCTACTATGCCATTTCTAAATGGAATTTAGATTGCAGCTACCCTACTGGGTTAGACTCTTAAATGCCATCCCACTGACAGGGCACCTGGCTGATGGGGCTCTGTGTGTTACGGTTTGTCAAGATGCCCTTGTTCCAAGGAGTGTACAAGTTGTGCTCTTTCAGAGCTGAATCAGAATTCACTTGAAGGGCTCATCAATTGAGGACTGTACAGTATGTTATAATTTGTTATGATGCTTGTATCGTATATAACATTAAATGCACTCTGCCAGATCTGAACTGGGGTTGTCAGTTAAATCCCCATTGATAAAATTTTGTACTTGTGATGCGCACATTTGCTTATATTTAAATGTGCGGGGGGGTCCTCAGGTCGTCCCCCGCCTCGTGGGGCCCAGACTGCTCAGGGGGATCGGGCCAAGGTTCTGGGTCCTCTGGACAGGGTCTACCAAGAGATCGCCATCTTGAAGAAACTGGACCACCTCAACATTGTCAGGCTTGTGGAGGTACGGCTGAGGCAGAGGCTGTTCGGTGTCTGCTGCCTGCACCCAAAGGGGAATGTTTCAAAGAGAAATGGGAAACACACAGGAGGACTTGGACTGAACAAGGGAGAGAGAGTCTTTTTTTTTTTTTACATCAAGTGTTGTACCCCAATGTACAAACTGTTGTATATTATGTTCATCTGTGTTCTGTATGTGATGTAACATCATGCAACAATATTTGAAATCTTTTTTTTTCTTTGTTTAAAAGGGAAAGTGAAAATGTGTGAGTTAGTGCGCTGTGTGAGCAATGGGTTTTTCAGCACGTTACTGGCGCTTTTTGATATTGTTCCTGTTGAAGATGCGGTGTTTGCACAGGCTGGCGGTTTCTCCTGAGAACTGTGGGACGGTCGGCTGACAGACGGGTCTCGCTGACACGGCTCGTTCCGCACCGCTGAGACCGCGGCGCTAGGTGGCTTCGCTCGATGTTATATCGAAACACGTCAAAAAAGGAATCGCTGTGAAGTTGGCAGAAAGCAGTCTCCCCCCCCCCCCCCCTTCCCCTCCTGACTGCGGGGCACATCTCCGAGTGGCTCCAAGTTGTGATGGCTAATCCGTTTCCCTTCCAAGCGCAGAGTTTCTGGACTGTGAGGGAATACGTGTCCATCTGTCATGTTAGTGTTCCTAGTTCTGTCTCACACAACAAACTTGTCTTGGGAAATGAAAGAATCCATGTTTGCCCCCCTAATACTTGGACTGCCTGTAACAGTGTGGCTTCAGTCACAAGTGAAGATATTTTACTGCATTGATTTTAATTTAATTGTTTCAATTTGGTGCAAAAATGGCTATCGTGCATCTCCCAGGTGGGTGCTACGCATTGGTGGTGGGTGAGGTAGAGTTTCCACTCATCACTGTAAAAAGTGTTCGGTAGAGTGCTATACAAATGCAACGATTCATTCAAACTCAGTGATTCATTCATTCATAATAATGGCAGTGCTGGCAGTGAGGTGTGTGCAGGGTCTCTTGGGTGGAAGAATGTTTTAGATTAAGCTCGTTATAGGTGATTTATCTGATGACCGTCTAATCAGAAAGTGGTAATTCTCTAATTGCAGTTGCTGGTTTGCACTACGGTACGTGGCGTCTCTGATTATCGCTTGATTGCTTTAGACCTGACAGGGGTTTTATCTGCCTGTTCAGGAAGGGCTGTTTGTGTGAAACACACCGGCATTTGTTCTGCTCTTCTGTACCTTTAAGGAGCTTTGGTGTTGAATTGCTAATGGCTGTGAATTGAACTGTAAAGTTCAAATGACGCCAAATGGTTTCAGTGCCTGAATTTGGGCTTTATGGGTGAATTTTGGCTTGATCGGGCAAGCAATGGATGGACAGTCCACTCGCTGGCATACTCTGTGGGAAGACGATGTTTGACCTTTGTAAATCTGACTGTTCCAATGCTTTATGTTTTGAATGAAATGAGATGTGCTGAATGTTTAGATAACATAATGAATTATGGTTTATGGTTATGGTTTTATTATGAACTATGTTGAAGACATTACTTCTGTGTTTTTTATGTTCTTGAAGGTTCTGGATGATCCTGCTGGTGATAACCTTCACATGGGTAGGTCTCTTCTGTTTATCTTTATCTTTACCATATAACCATTCAGTCCATTGCTGACATTTTGGCTCGCAGTTTTGAAGGAATGAATTGATGGCGCTAACGACTGATTAACTTAGCGCAAGGTTTCTTTACGTCTCTAGAATAGTACATACACAGTAGCTTCACAGCTCTGTGTGAGAACTGATGTCTCTGTTTCTATGACCTATGACCTTTTTTTTTTAACTTGTCCTGCACATGTGATATTCCAGGCATATCAAATCCAGCGCTCATGTGGACTTTGTGCTTAGTTCAGGAGCAATCGCTCCAGCGATCTGTCTGTATTCCCAAATGTGCCCACATGAGATCTGCAAACAGGTGAAAACCCGGCCTAGGTGTCTATGACACTGCAGAGTTTGTTTCCCAGGCCTGGTTCTGCAATCAGGGCAGGTTGTGTAATGTGCTGGTTTTTGTCCCGACTCATTTTGTTGCTTGTTGCCTAGATTAGATTAAACTCGGCTGTTACTTTAATACTGCTCTGCATGGCCTATTTTGCTTGTACCTGACCTGTTCAACAACACTGAAATTTTAACAAACCCCATTAACTGCAGACACAAGGCAGATGAGGTCAAACAGAGCTGATTATGAACTGAGCTGGTAAGATAAGTAGACATACACAGTAATTTCTTAGGCTAGGAAATGCAGTGCCGCAGCATTCTACATCACTGAGTACTCCATTCAATGGACAGCTCAGGGAAACAGCCTTCTTTCTTTATAGGTCTTTTATCATTTATATGAAAATATAATTCTCAGTGAGATTTAATTCTTCTTACCTTCTCTCTTTTTTGACAGCATTTGAATTGATGCAGAAAGGGTGAGTACGTGGCCAAGTTGTAAAATAGTATGAGGCACAGATTGAATTTTTGGTTATTTGTGTTGCACGTGCTTAGACTGGTGTGTTGTGACCTTTTGACCTTTCGGCCTGCGTGTCAGCCCGGTGATGGAGGTTCCCTCCGAAAATCCTTTCACCGAGGAGCAGACCCGCCTCTACTTCAGAGACATTGTCCTGGGCATTGAGTACTGTGAGTCTGTCCTCTGTCCGTTCCCTTTGCATAAAGAGAGAGAGAGAGAGAGAGAGAGAGATAAAAACTTTAAGCACCGGTTAAAGATGATTTGGATTTAGTCGCGGCCAATGGGTGTCGAAGAGAGCTGATGTACACGAGTGACATTTCCCAGCATTCCATTGAGTGAGTGCGCTGGTGCCGCCTCTGCCTGTGGGGGTGTTAATGGGGAATCCCCCCCCCTCCCCTCCCCCCTCAGTGCACTATCAGAAGATCATCCACCGGGACATCAAGCCCTCCAACCTGCTGCTGGGAGACGACGGGCGGGTCAAGATCGCCGACTTCGGGGTCAGCAACGTGTTCGAGGGGAGCGACGCGCTCCTGAGCAGCACGGTCGGGACGCCCGCCTTCATGGCGCCGGAGACACTCAGCGACGACTACAAGATCTTCAGCGGGAAGGTGGGCATCGCCCGGCAACTGCCGTTCTTCAACTGCCGTTCTTTAACTGCCGTTCTTTTAACTGCCGTTCTTCAACTGCCGTTCTTTTAACTGCCGTTCTTCAACTGCCGTTCTTCAACTGCCGTTCTTTTAACTGCCGTTCTTCAACTGCCGTTCTTCAACTGCCGTTCTTTTAACTGCCGTTCTTCAACTGCCATTCTTCAACTGCCGTTCTTTTAACTGCCGTTCTTCAACTGCCGTTCTTTAACTGCCGTTCTTCAACTGCCGTTCTTTTAACTGCCGTTCTTCAACTGCCGTTCTTTAACTGCCGTTCTTCAACTGCCATTCTTTTAACTGCCGTTCTTCAACTGCCGTTCTTCAACTGCCGTTCTTTAACTGCCGTTCTTCAACTGCCGTTCTTTTAACTGCCGTTCTTCAACTGCCGTTCTTTAACTGCCGTTCTTCAACTGCCATTCTTTTAACTGCCGTTCTTCAACTGCCGTTCTTTTAACTGCCGGTCTGTCACCGCTCTGCCGTTCGTCTTCTCTTAACTGCCGGTAATTTCCTCTCAGGAAGGAATTATTCACAGTTTTATCATGTAATATTCGAATCGTTAGCTGCTTAAATATGCGTTAACCTCAAAACCATTCAATTGATGCATTGTTATATAAATACTGCTTCATCGGTTTAATATGCTGTTCTTGTTTAATCTGGACATTTGTCATCTGAAAAGCTAACAAATGATTTTTATGAACAGTGATAATACTAATAATGAACAATAATGAAGAGTTATGTACTACTGGATAGAGGAGGAACATTTCTTATTAATCAGAACCTAATATCTCCAGATGATTCGGCTCAGTGTTGAAACCAAAAGGGGGGCATCCTAATTTCCAGCCGTCCTCACATCTCATCCCTCTCCCCGCAATCATCAGCACCTCAGATGATCACCTCTCAGTATTCGGCAGCACTCCTGTCTGGAATGACCTACACAGATTGCACTTTTACATACAGTCCCATTTATATGGCCTGGATATTGTAATTAGAGCAATTGGGGGGTGCTATTCAAGCTGAATGGGTTTGTATTTGCATGAGAAAGGCAGCTTTTCATACTGCAGATCAGTGCTGCCCCGACCCTGTTCCCAGAGATCTACCGCCCAGTAGGTTTTCACTCCAGCCCTAACAAACACACCTCATTCAACAGGGAGAGATCACGTTGAGCTGCTAATTAGCAGAATTAGGTGTGCCAAATTAGGGTTGAAATGAAAAACCGACAGGAAGGTACAATTTTGGGTTTCTCTCTTTAAATTGGGTGGAGCCACTAAATATGGGGTGGGGCCAGTAAATATGGGGCGGGGCCACTGGTGACTGTTTGGAAGAGAGCGCTTTCGACAGTGCGAGCATGGTCACGCACACGACGTCCAATATTTTTTGTCTTTCAGGCCCTGGACGTCTGGGCGATGGGAGTCACGCTGTACTGTTTCGTGTTTGGAAAGGCAAGTTTAGGTTTCATCCTCCTTGTCACATGACCTCCTGTGACCGTGTTTATTTAGTGCCTCATTGTTTAGTGTCTCATTCCAGTGTCTTATTCCTTATTGTACTTTGTATTATTGTCCTAATGTTGTGGTTTGTACTGCCCCCTAGTTTCACTTGGCATAGGTTAGGTCAGAATAATGTTCACTGTGTGAACGGGACTTTGTGTTCTTGGCTATGAATAGCTGTACAAAATGAGTATTGCACTTTATCGAACCTGTGTTTTGTAGTTGTTCCAGTGACCTTGATATGCACTTTTATACGTCGCTTTGGATAAATGCAATGTAATGGTGTGGAAGGGGAACTGTGTAATTTTGTTAGTTCAGTGTGGCCTCTGGCATTGCTGGTTGGTTGCCTGTAGTACCATGGCAAATCCAATGTGTGCAAGCGGTTTTCTACACAAGTATTTATTGTGTTTGTTTTCCCTGGAGGGAGGTGGTGCATGGAAATGATATGTCATTTCTCACTTGTGCTTATTAGCCATGACAGATCCGGTGTCACACACACTAATGAGAATGTGCAGCATGCTATACTGCAGTGGTACTGGTAAAAAAATAATTGGGCAACCCGCTTGTGTGTTATTGACATGTACGTTACGGGTGTGCTGCCGCCATTGTACTTATTACATTTTTTATTTTTATTTTTTGCATCCTGTGTGCTTATAATGCGCTTCATCCTGCGTCTGTCTCTCTTTCGGCAGTGCCCTTTTATCGATGAGTACATCCTGGCTCTGCACAATAAGATCAGGAGCGAGCCCGTGGAGCTTCCCGAGACGTGAGTGCCTTTGAACGCCGCGTTAGCCCCCGACGCTCCCCGCGGCGACCGCGGCGATTAGCGCTCAGCGGTGACGCCGCGCGCGGCGGGGAGGTTCGTCACACGCGGCCGAGCCCGCAGCCGGAGCACGGCCGGCGCCTTGCCGTGCGAGAGAAGGAGGTGCATCCGGTAAATAAAAATAGGACGTGGCCAGGAAAGGAGCACCTCGGCTGAATAATGCATTTGCAGGGATTTGTTTTTTTTTTTTTTTTTTTGCACTGATGGGGAAACTGATGGGCTGCTCTAGAAACGAGGGGGGGAAACGCGGAGAGAAAAAAAAGGATTTGTGGAGCGTTTGTGTAGACGGGAGGAGTATGCTTGCCATTGCATTTCCTGAGCAGCTGTAGCAACCTGCTCTGTTGTTCTGCTGGCTTTCTCCTGTCTTGTGCCCAGAACCGATGTTGCATACATTTATTGTTATTGTTTTGTTGTGAAAAATATTTTTCTGTGATGTGGGGAAAAATCAGTGATCATTTCTTGCTAATCAGTGGATGATTTAAATGCATTAGTCCCTTGGTCCGAAAGGTATTGCAGTGTTTGTGATCACTTCATTTCCCCCAGATGCAGTTCTTGCACACAGAATTATTTTGTTGAAATATTCAGACTTCCAGGAAGTGCTGGCCTGGTCAGGCTTTGTACACACTCTGCCCCATGTGACTGACCAACGGAAGGGCTGCCACACCACATCACAACCTGTGTTTGTGTGTGCATGTGTGTGTGAGTGTGTGTTTGTGTGCGTGTGTGTGTGTGCGCGTGCATGTGCGTGTGTGTATGTGTGTGTGTGTGTGTGTGTGTGTGAGTGAGAGAGTATGTATGTGCTGGCAACCCTGTATGTGTGTCGTGTGTAGGCCCCTGTGTGTGCATGTGTGTGTGTGAGTGTGTGTTTGTCTGCGTGCGTGCATGTGCGTGTGTGTATGTGTGTGTGTGTGTGTGTGAGTGAGAGAGTATGTATGTGCTGGCAACGCTGTATGTGTGTCGTGTGTAGGCCCCTGTGTGTGCATGCGTGCGTTCTCTGGTGTGAAAAAGTCTCTGGTCACCTGACCCAGTCCCTGCTATGACAGGCCAGCCATCAGTGAAGACCTGCATGAGCTCATCCTGAGAATGCTGGAGAAGGACCCGGCCTTGAGGATCACCATTCCTGAGATCAAGGTGGGCGAGGGAAATCAGGGGAGTTATTTTGGGGCGGGGGGTTTTAGACACATTTACAGACTTCTACTGAGAGTCTTCAAAACATTTGTCTGTTTCTTAAAGAAGGAAAAATGGGTTGTACTATCACTTTCGTGCATCAGACCCTGATTTGGCACAGGACGGGCTTTTGATGCCGAAATTTGCAATGCCCTAGAGACACAGCGCATTTATTCACTGAATTACGCACAACGTGCCATTTAGAATCATGTGAATTGCATTGGAATTGAAATGTGTCGAATGTGTGGCACAAGGTGTACACTCCCTCAAGAAGCAAAGCTGTCCCCCTTTGTGGACCCTTCTGTGGAGCTTCTTAACCTGACCTGTTGTCCGGGCAGTGGATTGTGGCCAGTGGCTGGGTGGATTTGGTGGAACGGTTGAGTCCCATGACATCATCTGGTGCTGATAGGAAATCCTGAGGGGGGGGGGGGAATGAATTTATGTCCGAGGATGTGATTAAGACACACCAGCTCTCCTACGCACGCCATCGCCCCCCCCCCCCCCCCCCCCCGCTGTGGTATGCCATCGAAATAGAGCTCTGCCTAATCCCCCCTGCCTTTTTAAAACCCCCTCTGTGTGTGGCTGTCCAACCGGAGCACGGCTGAGCTTGATTTCCGCCATTGAGCCCGGTCTAAGAGAACTGGGCCGGCCAGTCAGGGCCTAGCGCTGAACGCTGAAGTCGCTGACGCGGCGTCCTGTCGTACCCTCGGGCCCCTCTCCGAAATCACACGCGCACGTCTCGGATGAGAGGTGTGAGGGAAGCAGACATGTTGGTGGAATGTGACTCACGGCACGCTCTCTCTGTGCCTGTGGCAGATGCCACATTGGCACGGTATGGGCTGGCAGGGGAGGTGGGGGTGGGGGTGGAGTGGGGGGGGGGTAGTCTGTGGGTGGAGGACGGTCTCAGATGTCACATTGGCACGGTCTGGGCTGGCAGGGGAGGTGGGGGTGGAGTGGGGCGGGTAGTCTGTGGGTGGAGGACGGTCTCAGATGTCACATTGGCATGGTATTGCCTGGCAGGCGGGTGGGGGTGGGGGGGGGGGGGTGTGGTGCGTGGGTGGAGGAGGGTCTCGATGTGCCAGCACACTGTGCTCTGACCCGGCAGGTCCATCCGTGGGTGACCCAGGGCGGCTCCGACCCCCTGCCCCTGGAGGAGGAGCACTGCACCGTGGTGGAGGTGACGGAGGAGGAGGTGCAGAATTCCGTCAAGCTGGTTCCCAGCCTGTCTGCGGTGGTGAGCAGCATGAAAGGCACATATGCACACACACACACACACACAGACAGACACATGCGCACACACACACACACACATACACACACACACACACACACACACACAGACATAGACACACACACACATACACACACACACATGCACATGCGCACACACACACAGACAGACAGACATAGACACACACACATGCGCACAGACATAGACACAGTCACACACAAACATGCACATGCGCACACACACACACACCCACACACACAAACACACACACAGACAGACGCAAACACAGACACACACACACACACACACACACATCCATGCGCATACACAGACACACACACAGACATACAGACACATACATGTGCATACACAGACACGTGAGCACACACTCAGTGGGATGCACACACACACACGCAGGCACACACACACACAGACTCACAGATACAGACACACAGTCACACAGGCACGCCAGTGTCCATCTCTGATGAAGACCTGCAGTCTGGTCTGCATGTAGTTGCTGATTAAATAAACCTCAGAAGAGTTTCAGACACTGAACATTTACAGCATAGTAACAGACAAGGAGCAGCCCCTGTGGTGAGATATTAATTTAAAGTCAAAATGTGGTCTGCGAGAGACTGCCGGTTGAAATACAGTGCGGCACACGTTTTAGACTTCTCACTGTCTGTGTTCATTTTACCCAGTGATATGAACTCCCCTCTGCTGCAGATCCTGGTGAAGTCCATGCTCAGGAAGCGTTCCTTTGGCAACCCTTTTGAGTGTCCTGGAAAGACGGAGAGGTCCATGTCTGCCCCAGGAAGTCTCCTTATGTAAGTGTAGAGCACACTGTCATACCACTGATACCACCTGTTTTTGTTTGTGGAATTTAACAGACTAAAAAAAACTGTCTGTAAATGTGGCACGTCCAGCACTATCCACGCCAACACCGAGTCTATAAGTTTCCCTACGGCCATTCAACAGTGCAGAGTTTTGTTCAAGAGAAAGATAAGTTGATGATTTATTTTGCTACTTATTCTCTTATGACAAAGAGTGTTCTGACGGGTGGAACACTCGCTGTGGGTCAGGAGAGCCACAGTTCCAACGGCGTTATCTCTCTTTAGATGGGCTGTATAAGTGCAGCGATGGGTCGTTTTTTTTTCCCCCGCTGACTTCCCCTGTCTCCTTCTCCGTCCGTGTCCCGCTAAGGGGTCAGATCGTTAGCGTTAGCCTCGTTAGCATCGCTGACACTCTCCTCTCTCACCACAGGGACTCGCGACTCCTGCGATCCTCGCTAAGGTAACCGTGACGTGCAGGTCCACAGTCGAACCCCTGTTCACCTCTGTCCTGTAAACCCCTAGGGCGAATGTGTGTGTGTGTGTGTGTGTGAGAGAGTGTGTGTGTGTGTAAGGTATGTGTGTGTGTGTGTGTGTGTGTGTGAGAGGTTAATCAGTTTAACCTTCAGGGTCCAAGTTGAACTATGCGGTTGTTCCCTGCACTTGGAACGGTACTTCTCTCTAGGGTTTTCGACATACTTGTTCCTGGTTATGGTTATACACTTTGTTGTACGTCACTCTGGATAAGAGCGTTTGCCAAATGCCTGTAATGTAATGTGTAAGGTATGTGTGTGTGTGAGAGTGTGTAAGGTATGTGTGTGTGTGTGTGTGTGTGTGTATGTTTGTGTGTTTGTGTGTGTGTTTGTCTTCATATGTGTCAGAGTGTGTTTTTGTATGTGTGTATGCGTATGTAAGGTGTGTGTGTGTGTGTGTGTTTGTTTGTATGTGCGTGTCATTGAGTGTGTTTTTGTATGCGTTTATGTTTGTTTGCTTGCTTGTGTGTGTGTGTGTTTGCATATGCGTGCGAGTGTGTTTTGTATGTGTGTGTGTATGTAAGGTGTGTGTGCATTGGGTGCTCATATGTCCTGGAGGTAGAAGTCTTGCAGTGTCACCCATGGTTCCTGTAATCTGCGTAGTTGTCTGTTTGATGTTATTGAACCCAATATCTTACATTTTCCACATCGATAACTCTCCTAATTCCACCTCATTCACTGCAAGTTCAAACAACGTGGAGTTCACAAGCACAATGGAGACACACATCTATTTGACATGTATCTATTTGAGATTTTACAAATAATTATATTTTAATACATCAATAAGGGTAACCATTTTTTCTAAAATATGATCCACAGTTAATTGAAATGTGTTATGACTGATGTCCTTGTGGGGTCTCCTTAGGAACTGGATGGTGCATTCCACACAGACCGATTCAATATGTCCTACACAGTTTGTCATTTATCCATACGTGCAAACAACAATCGTCATCTTGAAAAAATCTACTCTAATATTTTTCTACAAAGACAACACAGGGAATGTTGTGTTGAAACATCATATCTAAAAGTATTTCTTCCTGACATGGTGGATATCTTGGATAATGCAAGTCGTATTGCTGCAAACAATTATTATCATTATTTTGAATAACCTTTGATTTATTTTATTTTACTTTTTTGCTTAGGTGATATAACTGCAATTTTTGTATGTGTAGGCTACCTTCCGCATCTTAAAATTAGTTGATGTGTGTAATGTGAGACGTGTGGAAATAGCATATTTTTATAATGTGCTATTTCCACACGTTACTGGTTCTTCTAACCGTGCCACACATGACAGTGTGGAAATACTCCTCATTAAGTGCCAACTGACTCATCAAGGTGGATGACTGGGTAGGTGTAATGTGATAATTGTCTAACAGGTGTGATCAAAGAAGGCTGTCTTTACCTCACCCTGAGGAATGTCAGAAGCGCAGATGAGAAAAATGTGCTTTGGAAAATGGTTCCCATGATAACAACAACAACAACGTTATACTTTTGTACGTTTAATTGTTCTTTCGCTGTATTTAGTTTGGGAAAGGCGATGTGGGACAGGTGCTCAGATTGTTCTGTTAATATTGCCTGCTGCTGTAGTTTTAATTTAGCATGGAGATTATAGCTGTGCGCTGACACAATAAGAGCCTCAGACAATGAGATTATCCGCTGAGTACACCATGCTGTTGCAGCCGTGTGTGGTGAGAGGAATATTAGAAGTTCTTCCAAAAAAATTGGACCAAATTTCTGCTTATTAGAAACTGCGGTTTTAAAAGTGGCATGACAATATTGACAGAGGATGCTCATCGAATCTATATATGCCTTTGCAGTGACAATACATGCGTCTATTTTGGATGTTTTATGAATCCTCTGATAAGTCCTCTGAAAGTTAGTCTTCTTATAGGATTAGTTGGTTTCCCTTGCATAACATTTTTTATTTTATTTTATTTTTTTGCAGAAGTTTTTTTTTGTTGCAGTTTTGTATTCCTCTGTGTTCTAAAATTACAAGCAGCATTTCAGAATGAATTAAGATTTATATCAGAACAGAAAACAATTGCATTCTCCTAATATATCTTGCTCTCTGTGCTTGTCAGGTGCATCACATGACATCATGCCAGCGAGAGTCAGCGAGTGTCTATAATAGACCTAATTATTGGTTTGTTGTAGATCTCTTGAAGCAGCTAATTGCTTCCCTTAATGAGCTCTCAAGGCATGACTGCTATTGGCTTAGACACATTATGTGTCTACTGTCATATTTTTTTATATTAAAATACAATGAGGTCACATGACTTGACATTAACTAATGTAGTTGATAACATGAATTAATAATGTACAAATGCATTAAGTAATTAATTCTGCCCTCGTCAATGCAAAATAAGCAGCACAGCGTTTCCATTTTCAGCTATGGGTGTGAACGTGGCAGTGGTGGGATTTACCATACTTTGATTCACAATTCACAAGTTTTTTATTTTTTATCTTCAGCAACACAAGTTAAGCAATCAAATAAATTAAATCATACTGTTGGTAAAAATAAAAAAAATAAAAAACATCTTTAACGTTTATTTTTAAGTCAACGTTTAAGGACAAATGTTGTTTTAATCCAAGCCAGCGTGGTCCTGCCCATGCTCTGTGTTCTGAAGAATCTTGCTCTGTCCTCCTCTTCCTTCCCAGGAAAAACAGCAGTGGGGATGGGAGCAGAGAGGGAGAGCTGGAGGACCTGCAGGAAGACGAGCCTTTGCCCTGAGCGTGCCAGGAAGCCCCGCCCCCTCCCCTTGGGGTACCCCCCTCTCCCCCGGCCCTCCCCTTGGGGTACCCCCCTCCCCCCCTGCCCTCCCCTTGGGGTACCCCCCTCCAGCACCATTCCAGACACAGCATTTTTGCTCACAGAAACACTTAGAAAGTTCCGGTTTGCTTTAATAATGCATTTACACAGACTATGATTTTTTTTATATTTTTGAAATGGCTTGAAATAGATACGACTCAACTCCCTACTGGCAAAACAGGCACCAAATTCTTAAAAGCTTGGTGATGACCCACGCAGTCTGACTATGGAAATGTCAGAATTCTGCTTTTTTCAATGTGTTTGGTACTCTATTTCCCCAGAGGTATATTTGGGGGGTGGGGGTATGGGGGGGAGGGGGGGTAGGGGGTGTGGCTTTTCACTGCAATGATGTTTGTGCTCAATACGCTCACGAGACAGATATCTGTATTTTAAAAGCTAAAATGTGCAATTGATATGATAAGCACTATTAAATTGGGAGGCTGCTCGGTGCCTGATTGCTTCCATTCTCTGTGCCTGAAAGGCATTTCCTCTGTGACAAAAGAAGGATTTATTTGGTTGGAGTGCAGCGATCGCGAGGATCACAGTGTAATCAAATGGAGCGGCTTGCAGGGTACTACAACATGTTCTGTACAAATGGTGATTTTTGAGCGGGCTGAGTTGAGACTTCATTGCAGCTAATTGCCAGTGATTGCGTATTGTGCCAAAAAATGAAAGTTTATGAAGAAAAAAAAACAATCGATCGTGTGTAGCTTTGGAATATTAGAAGGCAGGAGAATTGTTAGAATTTTGTAATAGAGCTTTGGGGGGAGGGGGGGTGGGGTGGAATACCAGTAACTTTTCTGCCTTCCAACGGGATTAGGAGGAGCTTTGAAATACTTTATATTTTCTTTACCTTGTCCCACCAGTCTAAAATTGGGAGAAAAAAAAAGTCCTGATGTTTTGTATTTGACTTGATTTTTTGTTAATATGCTGAGTAGAAGAAAGGGAGGGGCAGGAAGTGACATCATAATTCTGTTAATTATGTGGACTAGGAGGTGTGTCATTTCCTACACACTCTTGTCTTTGGTGGTGCAAATCAGTTTAAGGAATTCTTGTCGGAACATTTCAAGTGGGTTTAGGCATGTTAAAACTTTTTTTTTTTTGGTTCCATACTCTCATGTTCATAAAATTACCTCTGAATTTTTATAGAAATTTTGATATAACAATGTTTATCTCTAGATCTGTCATAACAGGATTTTGAGCAAATTGTTAAAATAATTTGTGGTTTGGAAAAAAATGCAGCGATTATCTTGATCATGTGCTGACGATGACCCCAATATTACTGTACAGTGAGCAATACAAACCATCCCAGAGACAAGAAAGAAATTTGAATGGCTTAACTTGCTATTTTTTGTTTGAACCACTAATATTAAATACAAATACATAAAATGTTTTTTTTTTTGGTAACTGGCATCCTATATCGCTGTAATATTAGCATTTTCAAAAACTGTAATTACAATGGGAAAAAATGAAACTCTTACCATGTATGATTCAACCTGATGAGGATTAGATCCATATGCAATTAGTGTTGTTGGTGTTTTGGTGTGAGCCATAGATTACACTGAAAGTGTTGCGTTTTGATATATGTGTACCAGGGTGAGTTGCATAGGTTCCGTGCATGGCTGATCTGAGCTCACTATAACGTCTCAGTCACTGTTGTGCTTCTAATGAAATGATCACAATGAGGTTAGTGCAGTTTGGGGGGAAAAAAACATGCTCTGCTTTTCCCAACAACAACAACAACAACAAAAAATAAAAAACAGCAGATGGTGTTTTCCTCGTTTACGCGTCTCATCTTCACAAGCATCTGGCCACTGTTTCTTCTGAAGTGACACCCATCAAAAAAAAAGAAATAATGAAATCTTTCCATCTCAGTTTCCAGACCATTTCATCAGTCCTTCATTAGTATGCAGAGGTGCCTCTGACACAATGCTAATGCTAAACACTGTACTAGGGCGCATTACATTATGTGTTTGTTCATATGTGTGCCTGTGTTGTGTACTGTACCATCTTGATCAGAGGAGATGCAATGCAATATTCTTTTGGCCCCATCTGTGCACTGTGGGAAGTGTGCAACTTGGTCTTCAACCAAAATTCAGTTATATGTTTAGCATACAGGAAAGAAAACTGTAGGCTGGAAGTGATGTCGTGTGTCTCTGATATTTAGCTGGAATGAGCTAAATTGCATGTGATGGTTAGCTTTTCTCTGTTCCCATTTTACACCTAAGTACAGTAGCTTGGTTAGACACGGTGGGTTAATTCGACACTGTCATCTTTGCCCATGTTCAAGCCACTGCTGGAACTTGCTTTGAGTTCTAGTATGGATTCAAGATTCTCAAATTGGTAATGAAAATAATTCGCCACTACCCTGTTACACCACATAATGTGTCATCAAGACTTATTTCGAAGGGGAGAAATGCTACTGTGTGTATCGGAGGTGCAATATCACGTCTGTCCATCTTTGTGTTTTTCTTTTTTACACCTTAATGTGACCATTGTTTTCCCAGTCTTACCCGTTTTCTCACTTGTAGTGTACGCTATGCATGATGTGGACAGGCTGTTATGTGTCGGGATATTGGATCTTATTGTTTATACTCGGTAGTTTCATGCATTTGTCGATATCCCAGCCAGCTTCCCTGGTGTGTAAAGTGATTCAGTTTTCCTTATGAAGTTCTTCTAATGCATAACGTATACAGTAAACACTCATAAAAAGCAATTTCTGAATACAGTGTGGAAGCAGGATGAGAGGGTGCTTTATTTTATAACGCTTATTTATAATCGTACCTTTAGCCCGAATGGGAAAAAAAGGTTCAACTGCAAAATATACCATACTGAGCAAAAACATTGATGACTAGGAGTAAAGATATACAAAGCAGGTGACAAATAAACTTGATCATTTTAGTATTGCTGTTATTAATCAAGCTTTTATTTAACAGTGCGACTTGTGAATGTATAAGATTTTTTAAATTTTTTTTTAAAATGTTGGCCAGTTGTAAAGCAGTACCCTGGACGCTCTTATAAGTTGTCTTCACTTTGCATGATGCATCTGTTCTCCAAATGCAGCTGTTTCCGTGTAAATAAGTACTAACACACATACTATTTTTGCATGTTTTTATACTGTATATACTTCGAGGCAATAAACGTCAGCGTCCACAGAGAAATCCCACTGGCCTCTTTGTTTGGTATTGTAGAGGAAGCCACAGGACATTGCCAGGTGGTCTCTGCAGCTGTGGTTCCTGAGCTGTGGTTCACAGAGGAGATGTGCTGGATGGTGAGATGTCAAATAGAAGAAAAATAATAATACCCTGTTCTGCTGTATACAATAACCCTTTACCACTTCCGCTTTTGCATTCACATCAATCCAATTAACTATTGAGCCTGTTACTTGAATATACTAGCGTGGGTGAAAAATTCCATATTTGAGCCTATATCCGGCTACATTATTATAAGGGGTGGGGTCACAGAAAATGTTTTTGGGTGTTTTACGTGAGTCCTGGTCCTGGCCTCCTCAAGACCACAGCATTTCTGAGGTGAGGGACGGCTCCCTCCGTTTGAAAAGGTGCACGCAGGTTTGACGGAACCCACGGACTGAACAAAGTAAAGTAGAGATTAATAAAAAAAAAACGAACCAGCGCTGTCATCACAAATTCTACATCACCATGGCAACCGGAGGAGGTTCAAACCGTCGGTGCCGAATCCCAGTGGCCTTACTCTTTATATGGACTGACGGGAGTGTTGCGGGGGGGTGTCCACCCACACTGAGGATGTAGCTGCGTGTGTAACCATGCGCACAAAGTTGTGTTGTCATTATAGATTTCTATAGTTAGAAATCATGAAAAACAGACTTGGGTTGCCTTGAACTTGACAGTTGGCAAAGCTATTGTGAAGGCTGGGGTGCAGTAAAAGAGGAGCTAGTCGTTCTGCTCCTCCTCACCCATCTGTGTCTGAAACACTTATTCATGTTGACAGTATGCAACCATTTATTCATATTGTAGAAATAGCAATAGGAAAATGCATTACATGGCCAGTATGTGGACACCTGACATCAAACATCTCATCCAAAATTATAGGCATTAATATGCAGTTGGTTCACCCCTTGCTACTATAACAACCTCCACTACTAAGGCTTTATACTAGATGTTGGAGCGTTTCTTCATGGATTTGTTTTCATTCAGCCAGAAGAGCATTAGTGAGGTCGGGCACTGGTTGGGCGATTAGGCCTGGCTTGCAGTTAGCTTTCCAATTCATCCAAAAAGGTGTTGGATGGGGTTGAGGTCAGGACTCTGTGTGCCCGGGGGCATTGTTATGCTGAAACAGGAAAGGGCCTTCTCCAAACTGTTGGGGAAGTACAGAATCGTCTAAAATGTGATTGTATGCTGTAGCATTAAGATTTGCTTACACTGGAACTAAGGGGCCTAACCCAGATCACGAAGAACAGCCCCAGACTATGGTGTGTCCAGATACTTTTGGTCATATAGTGTGGGTATAATCTGTTGCACAATTCAGATTTTGTTTCCTCCTACAACTGAATTTACTTAGACAATGCTTATCTAGAAATGAATGCTTCACTATAAATTATGTAACAAAATTTTACATAATATACTGTATGTATTCATATATGTAATACAAATTTATGGTGACCTTCTATATGCTATTATGACTGTAGCTTCAACAGAAAACATGCGGAGTACATAGGGAATTTCTTACTCAACATGATTGGTTTCTATTTATTTTAATTTCATCTAAATAAATAAGATAATTTAGGATTCAGAAAGTGGGGTTTAAACTGTTAAATGCTATACAGCATGCCTCGGAAGTGCATTAAAACTTTAATTAATCAGTATCTGGGTTTCATTGCATTCTGTATCACTGCATCAATGTATCTCTCTGTCTTCATATCTGCACTGTAAATTACAGTCAAAGGGATTTTCCTGGGTGACTGATGCCCTCTTCTGTTTGGAGAAGAGCAGTGCATGTGAGTTTACATAAGCCTGAGAAAATAAATTCTGTACAATATCATGGAATACGATACACGTATATTAATATGTGACAGACACAACGTAATATGTTGCGAGTAAATTTCATTATGTATAATGTTATCATGGCTATCAATAGCCTAGTTATAATTTGATGTTAATACAATTATGATACAATTTGATGGATTCATATTTTCCCTTTTTAAAAAAAAATAAAGATTAATGAGGGGTTCACATCTACATACATCGATATTAAGGCGTCTGTACCGCGTTTTTGGACTTACTGCTGTTGCCTTTCCAGCATTATTGCTGTCAGAGGAATAAGGAAAAGAAATATGCAACAGCACCTCCCAGTGGGCAGAGGGTGGTGTTCGACATTGGGCATAGCAATTAATGTTATTGACACCATAGACATGCATTATTTTTTTTCGCCGTTGGTGTGTGAGTGTGTGTGCGAATGGGTGAATGGAGAGGCATCAATTGTAAAGCGCTTTGGATATATAAATATATAGATAAAAGCACTATATAAATGCAGTCCATTTACCATTTACCATATTTATCTAGACTGTCTAGTTTTTTCACTCTGTTCTCAGTGAAGTTCCCTTAAGTTCTCGCTGAGTCTCCCCCTTTTGTCTTTGACTCTGAGAGACCCTTAAATAGAATCTGCCTCAGAAAGCAGTCAACGTGAAATGCCGCCATTTTGTACTTGTTTATTTGCTGCCAGTGATATGCAGACTAATTTTCCGAAGCGCTTCTTTCTGTGGTTTGGTGTGGATGCTTTTAAGCCCAGAAAACCACATCACCGCCATGTTACACTTTGAAACCTCTGAGCTGGTTTATGTGTGATGGTGTTCTATTTGCACTTGTTGAAGGAGTTCGTAAAGAAGGTGTTAGGATAAGGAGCTGCAGAGGAGAGGCAAGGGGGTGAGGTTAAGTCCTTCCAGCCATCCCCAAATCACTCCTCTATTCATCTGATAGGTTACTAATACTGAAGAACACGGATCTAACATGGTCCATGTCCCCTTGAAATGGGACCATTTGTCCATGAAGTCCAGTAAGAAATTGATGTTTGTATAGTTGTACACTGTGAGCCACTTTCCTGGTTTTTACCTTTATAGATTTATTCCTCTGCTTGTACGTGTCTTTTTTGAGGTGGTAATAATCTTCCTAGTATTTCTGACATTCAGCAAACCAAACGTGAACCTCCCAGCTTTTTGTTTCATTAGGTACAATTATTAATTTTACAGAGCGCATTGAGAGTCTCGTCTGATCTACTTAGCAGAATTAGCTTAATTATTTATCTTCGCTCTTGACATTCGCTACAATTAACTGCATATTAAGGTGCCTTATCAAGGCTATGATTTACCTTGGTGTTGAAGCAGACATTTTCACCGCTTTGCAAATGCATAACTAATTACTTGGCCTCTTTGTCTGTGGAACACACAGTTCCCAGCTAAACACTCAGTTTTTAAATAGGTTTAGAATTTACAAGTGCTTGCCACAAAAGCATTGTAACATGGTGATCCTACACATTAGACAAAGCCAATCCTGGATTTTGCATAACCACTCCTACTTAATATGGCTGACGAAGGAGGTGCACTGAGAACTTGAAGGAACAGTGTGAATTGGGTTTACAGGGGGCCATTTCTGAATTTCCCTCCTTGGGTATTTACAGCTGAACCTGGGAGGAGTGGAGGTAGGTGAAACCATACAGTTCCTGTTGAGCAGGACATAAAACATGAACTGGTGGCCTAGGCAGATAGGGAGGTAACCCTGATCCTGGAGTGCCAGAGCCAGCTCTGGTCTTTGTTCCATCCAAACCCCTAGCTACATATTCAAATTAATTAGGATTATTGAACTGACTTGACTATTTAGGATTACCTTCCTGTCTGTGCTACCTCACCTTTGTGTATAGCTTCACCCTTGAGACAGCAGTGTCTTTGCCTAACCTTGGGAATGACTGCGACCCTCCACTGAGGAGCTGAATTAGTTTCAGTGTGATGCTAAAACTAGGTGTGCTGACCCAGCCAGAGACTTGTACATATTTTAATCTGTTTTCATTTTTCTTTGTTTTTGTAAAAAAAAAAAAAAACATTTTAATTAAATTTAAAAAAAACCCCTCTGATGCTATTGCTTGTGTGGTCCTGGCCTTCAAGTTGGTTATTACAGGTAGTTATACTGTCTGAAAAGTAGGCCCTAGTGATCACATTTGCACCTCTCAGGAGAGTTTTTTAAATGGGATATTTAAAGTGCATGGACTGGAACAGCCTCACTTAGAGTAGCAGTGCGGTGAGGGGGATAAAGAAGGTCCCATCTCGTGCCACTTCCTTTTACATTCCTGCTTCATGTTCATTTTGTAAGCTAGAAAAACAGGATGAAACAAATTGTGATGTTTTAACAAAAATAGCATTGGCAAGACTATGTAGCACAATTCGTAGAACACCCAATCTGTCTGAATAAAACAAAAATTATGGAAGGAGGACAGGACTGTCCTGATTAAAAAAATAAATGACTGGTTTCCTCAGACCAAGCTGACATGCCAAAAGCATGGTTTCATTCCTGCGAGTTCTTTCTCCAACATTGAAGGTGTTAATGAAAGCCATCTCTGGAAGAATTGCCCTCAGCTGTGGGAACCTCAGTCAAAATGGGAGGTGTGAGCAGCCTGTGATGTTCAGAATACAGCTGTAGAAGTGCAATCATTCATCGTAAGGCAGGTGAAACATTAGTAAAGAAAAGTATGATTTTCTAATGCTCCCTAAAAACCCACCAGTTCCTCCATCATATCATATATGCAGTCCATTGGTTCCACCAGGGGACAGTTTTCCCAGGGTTTTAACTGCAGTCACATTACATTATTTAATATGGTGTCTTCCACACTCTTCTACGTTATCTCCCAGAATGCAATCTGGCGAATTTGCTTTTTAAAAAAAAACATCTTCAGGAACATGAGCTACGGCACATGCATATGCAATCGATATGTGTAATGTTTGCAGCTCCAAAAGGAGGTCCACAAAGGAGTCAGACTGAAAGTCAGGTGCTGCAATGCCAAATATAGAAGTTCACCATCTGTACCACAAGACCTTCACCCTGGGAGCCAATTAACAGACTCCCAGGCAATTAGAGGAATACACTCATTACCTGCCGGAGGTCAGGCTGCCCCCTGACTACAAGTTTCCTTCTATAGATCCTGGTCTATAGGGAGACTCTTCGCAGGTGCTATTGATCAATGCCATGGGCCAGTTTCAGAAGGATGGTGGTGAAGGCCAAACCTTTGACCACACTGTTGGAAAGCAGCCAGGAATCATTACTGTGGGGACTGCATAAGAATGCCTGGAGATATGGACTGCCTGCAACCTGCTTATTGATATTTTACTGGATTGGCTGTTTATGTATTATAATTTATCTGTTTTCATGTAAGCCATTTCCTTAAAAAACCGGTGCCTGCCCGCGGAAGATGTGTTCCCCCTCTGAGTCCGGTTCTGCTCAGGGTTTCTCCCTGTTATCAGTCAGGGAGTTTTTCCTTGCCACTGTTGCCCTAGGCTTACTCTTTGGGGGGCCGGTTCTCTGTAAAGCTGCTGTTTAAAAGCACTATACAAATAATAATTGATTGAATTATTGATTTTACATCAAAAATGTGCCTCTCAGCATAACAATGGTACTACTCCAAGCTGTAGGTCATGTGACTCCAAGCCCCTCTTGATCTTCAGTAAATAACACTATAAACTAACTCTGCTAATTGGCAAAGTGACGTTATCTTGTGTCAAATTAAACGCTGGCGATTCCATTGGGAAATGGCTCGCTAACGCATTAAAACTAACAGGGTCTGTCAGTTATTTTTATGAAACTACCGTATTTCCTGACTGCAGAGTTTGCCATTGTTTTTTGCAATTAGCTAAGCAAAGGATGCAGAGCTGCTCGATATATTCTGCTGATTGGCCTTTAAAACAGTGACCTCACAATGCAAAGATTCATTAGCAGCTTAAGCAGCCAAGATGCACTTGTCCTCTGAAGAGCAGAAATCTGTTGCATCTTTAATTGTGCACATTACTGAATGAGTGCACTACTGGCTCATTAATTGTAAAATGATGAATGGGTGCATGATTACAGACTGCATGCTGGAAAGCTGAATCCTTAACAGCTAATAATATCTCAGTAGCAATTATCTCTAAAATTTTGAAAAACATTTCTAAAAATGAGTTTTTTTTTCTCGTTTTAGTCAAAGCTGTCTATAGAATGTTTAATTTCCGCAGTTCCCTCCCCCAGGATTGCAACCAGCTGGCTCTTGAGAGTTCATTCAGAATTAAAAAAAAAAAAAAAAAAGCAATTTCTTTTTTTATGTTTGATGACTGCATGTTGTCAGGTCAGTTCAAACATGACAATACATTCAAATGACAACCAGTATACAACTGTGTTGAATCATTAGGCCAATTAATACTAGCACATGAAATGTGTGATAAATCATACATAGATAATAAACCAGACAACATACTGTATTTAGCAAAAAATATTGTCCTTAATGTTTGAGTTATTTAATAATTGTTAATAAACCGTTAAATTCAATGATCAATGTCATGTTTATACAAATTTAGCCAAGCGGGTAATTGAGGTGGAGTGTTGGAGATGGTTTATGTCTGTGTCTATCCATGGGTAATTACAACCATGCTTATTCTGTGTGTCTCAGTGCTAACTGCCTGCACACTTCCTCCGCATTTTGCTGGCCTCTGGCTAGTACAGACTGTACTCTCGGTGACACTAATAAAAGCAATAAGGGTAAATACACAGCACCCATCTGCGAATGCAGTTATGCAAGCTTCCCAGTCATTTACCTAAATTACCTGTGCTATTTTATATTGCTCTCTGACTGAAGGGACAAACTCAAAGCTTCTGGAGTCCTTCCAGACATATGCAAACACATTTCTGTCATTTTCAAATCTGAATTAGGCTGTGGTTAGAGAAATACTTTTCTTCGGCCTCTTTTTTTAAATGCATCCATTATTTGGCTTTACCTCCTGAATGTCCTCTTTGATGTCCTCTTTGACTTCTCCTTAACCCTGACATAAATGAAGCATGGAGGCTTTGGTGCACCGCTCACAGTTCCAAGATTTCATAGCTGGTGCAATTGAAAACTAGCTGCTCTTTACCACTGTTATAAATCCTGAAGAGCTGCTGCTTAATATGACATAAACCAGTTGACAAAAGTGTTACGTCCATTGCCGTGCACCTGGTTATTGTAACGCAGGTGGATTTTGGGATGTAATATTACCGTTGGATTATGCTAATATAGGCAATTAGCTGTCTCAAGTTGTTCAAATACGTCATTTAAAATATACATGCATAAACGTGATTGTGGGTCCAGACAGCGGTTCCCTTGAGCAAGGTACCTTTCTCGATATCTTCTGAAGTTGATGTTACCTAGCTACAGGATGTCACCCTGGCAAGTCTGTGGAAGCAGGTACATGTCGCAGCAGATACCTTGTAAATGGGTTTGACCTTTAGTGCTGTTGCGTCGGCTATTAACACTGTGCCCCACTCTCGGGTTTTCCGTGAACAAGCCTTGTGCCAATACTGTATATGCATAAAAATAATGAGAAATTGTGATGGAACTGCCCTCAATGAAAAAGCTAACCTGTTTTGCAGGTATAGCTTTCTCGGAATGTCAGTTATTCACAGAATAAATTATGATCTTGTACTGCAGACAGGTTGATTGATTATAGGCTACCCATGGCTAGCCTATCTTGTAATCGCCTCAGTCGCAGCCTACCTTAAATGCAATTTTGACTGACACATGTTTTGCTGGTATAGCCTAACCCACACATTGCGACAATTTCGATTGAAATTGAAAAACTTATTTCACGAGGGAATGGTTTTGGCTTACCTATGTACATTTCCAATGATTGTTAACCACTCAAACCAGTTTATTATTAAATCACAGAAAGGAGAGCGGCCAACAATGATGCACTCTATTATAGCAGCCTTTATTGAAAATGCCGTTGAAAAACTGGAGAAATCAGCAGTGAATAGTAACTAAAATAACTATTTTAGTTAACAAGCTTAACAAAGCAGGCAGACTCCTTTTAAATGTTAACATTGTAAATGCACAAAACTGTCTAGGTCAGATTTGAATCGTATATCATTTACTTTTTTACACAAATTATGCAATGATTAATCGGTGGACTAGAGACTCCTAGAATAAGTGGCTTTATACTGGCTTTGCTCTTCCTTGTAGCTCAACGTTATTTTACCTGTTGCTGTTAAAGGGGACGAATTCATATGAACATTTTCTTAACATAGTATTTCTGAGCCAATGGTACCTTGTCTATGTTTACGTCGACTTGGATTTGCATCGGGACAACAGTATTCCCTACCTGTGCTGCAGGTATTTTAAATGTACAGAAGAGAGTAACTGGGCGGAGTCAAAATGACGTTTTTCCCTGTAGTGACCAATCGCTGCTAGAGTTTTCCGGCGTGTGATTTGACAGTAAACTCGCGGAGTCCCGTTCAGTTCAGCCAAGACCAGCATCTTTGGTTTGGAGGGTGAACAAATGTAGGATTGCAATCAAGTAATGATAACACATGGAGTAGGGTCAGAAATCAGAACAATAATTCAAAATTACACACAGAACTACAGACTGATACACAGGGATTCGATCGACGTGGAGCAAGCCGCAGTAAAATATAGCCCGAAGGCTACTGTCGTTACTAAGTTGGGTAGCAACACTAGCAACACTAACCGCATCGATCTACGTTAGCCTAGTAGTAAATTACGACAGGTGTAGCTCGCTATAGCAACACAACATTTCGTTTCATCCCCTGTTTACTGGTCCTGAGAATGATGAAGGATGCTTGAGAGAGATACCCTGGTTCATCTGTTTGCTGGAGGGTGAGTATGGAGTTTTAATATGTCACCGGCATAAGAACATATCCCGACAATCACTGATTCAGTGTTTATCGCTAATTTGTTGTAGTTTGTTTTAGTTGGAGTCCCTAACCAAACATAGGCTGCTGCTATGTGCTGCTAAGGTTCAGAAAGCCAGTCAGTAGCTCCGTAGTGCTGCATGGACTGCGAATTACAAGACATAAGAGTCATAAGAGTAGCTGTTAGCTGTCAACGCCTCTTGTGTGGCATAACTGTTGCGAGCTTTCAGTTTACGTTGGACAGAGATAGATGTAGCAGGTCATTTTACGTAGTGTTGCCAAGAAGTTAGATATAGCTATATGCAGTCAAGACACCTGCGCTAGGTTGTGACACTGAATCTGCAGTTGTTGGCGCAAGTTAACGAGTGCAACTAAAGGCGAACCTCGTGATCTGCTAGCTAGCTTTAACCATGCTCAATTGGCCGTTGAGCGTTTGTATGTATTACTAATTAGTCGCTGATGTTATATACATATTTAGCACTTGATACCAGATATTGAATAGATCATTAGCTGATTTAAAGTAGTGTAAATTATTTTATATAGGTTGCCAACAACAATGCAACAATTATCTAGCTGTTTACTAGTTGCAGTAGCCTAGCTATAATTAGTCAGTTTGCAGAGTTGTAATTCATTGTCCCACACAACTCTACACATTCAGCTGCTTTTTAGGTCAACAGTGACTGACAAGGTCTGAATTGTCATTCTTAACAGTTATGAATATTAATAATAATAACATATATATTTGATGATAATTGTTTAGTGCTGTTTCATGTGTTTATGAGCATTCACACTAGGTTATATTATAAGCACTGACACCTTTCTCCATCTCAGTGGCATCTGCTCCGTTTTTGGAGGATATCTTTGGAGATGACATTTTACTTGACAGGAATTAGGTGGATTGAATGAAAGACAAAATATAAATGGCTAAATTTAAACCAGAATAATTGGTTTGGCATAATAGGCGATAATTGAGGTCTTTTGCAGGCAACTGACAGAAAAAAATGACAGCTTTTCTTTGACTAGAAGAGACAGTGTGGCCAGTGTAGCCACTCTATATATCAATGTGGGCCCTGTATCAGACTCATTGCTCTGTTCAGCACTGTTACAGGCCTGTAAAGCGTGTGTGTGTGTGTGTGTGTGTTTGTGCGTGCGTGCACGCGCATGTGTGTGTTCTGATACAGACTGACCCGTTGTCTATTATTGATTTTTCCTAGGTGTGGGGGCACGATCGGGGCCACTCTGACCTGCCCGCTGGAGGTGGTGAAGACCAGACTGCAGTCTTCCTCGGCGTCTCTCTTCATCTCTGAAGTGCAGCAGGACCCTGCTCGTGGGACCAAAGTGAAATATGTGACCCCTGGACCCCTACGCTGCCTGAAGTGAGTGCCCGCTTGCCTTCATCACCGTCACTGTCTCAGCTTCATCATCCTCACATTCGGACCACTGGCACAGCACACAGTCCCGCGGCCCCCGTGGTGAGGGGGGCCCCTCCTGCACTGAGGGTCCTGTCCTAGACTTTTTTTTTTTTTAATTAATAAGATCTTTTTTTTTTTATATATGACTGAACAAGTGAGATTCGACTGTAGTTTTGTTAGATAAGCAGGGGCTGCTATCAGCTACAAGACTTGAAAACCTCCTTTTTTGCTTTAGTAGTAATGTTTGAGATTATTTGTCTTGCTGTAGGATGAAGCTTTCAGTGTGTTTGGAGATATTTGCTTGAACGTTAGCAGATAAGATGCCTCTGTACACTTGGGAATTAAATTCTGCTGCTGCTAGCAGCAGTTACATCATCAGTAAAAACAAGCGAGCTAGTACCTGAAGAATTTGTCTAAAAAGTACTGTCATTTCTACATGGTGAAACCAAAATGTGTTTTTAAAAAAACCCTGTATTAAAAGATGAGGATCTGCACTTTAACCTCACATGAATTGCTTGATTACAAATCTAAACATGTGGAGTACAGAGCCAATTCAAGAAAAAATATGTTCGTCCCAAACATAATGGATGGCACTGTATAGAAGGGTGAAAGTATTTATGAAAAACTGAAAAGTAAATTGAACAAATACATGTATTATTGTCTTTTTTTAATTTAACCTCTATTTTTACCAGGGTAGTCACATTGAGAATGACATCACTTTCTCAAGTGAGCACCTGGAGCCTATCTTTCTCTCCCTACCCGCTAGAACTAATATATGTCCTGTCTCTCTTTCTCTCTCTCTCTCTCCCCCCCCCCCCCCCCCCCATGCAGGTTAATCCTGGAAAAGGAAGGGCCACGTTCTTTGTTCAAGGGGTTAGGACCAAACCTGGTGGGCGTGGCTCCGTCCAGGTACGAAGTGGAGAAATTCAGTTACTGAGTAAATTGCTTCTTAATTTTACGAACATGTTTTTGTAAAACATTTGGCAGAATTCCTGCGGAGTACATAGAATATTATTTACAGTAGAATGTGGAATCCACGCTTTCGAGCCATGGAGTCTGGATGGGCCCTGTGGTCTGGTATCTGTTAAGGGACTGTTCCACTGTGTGGATCCACCCAATGATTTGGCATCTGTTAAGGGACTGTTAGCAAGATAAGAATAATCAGTTTCATTATATTTACTTATGTTCTGACATATATTTTGGTTGTGGATTTTTTTATTTCAGTTGATTGTCAGTTTTCCTTTCCTCTCTCCCCTCATTCCCAGAGCGATATACTTCGCTGCTTACTCCTACTCTAAAGAGAAGCTGAATATTGTGTTGGAACCTGACTCCTCACCGGTGCACATGGTCTCTGCAGCGCTGGCAGGTAAGGGTCATTCTGCACACAGGTAACATCCTTCTGCACACAGGTAAGGGTCATTCTGCACACAGGTAACATCCTTCTGCACACAGGTAAGGGTCATTCTGCACACAGGTAAGGGTCATTCTGCACACAGGTAAGGGTCATTCTGCACATAGGTAAGGGTCATTCTGCACACAGGTAAGGGTCATTCTGCACACAGGTAACATCCTTCTGCACACAGGTAAGGGGCATTCTGCACACAGGTAAGGCCCTTCTGCACACAGGTAAGGGTTATTCTGCACACACGTAAGGGCATTTGCAAAATGGTAAGGATTTTTTTTTTTCCAAAACCTACCACACATGCACTTGTGTGGTGTGCGCACACACACACACACACACACACACACACAGAGCCTGCTTACGTATTTTTGTTTTGGCAGATTTAATCTGTCTTTTCTGTTAGAATTGTCCACCTCTCTATGCTTTGCATTCCCAGGTTTCATCGCCATCACTGCGACCAATCCCATCTGGCTGCTAAAGACTCGCCTACAGCTGGATGCCAGGTAAACGAGAGGAGAGGCGTGTGTGTGTGTGTGTGTGTGTGCGCGTAGGTGCGTGCGTGCGTGTGTGTGTGTGTGCATGCGTGTGTGTGTGTGTGCGTAGGTGCGTGCGTGCGTGTGTGTGTGTGTGTGTGTGTGTGTGTGTGTGCGTGTGTGCGTGCGTGCGTGCGCGTGTGTGTGTGCGTGTGTGTGCGTGTGTGTGTGTGTGTGCATAGTCTCTCTTATGGATAATGTCTCATCACTCTGCTAATCCTGTGGCTTTCGGCCATGCTGTAAGTGGCTCGGGTGTAAATGTGCGCTGCGGTGGCTGTTCTATGTGACCGGAGCCGAGGGGAACAGCGGATGAGCGTCGCCGAGTGCGTCAGGCGAGTGTACCGGTGCGACGGCCCCCGCGGCTTCTACCGGGGCATGTCCGCCTCGTACGCCGGAGTATCGGAGACGGTCATGCACTTCGTCGTTTACGAGAACCTCAAGCACAGGCTGATGGAGGCCAAGGCCAGCGCCAGCACGGACAGCGACGACCAGGCGGTTAAGGACGCTTCGGACTTCGCCAGACTCATGCTGGCTGCTGCCACGTCCAAGACTTTCGCCACCACTGTGGCCTACCCCCACGGTGAGCCTTTTCGGGTGAGGGTGAGGGGGCCAGGATTGGCTCGGAGGACTGCTCTGTACATCCACGTGGATGCCTTGCGCAAAAAAAACGCGAAATTATTAATCTGTAAATGCTTTAAAGGGTGATTCTCCTCTTCGGTTCCCTTGCAGAAGTAATCCGCACAAGGCTCAGAGAGGAAGGAAGCAGATACCGCGCATTCTTCCAGACATTCTCCATGGTGACCAAGGAGGAGGGCTACCAAGCTCTGTACCGCGGCCTGACCACTCACCTCCTACGGCAGATCCCTAACACCGCCATTGTGATGTGCGCCTATGAGGTGGTGGTCTACCTGCTCAACGGCTAAATTTTCCCCTCAAGCCGATGATCTACCTGCTCAATGGCTGACACGCAGCTGCAAACGGGTGGTCACTCTGTGCACCTGTAAACAGGTGGTGTGCCAGCTCGAAGGTTAGCACGTGCAGTTCGCCCCTGCTTGCCCAGAGCGAGACAAGGATCATCTGCTGGAGAACAAAGGAGACAGAGCAGGACCAGGAGAAGATGACTACCCTGACTTTCTGAGAAAGAGGCCAGGAGTTTTTGGTCTGAATGACAGGGCACTGAGTGGGAGGAGAGGGCCAAGATTGGAACCATCTTATACCCAAAAACAAAGTTCAAAAAAGGAAGGACGATCTCTCCAGTCCTCTCAGGGGGTCTGTCTCTTCATCTCTCAGTGAGAAGGTGCTCCTAATGATAATTGGGGTAGAAGGATGAAAGCATGATTGGTCGTTGGATTTACGTTGGTGAGACCGATCACGTTTATCACCATGTGTATTCTTAATATGCCTGAATAGTCCGAGTTCTCTCTCACTGATGGAAAACGTATGTTTTGGGTCAGCTTTAAAGAGAACCTCCACTGGAAAGACATGAACTCAAAATGCACTGAAAGCAAAATTAAGAATACAAAGCTAGGTAATTAATATTTTATCCAAAAGGCAATCCCAAAGTGCATTGCCCTGTTTGTACTCTTTTTCAACATGAACAGTGAGAAAGGTAAGCAGGCTCCAAACTAATGATATTCTTAACTTGCCATTCTCTGCATTTTGACAAAAGTTCAGGTTCCTTTTCCGTCTGTCACTCTGTACAGCAATCTGCCATCCCTTCCACCCCGATTTTAGGCTATCAAATGTTCTTGTCTTGAATGCCACAAGTGTGGGGATAGGCCAAGCCAAAATCTCCCAGGACTAATAATGTGTCATGTGTTTTTAGTGCTGAATGGCCTGCAGTGGGATAATGGTTGTGGAAAGCTGTGTTGACGTTAAAAGTAGAAGTGGAGGGTTGTGACGGCACAAGGCTAGCCTATACCTATAGACAGGGTTAGCATATGGCTAACCTATACCTATAGACAGGGTTAGCGCGTGGCTAGCATATACAGTAGCTACAGAAAAGGCTAGTGCATGGCTGGCATATAGCTAGAGACAGGACTAGCATGTAGTAAGCACAGGGCTAGCACATGGTTAGCACGCACAGGACTGGCAACTACAGACAGGGCTAGTATATTGCTACAGTATACATCCAGACAGGGTTAGCACAAGGCTAGCGTTATAGGTACAGACAGCTAGTGCATGGCTGGCATATTGCTAGAGACAGGGCTAGCATATAGTAAGTACATGGCTAATACATGGTTAGCACATGGCTAACGCATGGTTCCCAGTTCCAAGTTATTCTGTTTTTTTAATATCTATTTTTATTTTATTTTTTGGTAGAGAAAAGAAAAAACTTCCCTTTGATAGGAAACAGCGTCTCTTTTGACCTCATGGTGCATCTGCACTGGGCATTTAACTCCATTCATTTTCTACTTGGCCTTTTTCTCATTTTCAAGGTAATTTTGTGATTGTACTGGTTTCCTATTCTTTGCATTTTGTTCTCATTTTTGTAACTTTTGTAAAAATTTAGTCAATAAAAGTTGAAGAATGCAACGGGCTGCTTGCACTGATTGTGGTTACCCAACAACTGCACTGCGTGCTGCATGGGCCTTCTTGGTGGGGGCGTTGGGTGAACAGCCTAGCACGCACCGTCATGCCCCCTGGTCATGTGGATCTTATATAGGCCTGGATACAATGGCAAAAAAAAACAAAACACGGTCTCTAATGGCAACATAGACCGATTGCACGCCTGCACTGTAGGCTATCTTGGTCAGCTGTTACAAACCTGATTCGCATATTTTCCACTCAGTTCAAAAATAAATAAATTAATAAATATGGAGGACTAAACGTGCCAAAATGAAAGAAATAATTTAATTAATATGGAATTATATAAATAAATTTATAGGTAAATAATTTAATACTTAATTTTATATTGAAATAATTGCCACCTCATAATTGTCATTTTCACAATAACATGATTATATTTAATTTCATAATAACGTAGTATTTCTGATTTGCTTTTTTTCATTTCATAATGACACTTTTTCCGAAGGACATATTTCCGAATGGTGTTTTTATTTCCGATTTCCCGTTCTCATTTCAAATTGATCCTTTTCAAAATGGTAAGACTTCCTGTCAATCAAAATCAGTGGGGCTGGACCTATGCACTGATTGGGTAATCTTTTGTGATCGATTACTTGGTCTAGTTCAGAGCAGTGCTTGGTGGAATCTGTGGCCTGATGTCAGTGAACTAACATTATAATATTCAGATGAGGAGGGGCAAGGTAATGTGTATACTGATTGTATGATTGTATGACATTTTCTGTACACAGGACAAGAACATTTTTTTCCACGGTTATTTTTTTAATCAGTGGGATGTTCCATTTTGCGCTACGTGGGTGAAAACAACAAAAGTAGTAATAAAAAAGTTTATCAAAAGCTTGCATGCTGGACCAAAGTAACAATGCTTCCAATTCCTAGTCACTAAACTACCTTTCTAGCTTTGTCAGTGTTCCGTGAGATAACCGTGAAGACCAAGTGCTAACCAGGAATTGCACGTGAGCGGGATGAAATCAGCCTGTCCTGGAACACGCAGACACAGGGCACATGCACCACTGAGCTGATTCTACGTGTGTTCTGTGGCACGCACACAAGCTACCAGCTCACTCTAAAACACACAACTGTGAGCCACATCTTTTGGACATTTCCCTGTTATGAACGTAATTGATGGTGTACTGAAAGAAAAAAAAAAATCAACATCATGAACCCAGTGTCTTTTTGATGGTTACTGCCATGGATACTATGAAACACTCTGAAATACTATGAAAAATGAGGCAGTCTTTAGAATGCGTGATAGTGTTTATTAACTGACTTTGTGAAACGCAGCTCCTAGCACCAGTAAACAAACAGCCTTAATGAGAGGAAGGCAGAGGAATGAGGATGGGAGCTGAAGACTCTGGAGCAGGCGTGCAGCACTTAAAAGCTGGGATAAGAGGGGGCTTCAAAGCAAGGGATCACAGCAGTGACATCATAACAGTGACATCAGAGCAGTGCCATCAGGTCAGGGGATCAGGGCAGTGACATCAGAGCAGGGTATCAGGAGCAGTGACATCAGAACAGCAAGCCTCACATAAGCATGTGGAACAGCTGCACGTCCCCACTGATGTGCAGGGTGTCGATCTTAGTGAACGGCTGGAACCGGTGGTAATAGTTGAACATGTGCTTCCCGTTCACAAAGACCATAAACTGCTGCTTCCCACAGCGAATCAAGATCTGGGGGGGGGGGGGGGGGGGGGGGGGGGGAGAGTGAAACAAAGAGAAAAAACAAGAGAAAATGAGAGAAATAGAGAGAGAGTTCAGTAAAACAGACATATGTGCTGAACCTGGGTACACGCTGCAGTACTGTGGCCACAGGTGATGGACAGATACAGAGGGGTAATAAGCACATACGTTTCAGTACATTACATGGAATGTTTCATACATTCGACAAAAAGTGCTCTTAACCCTCCTGTTCTGTTCATTTTTTAGGTACAGCAAAAATGTTCCCGGGTCAATCCCCATACAGGGGGGGTTTGCAAATACATGAAATGAACCATTTTCATTTAAAATGTTGATTACACTAATTAAGGCCAGTAGAAGAAGTTTCATACTGAAAAAATAATTTTAAGTATTTTTCCTAGATTTTCAAACTTTAAAAAGGGTCAATTTGACCCGCAACATAACAGGAGGGTTAAAATGCTGGGGATATACCCCATTTAATGGAATAGTAAGTGTTTGGGGGGTGTGATTAGGAAAATACTGTATATATAATGGCACACTTTGCTTTGGGCTACCACAGACACGCTTAGGACCGAGACATATAGACTCCTGTTTGAGTGAGAATGGCCTTAGTTCTGTCCACTCACCTGAAAGTACCGCCCCCTCTGGAAGGGGTTGAATTTGACATCTCTTTCCTCACTCCCCCAGTTTCCATGCAGGTAGCTGTTCCGCACCACTGACCCATCGTTCATCCGCGGGTTAAAATGGAAGGCGAGGTCCCCACTGCTGCTCACATTGAAGTTAATTGCAAACCTGTAGAAAACACACATTCACACACACATACACAATGTGTTATTTATTACACACTGTAATGTATAAAGAAAAGGTGTAGCACAGCTTAGGTTTATTGATTTAAAAAAAAAAAATTCAGCACTATGTCCATGGACATGTCCACCAATTCCCAGACAAATTAGGAACATGCAGCTCGTTCAGAAGAGTGAAGACATCTGCGATTCTCTGTCACCAACCAGCTTCCCGCTTCAGACTACAGTTAAGCTTGCATAGCGTAGAGTTGGAGGAAGACCTTTCATATGCAGCTTTAGAATGTCTCCACAGGCAAGTGATTGACCACACAGCAATGATATGCGGACCCCTCACAGACCCCTCACCGACTCAAACCCTCCTGTAATTTGGGCAACAATAAATAAATCTAGAAATTCAAGAGTGTTTTCCTATTAGAAGCTTAATGGTTTTTTTAAAAATCATTGTTGGATACTGCCGAGATATATGTATCGGTGCCATTTTGCTGCTAATATATTAAGGAGAACAATAGAAATAAATCTGTGACTTAATTGTGCTGTCCTGGACATTTAAGCTAAGACGTAATCTTGTGATTGCCTTTTGCTGTCAAATAAACTAAACTAAGCTAAACCGACCACAATCGGTGCTGGAATGGTCTGGAATCTAATTTTGAAATGATGCAGTTTGTGCACTGCTTTCATAACCAAATACTTTAGGCATCATCAGGGGCGTTGTAGTGGGGGGGGGGGGGGGGGGGGGAAGTGGGACTGACAACCCAGGGTCCGAATGGGGGGGGGGGGCCCTCGAAAAGCCTGGAATGATGCGTGAGAGACATGGATCAAGAGAGGAAGGGGGCCCACAGAGACTGCTTATGTACAGGGCCCAGAATTTTGTGCTACACCCCTGGGCATCATTGCAATTAAACCAAACCCCTGTAAGATCCCAGGTGTGTGTGTGTGTGTGTGTGTGTGTGCGTAGGAAAGATTAAACACGTAACATTTTCAAGGCACCTTAGACAAGGGCAAATACTGATTTAAAACACAATGTACTGGAATGGTGAATGAACTCTGTTGTGAACAACAGCAGCCTAAGTGGGGGAGAGAAAAAATCTTTTTTTAACCACAGGTTGTGAGATGGCGTGATGTGAGAGATGCAGTTACTGTACAGAGAGGGAGAGTGGTAGAGATGAGAGGAAGAAAGGAATGGCGAGATAAAAATGAAAGAGAAAGTTAGGAGAGGTACACAGGTTACCTGTCGGCATCAGGTAGCACTCTGCCACTTAAAGCAATGGTCTTCTTTGGAGTCAGTCCTCCTGGGATCATCCTGGTGTAGGGAATGGGCTGAACACAAAATATACACCGTGTCACACTCACACTCCTTCGTTACCTCATTCTCTTTACCTCATTTCATTTTCTCTTTCTCAAACACAAACATAGATGAATGTTGTTATGTAGAATTACTGTAAATAGAACAGGATAAATCACTGCTCTGTCATCATACACAGAGTTGCACATTCATTACATTACATTCATTTAGTACTGAGTACTCACTGGGTTGTAGATTGGTTGTGTGCCCATCATCTGAAATGTAGAAAAAAAAAACAGGATAGTTCTCATGAGATGGTGCGAAAATAAATAAAAAAGCAGTCATTTCATCATTCAGTCACTGTCCCGCTCCTTCACTCAGCCACACTCAGTGACTCACCGGCAGGAATCTCCAATTGTACCCCGATCCTCCACTTCCCTCACTGACCCCACTGCCCTGGAAGGGGGAGCAGAGTGGAGTGGGGAGAGAGAGAGAGAGAGAGAGAGAGAGAGAAGGTATTAGATATGTACAGGGCTCTTCCTCAAGTGATGGGAGCACACTCTGCACAGGCTAGCACAGTTAGAGTACAGCACCCACTCTGCTGCGCACACAGGCAAGGCAGCTAGCGCACATTCACGAAGGTAAACCAAGGTCAGAAAACGACGGACAGATTCAAAGTCAAATTCAGATTCAAATTTTAAATTTGAGTGAAAGAAATGACAGCATTGTATCCCCCGAAATTTCATCCATCCCTCCAGAAGGGTAGCTAGTCCTGCACGGGGGTTGAGAAGAAGCGAGAAGTTGAGAACGTGAGAGGGGGAGAGAAGACAGCTCTATGAACCCTGGGATCTGATTATAAAGGCATTATTGTGTTTATATGGGTTAAATATGCTTTACAGATACCAATAGAAAAGGTTGAATCGAAATTATGCTTACAACGCATTCCACAGTACGTGTGTGTGTGAGAGAGAGTGAGAGAGAGAGAGAGAGAGAGGGTGGTAGACGTGCACGGGGCTCCTCCTCACCCTGATTATGACGAGGGACTCAACAGAGACGTCTCCACCAATCGCCAGGGCGGTCACACGGTCGACCGGGATGCGGTGCTTGTACATGTGAAGCACGCAACCGTTAACGATCACCTGCAGGAACCGGAGGGGAAGGCAAGGAGTCAAAGAGGCCGCTACTCATTAAAACTTTTTGTTTAAGCCATTTTATCCCCCCATAGCATTTCAATCTGTCAATTCAATATCATGCCATACTTTAGCAAATAAAATCATATTCATCTGCAGTAAAGAGGCAGTAGATGTATGCACACAATACACACACACACACACACACACACACACACACACACACACACACAGACACAGTTCTTGTGTTTCTAACCTGGTAGCCCTTTAAGGTCACGTTGAAGATCAGGTCAAAGGCCCCCCCCACACTGAAGGGCATCTCAGAGGGCCTCTCTTCTGACTGCCATCCATTCTTGTAGGTGTTGAACACCACCATTTGCCAGCCACGGAATCGAGGGTTGAAGTGAAGGGGAAGGTCATCCCCAGCCACCAGGTTTATATGGAACCTGTGGAGGGCGAGAGAGAGAGCAAGAACACTCTATCACAGATTTTTTTCATTGGCTCAGACAGGGAGTGTTAATTAAATAAACACTCACACCAATCCCACAGTGCACACGCCTTTCCTGCAGAGCTCCATTCATTTAATGCAAGTCGAGGTTTGATTTAGATCTTCATAGCTGAGTCTCTTTCCCACCAGGACACTCCACTCCGCTGCACTTCCTGCTTCACATCGCAAGCACACGCACACATCCGTCACAACTACTCGAAGCCCAGAGGCTCCCCATTGGCCTGTGATCCAGCATTTGTTTAAAGATGTTTTCAACCGTCTGCCAATGCCCCCTCAGTGCAGAGTTAATTCCCTACACCGGGGATGGAGCAGGGAGCAGTGAGGTTTTTCACAAATTGCATAATCGGTGGAGCAACAGTGAACTGAAAATCGCGAACTAGTTCCCAAACCGCCAATCGCGTCTTGATACCGTTCCCTGCAGTACCGCGTCGCGACCAGCCCCTCACCTGTTGGGATTGTCGGCGGAAACGGTTCCCCGCATGTACAGCAACATCCCCGGCTTCAAACCACCTTCGATGGGCTTCTCATATGTGTCACTCTGCACAACACAGACACTGGGATTCATACAGAGCCCTGGCACTGGAGGGCCTGCAGGGCCTTCTGGGTTTCACTGTCAGTCCGGGCTGAACAGATTTAATTAATCAATTAAAGCAGCTGATTGCACAGTTAAATACATAACGCATAACGAGGTGGACAACCTTAAGACAAATACAAAAACCAGCACACCTTCCTGTTCACAAGAATCACTATTTGCACATAAAGTTGCAAGAAAAAGTTTGTACACACCTTTGGAATTACCAGGATTTCTACATTAATTGCTCATTAAATGTAGCCTGAACTTCATATAAGTCATAATAACAAACTAACACAATCTGCTTAAACTAATTGTATGTTGGTGAATAGTGTGTGTGTGCGTGCGTGTGTGTGTGTGTCAGACCTGGGTCAAATACAAATACGTATTTGTATTTGAAAATGTATTTAAATACATATTAGAAGTATTTTCAAATACATTTACACATGAAAAACTTTGTATTTGATTTACTTAAATTATTTTAATGGAAAACCAAATACTTGGTTACTAGGGGTTGAATTTGGATTATGGGCAAGGGCAGCTTTCGGTGGACCTGGAGAAACAGCTGAAGTTTCCATGGCACATTGCCACAACCACCCTAAGGCCGGACATCCTGCTGGTGTCAGAAGCGACCAAAAACATCATCCTTTTGGAGCTAACAGTGCCGTGGGAGGACCGCCTGGAGGAGGCCCGTGAGAGGGAAAGGACCAAGTATGGAGACCTTGTCATTGACTGCCGTAAGCAGGGCTGGAGGGCTAAGTGTATGCCTATCGAGGTTGGCTTTAGAGGTTTTGTGGGGCAATCGCTCTGCAAAGCCTTGAGTGCACTGGGCATCACTGGAATGGGGAGGAGAAGAGCCATCAGGAACATCACAGAGGCAGCAAAGAAGGCCTCGAGATGGCTCTGCATCAGGAGAGGAGGTCCATGGGGAGGAGCAAATTCCACCTGAACACAGGTCGTGGTCTGATCAACCATGGCTGGGTCGCCTGGAAGAGGGCGTCTGATGTTGAAAGACCCAGAACACCCAATGATTTTAAACAACCCATACGCTGCCTCTAACTCTAACTCAGACTTCTTGGTAAGCTACTTGCCAGTTTATTCGTACCCATGCAATCTTTTTAAAGTTAGTGGCCTTTTACTGTATTTCCTCTTTTTTCTGTTTTCAACGGCCATATGTACACTTCCATATTTTACATTTTGTAAGGTTTAGACACTGATAAAATATCATTCAGCCGTGCATATTCACTACCAATTAACAATGAAATCGGTACAACTGGACTGGGGCCGTCAGCAGCCACTTGATGCGTTTCCATCAAAATACAGTCCTCTAATTGGACAAAATACACAACTTTCAGAGCTGATAGGGTCCTGCATATCCAGTGCTTTCCAAGTCTTTCAAAAGCTTGTTGCTATTGCACATGTTGCACCAATGGCCTTATGTTGTGGAAGTATTTTCAAATAATTCCATTAAATCAAACCCTTTGTAATAGAAAATTAATTATTTTGAAAGTTTTTGCAAAACATATTAATAATAACGTAATTGCAAAATCATGCAAATGCTCCTTAAATTTTCAAATACATTTCATAATTGAAACACCTAGTATTAGTACATGCTGAATTTCAAATAATTTCTAAATAAGTATTTAAATGTAATTAAAATACTTTAAATATCTATTTGACCCGGGTCTGGTTTGTGTGTGTTTGTTTGTATTGGGGAGGGGGGGTCAGGGGGTAAGAGGCCACAGTGTTCACACTCACGCTCACATCTCCTGGAGCTGGAAACTCCTGTATGAGTCCTTGTTCCTGAAACACAAACCCAGTTAGGGGTGGGGAACACAAAACAATGCACCTCCTCACCCAATCATATCTACAAACGACTGAATGAAAAGTACAAAGCATTATTGCGCTTGCATCTGGCTAATATTTATTTACGCATACCGATACAGAGAACCGCAGTACTCTTATTTGACTCCTGTTTGAATGTTGAAAGAAATCATGCTTCCAGCACATTCCATAGTACAGGCATGCATGTGTGCCCTCCTACATGTGTTTGTGTGTATGTGAGAACAACAGGGGGAGAGAGAAGGTGTGTGCATCTGCAAAAAGAACACACACACACACACACACACACACACACACACAAACACTGATGGCCTAATATTTTTGACCGGTACTATATATATCCATCCATCCATTATCTATACCCACTTATCCTGAGCAGGATCGTGGGGGGTGCAGGAGCCTATCCCAGCGTGCATTGGGCTGGAGGCAGGAATGCACAATACACCCTGGACAGGCCGCCAATCTATCACAGTATATATTATATACGAATAAATTTAAATGTAGGATGTATGTGGCTCCTCCTCACCTTCTTGATGATGATGGAGTGCACAGAGACGCACCCAGCAACCACCACGGAGGTCACACGGTCCACTGGTACGCGGTGCTTGAACACGTGCAACACTGACCCGTTAACAATCACCTGCGGGAACCGGAGGAGTGCATCAGGAAGAGGAAGAGGAAGAGGAAGAGGAAGAGGTCGCTACAAATTCAAAACTTCCGCTTGTTACTTTCATCTTACAATTCAATCTGTCACTAACAAATATCAGGACATATTTTAGTCATTACATTACATTACATTACATTACAGGCATTTGGCAGACCCTCTTATCCAGAGCGACGTACAAGAAAGTGTATAACTTTGTTGTACGTCGCTCTGGATAAGAGCGTCTGCCAAATGCCTGTAGTCAATGATATTATATCCCTCAGCCGACAGGAGGTATTCCGTGTGTACACACAGCATACACCTCTACTTACAGACCCGCACATAAGTGTGGGAATATGCGAAAACTTTTGATCGCTCAGGGGCCCTGACACTGAACAGGGATATATTAAGTTAAGATTTTATTTCATGTGAAATTCTTTGTTATCAGGGATTTACTGTGTTATGAATTTGGCTAGTGATACCAAGGTACCAACGCTGGTATTGTTACTGAAGTCAAAATTTTGGTATGGGAACAACACACACACACACATATTACATTTAAATTACATTACATTTATTTAGCAGACGCTTTTATCCAAAGCGACATAAAAAAAGTGCATATCATGGTCATTGGACAACTACAAAACACAGGTTTAATAAGGTACAATACTCATTTTGTACAGCTATTTATAGCCAAAAACACAGTTCAGTTCACACAGTGAGCATTATTCTGAACTTATTCCAAGGCAAACTACACACACACACACACACACACACACTTCTTGTCCTTCTGACCTGGTAGCCCTCTGTGGTCACATTGAAGACCAGCTGAAAGTCCTCCCCTTCACGGAAGGGCATCCCAGAGGGCTTCTCTTCTGATTGCCATCCGCCATTCTCAAGGCTGTTGAACACCACCACATTCCAGTTCTTGAATCGAGGGTTGAAGTGAAGGAGTATGTCACCCCCACCCTCCAGGTTTATGTGGAACCTGTGGAGGGCGACAGAGAGCAAGAACACCTTAGCACACCACGTAAGATACTCAGCTCTTATAATAGTCCTATATTCTTCAACCACTGTCAAAGCCCGTCAGTACAGAGTTAATTCTCTACACTAAGGATGGGGCAGTGAGGTGTCATGAATTGCATAATAGACTAACCACCACCACGCCCTAGACTAACCACCACCACGCTGTATATTTCACTCTAAATCCCACCCCCCCCCCCCTTTTTCATGACACTTGTTACATGTTGCCCCATCCCAGCACTTTTTGGTAATTTGTATTTGTCCTAATACTGTAGCTTATTCTTCTGCCTAGTTGGCTTTGCAGAGGTTAGGTCTGAATAGTGTTCACTGTGTGAACTTAACTGTGTTCTTGGCTCAAAATAGCTGTACAAAATAAGTATTGTACCTTACTGAACCTGTGTTTAGCAGTTGTCTATGACCATGAAATGCACTTTTTGTACGTTGCTTTGGATAAAAGAGTCTGCCAAATACATGTAATGTAAATGTAATGTAATAAATTGATCTATAGTGAGCTGTCAATCACTAAACAAAATGATTGGAGGGGAATCAGGGAATCACTAAAATGGGGGGAATCAGGGAATCACTAAAAAGAATACAACCGATGCACCCTGTTTTAGTTCAATAAATGGAATAAGGACGGAGTGTAACACAGTGGGTAAGGAACTGGGCTTGTAACCGAAAGGTCGCAGGTTCGATTCCCGGGTAGGACACTGCCGTTGTACCCTTGAGCAAGGTACTTAACCGAAATTGCTTAAGTATATATCCAGCTGTATAAATGGATACAATGTAAAATGCTATGTAAAAGTTGTGTAAGTTGCTCTGGATAAGAGCGTCTGCTTAAATGCCTGTAATGTAATGTAATGTAATGTAATTTGTCCACCACTAAATAGAGGCTCATCCCCATGTCCTGCAGTACCCTCCATGGCCAGCAGGGGCTCCTCACCTATCGGAGTCACTGTGAACCGTTCCTTCAAAGTACAGTGACATTCCCGGCCCCAAACCACCTTCGATGGCCTGGGAATATGCGGAGCTCTGTGCAGAAGGAACACGGGGAATCATACAGAGCAGTTTGTCTGTTGCAGTGGTCCCATAACTCTGTGTGTACATTGAGAGACCAGAAAATTCACACTCACGCTCACATCTCCTGGAGCTGGGTACTCCTGTATGAGTCCTTGGTCCTGAAATACAAACCCAGTTAGGGGTGGGGAACACAAAACAATGCACCTCCTCACCAAATGTCTGAATGCAAATGCAAAGACTAAAATGTAAAAAATACATGCCGTGTAAGACATTAAAAGACCACCATTATTGTTTGTGTGGGCTAAATGTGATTTACGTGCTTAAATTCAAAAGTATTGCGCTGTAATTCCTGCACAGATCGCCTGATGTGGATGTAAACAGGCTCAAATTAAAGCTGGCAGTCTGCACTTCCTGTTGTCCAATGTCCTGGAGGACGGAGCCAAAACAACAGAAAATGTGTCACTGTCCAATTTCTTTTGCATTTACCTGTATTCCCAAAACCGTAATATTCCTATTTCACGTATAAATTATTATTATTATTTTTTTTTTAAACAAAAAAAACAAGGCAAGCCTAGTTCAGCTGGAATCTCGGTATGACCAGGGGGAACAATCTCTCCCAGAACCTGAAGCATGCATTCTGGCCATAAATGGTACTGCACTCTTGTTTTCCCAGAGGTTACAAAAGACACTTCCTCTCCATTCAGTCAATGAGACCTAGACATAAATTTAGCGATTGATTCTCTGACAAATTTAATGTTCCAAAAAATTAGAAGACAATGCCTCAGTGGTAGCTTCTATTAAGCCGAATGTCTTTGCTGATTTAAGCAAAACGATGATTTAAGAATTGCACCCAAAAAGTCGAAATCACTGCTATCCCATGTGGGATTACAAGGCAGCCACCTGCTTCCAAAGTGGATACCACTGTGCCACCTGTAGGTTTGTGACTTCTGGGTAGGTCTACACATCAATTTTTTTGCCTTGTCAACAGGTAAAAAATATCTGTGATGAGACACTTTTTTTTTTTTTAAGCGCGCAGTAACAGAAGGCTTCTTGCATTTGATGGCGGTCTGCAAAGAAGCATAGGTGCATTACGCCACCTGCTGGACTGGAGTGTGCTAGACACACATCAGCCGGTCAGTCACGCGGTAACAGACAATCACTGTTCCAGACCAGATAAGAATGGGCAGCCCTGGTGTAGAATGTGTGTGTGTGTGTGTGTGTGTGTGTGTGTGTGTGTGTGTGTGTGTGTGTGTGTGCGTGCGTGCGCGTGCGCCTGTGTTTTGTGAGAGGCCGGGGTGTTCACAATAACACTCACATATTCTGGAATCTCCAGTTTGTCTTCTTCATCCTGAAATGTTAGGGGTGCGTGGGGAACACAAAAAAAAATTGCACCTGTTAATTCAAACATATCTAAAACTGTCTGATTGCAAGTAAAAAGAATGTAATGTAAAAACGTGTGCTGTGCAAGACACAGGAAATGACCAGCGTTATTAGTATCGGGCTGAATGTTATTTACATATACCATTCATGAAACTCAAATATTCCTATTTTACTCTAAAAACATTGAAAAAGCATAATACAACACATTCCATAGTGCAGATGTGCATGTGTGCCTTTCTGCATGTGTTTGCGTGTATGGGAAAATGACAGGGAGAGAGAGAGAATGTGTGTGCATCTGCAAAAAGAACACACACACACACCGGTGACCTAATACTTTTAGCCGATATATATATATATATATATGTATTGTAAGTACAAAAACGGCAAGTTACTCACGCATACGATGCACTGCCTATGAGCCATTCATTTAAATTATTGGCTGTCTTACCTCATACAAATTAAACAAGGTCTATTACAAAGAAATGCCACCCAATGTTTCCTAAATTATTTCATTTAAATTCGATCAATACTTTTAACAGCAAGCCTATATCTAGCTAGTTTTAATAAAATGGCTTATAGACAGAGCTAATAACGTCCATGGCGTATCACCAGTGCAACAACATCTAATTCAACTGTGTTGAAAATGTGCTTCCATTGAGATAACAAATGGGCAGACAAGCAAGGACTGGGTAGAGAGTGCACAGAAACAGATTGCCAGAGTAATATTGACTGAGCATGGTTGTTTAATAATATTTTCAAAGTGAAAATCCTGAATGATATGCCTTTAAGGAGAGGAGATAACAAATAACAATAACAATAATACTAACAACAACAATAATAATAATAATAATAATAATAATAATAATAATAATAATCACCGGGATGATGCTGATGCTCTGCACAGAGACTTCCCCACCAATGACCAGGTCAGTCACCTGCTCCAGTGGTACACGGTGCTTGTACATGTGGAGCTCACGACCATCAACGTTCACCTGCAGGAACCAGAGGTCAACAAAGCCTGAAATTCTACATTTCTGTCAAAAAAATGTTTTTCATGCAATACATTCAAACTGTCAACTGAATATCATGCTCTACTTTAGTAAATAAGGTTATATTCCTGTGCAGGAAGTAGGTATTACATGCATGCACACAATATGTCACACAAAAAACACAAACATAAACATTTGTGCGTGCATACACACACACGCCCACACACATGCACACACACGCACACACACACGCTCGTGCGCACACACGCACAAACATGTGTGCACGTGCACGCAAACACACGTATGCACGCACACACACACACACATGCACACACACGCACACACACACCCTATTCTTCTGACCTGGTAGCCCTCTGAGGTGACATTGAAGACCAGCTCAAAGCTCTCCCCCTTACGGAAGGGCATCGCATTGACCTTCTCCTCCGCTTGCCATTCGCCATTGTCGCGGGTCTTGAACACCACACCTCTCCAGCCGCTGAATTGGGGGTTGACTTGAATGGCAACATCACCCCCACCCTCTAGGTTTATTTGAAAACTGTGGAGGGCAACAGAGAGCAAGCACAGATTCTTTAGAGTCACCAGATAAGATACTCAGCTCTGACAATACTCCTCAGTCCTTCACAGCCTTCTCTGTTTCTGGACTACAGGAGGTTCTGGTTGGTAACAGGAGTTTTTGAGTTTGACTGAAATCTTCATGGCAGAGTATCTTTCCCACCATGAAACGTACTGTTGCTACCATGCTACAATAAGACCAGCCACTACACTGCACTGCCTTCCAGGGGAAACTTGCTTAGCATTAGTTATTTATGGACAACAAACACATACACACATCAGTCACAAACAATCTTAGCCCAGAGGCTCCCCATTAGCCTATGAATCAGCATACTTTTAGAGATATTTCATCCATCCATCCATCCATCCATTATCTATACCCGCTTATTCTGAGCAGGGTCGCGGGGGGTGCTGGAGCCTATCCCAGCGTGCATTGGGCGAGCGGCAGGATTACACCCTGGACAGGCCGCCACACACCATTCAGTCACACACTATGGGCAATTTAGAGTACCTGCATGTCTTTGGACTGTGGGAGGAAACCGGAATACCCAGAGGAAACCCACATGGACATGGGGAGGACATGCAGACTCCACACAGAAAGGCCCCAAGCCAAGTTTCCCACAACCTTCTTGCTGTGAGGCGACAGTGCTACCCACTGCACCACCGTGCCGCCCAGATCAACCTCTGCCAATTCCTCTCAGTGCAGAGTTAATTCCCTGATTCGCAATGAAGGAGTGAGCTTTCATGAATTGCATAATTGGTGGAGCTATTGTGAACTGTCAATCACTAACTAGTTTCAACGATTGCCACCAACTGCGTCTCGATACCATTTCCTGCAGTACCCACCACAGCCAGTTCCTCACCTGTTGATGTCTTCAGAGGGAATGGTTCCCCGCAAGTACAGAGACATTCCCGCCTTCAAACCACCAGGGATGGACTGCGTATATGAGCCAGCCTGCACAACACAAACACTGGGATTCACACAGAGCAGTTTGTGAGTCGTAGTGATTCATAACCCTGGTGCTGGAGAGCTATAGGGTCTGCTGGATTTCACTGTCAATCAGCATGCAAGAGACAAATTAAATAAGGCTGTTATAGCTAACTTAACTCACCTGGTTTATTTGGTCTAAAAGGGTGCATAATATTTAGGCAAGAACAAAAACCAGCACAACTTGCAGTTCAGGGATCAGGTCTGCAAATCTTTTTGTCTAGAACAGGGGTGTCCAGTTTTACCTGAAAGGGACTGATGTGTGTTGCCAGGTTTTTGTTTTCACCCAGTGCAACAACACCTAACTCAACTAACTAACTAACCATGGTCTTCAATCAACCTTGATAAGCAGAATTGGGTGTCTTTGTGCTGGGATAAAACCAAAAACATGCATCCACTTTGGCCCTTTTTCGATACAACTGGACAGCCCTGGTGAAGCGTGAGCGTGCGTGTGGGTGTGTGTGTGTGTGTGTGTGTGTGTGTGGGTGTGTGTGTGTGTGTGTGTGTGTGTGTGGGTGTGTGTGTGTGGTAAGATGCCAGAGTGTTCGCACTAACCCCAACATATCCTGGACCTGGCCGTATCATTGCTCCTTGTTCTCCCTAAAATAAAATAAAAACTAATGTTAGGGGTGAGTTGTGGATAACAATACAATGCTCCTCCAGATCCAATCATATCTACCGACTAACTACCCAAATGCAAATCAACATGCTTAAATGTAAAAATGCATGCTGTTTTAAACACTTCATAAGAGGATCTGCTAAAGGCACAAATTTAAAGACAGAATGCACGTGGCTCCTCCTCACCCCCATGATGTTGACGGACTCCACAAACACGTCCCCACCGATCCCCAGGGCCAGCACGCTCGTCAACGGGATGCGATGATTGAACGTGTAGGCGTGATCGTTTATGTGCACCTGCAGGAGCCGGAAACAGCCAAAAAAAAAAAAAGTTCAAAATTTCTGTTAACACCTTTTTTTCCTTTGAAGATATTCAAGTCCGTCAAGTGGATATCAACGGCCAGCGGCCATGAGATTATCCAAGTGGGGAGAAAAATTCCATAGAAATGTTTTCACACAGGAACCACCAGAAGCTCAGCTGGCAGTCCGACCCATGAGGCAACAATAGAGGATGAAAGACCAAATCAACTGGGGAAAAAAAAAAATAATAAAATGATGTGCCGAGGTGGGCTGAATGGTCTGGTTTCATCATCACTTCCCCTGTGACACACTCAGAAGACCAGGGATCGACAGCCTTTCAGTTGCCAGGTGACTGCTCTAGCTTCTGAGCTAATGTCACCCCCAATGATGACACCGGGTTTCGGTACACCAGTCAACCCGCATATATGCAAAACTGTAAATTAACATTCAGGTTACAGGTTTGCGCAGATAAACCTGTTTTGCTTCATGTGACAAAATTCAAAACCTTAAATTTTCCTTCGCAATAAGCAGGCATAACATATATGTACAGGAAACACACACACACAAACACAAACACACACACACACACACAAATGCACACACAATTTCTTGTCCTTCTGACCTGGTAGCACTCTTTGGTGACAACGATGACCAGCTGAAATCCCCCCCCCAGAGTGAAGGGCTTATCAGTGACCTTCTCCTGACCCTCGAATATGCCATTCTTGAAGGTGCTGAAAACCACAAGCTCAGCCGGTCTGAACCGGGGGTTGATGTACAAGGCTTTGTCACCGCATTTCGCCTCCGAAGTCTGCAGGCTGACGTGGAACCTGCAGGGGGCGATAGAGACAATGTTTTATTGCTGGTTTCTCAGGGTTACCAAGGGCTCATTCGAATCGCTCATTTTACCTCCTTGCATCATTTCCTTGCTTCCTTAGCTCCACCCAACAGAGGACGCAAGGTAAGGTTGCGAGGGAAGGACGCGAGGGCAGAATGTCCATAAAGATGGCGGACCTCAATTGCTTTCTGGGTCAGGCGAGGACCAAAGAGACAAGGGGCCAAATTTACCAAGCACCAAATTTACTAAGTGCCGCATCGTCGCATGAAGAAAAAAAAGCAATTACACCTCCGCGAGTGCTTCTACATCACCGCATAATGTTACGGGTTTATTGCGCAATACTGTGACGCAGCAACAGTTCAAGCTGTTGGGAGGCTCTCATTTCTCTGAATAAAGTTAAAATCAGGCATGTGATACACGGTTGGAAAACTTGTACTGCTCTCTACTGTATAAAAAGAGTTATTAATCAAACCAGAAGGAAAAAAACAAGTGGGGTTTTGTGCGTGGCTGCTGTAAATGCCTAGCCTGCTTTCTTTCTGCGTGTTTATTTCCCAAATGGATTGTTCAAGACTATAAATGACCACTGAAACATGAAAGGGAGTTTTTACATGTAAAAAAATGTATCCAATGGTAAGATTGGATATCTATTCCATTTTTAATTGCAGATATTAGTTTAGCAGAATGGCATTGTATAATTACACAAGAGTTCCTCTTTTATTTTGCTATTCACTGAGCAGCATTTTTTCACTGCTGTATTGGCATACCTTCAGGCTGTTGTTGGCTTTATCTTACTGCCATGACGCGATACAAATCTTTGGTGGTGAAATAATATTTTCATGAACATCCAGACAGATGCTATTGTCCATCGTGTCATGCTTGTTGATATTCGAGTTTGTTGTTTTCATTGATAATTTGGTTGCAGGAGCACTCAATGTCTGAGCTGAGTAATCTCAGCATACCGACACCCTGGCCACTAGGGGGCCTTGCATGAAGGGGTTAAAGAGGGTTAAAAACAATAACATTAACCTGGTCTGGCATGGCCCATAGGTGACCTAATTAATGTTTTTCTTCATGAAGTAGCTCCAATGTAGTTAACTAGGCCTAGTTTTTTAAAAGTAGCTTTAGCTTAGCTAACAGAGTCGTTTTGCTGTAGCTCATCTATTTCCAATGTCGAGTTATTGGTAGCTTAGCAAACTACATTTTCACTACATCAGCTTCCCGAAACACCGGCTACGAAAACCCTGGCAGTAGAAACATCCATTAATTGATAATTGCTTGCCTCTGCAATCAGGACTTTCCTGAACATAATGAGCAGCTAACCCTGTGCTAGTACGGTACTATGGAAACCCATCGTAATACACAGCTGTGCACTAAAAACAGAAGGCTTCCAGGGTCAATTCTCAGGCTGGACACTGCCGCTGTACCCTTGAGCAAGGTACTTAATCTGAATTGCTTCAGTATGTATCCATCTGAATAAAAAAAAAATTACTGCATGAGAGCATTTGATAAATGCCTGTAATTATAATTATGCATCTATAGTGAGCTGTCAATCATGTTTCTAGCAGTGAAAGGATTTTGTTCCCCACAGCGGGACAAAATGATTTGGGAAAATCAGAGAGTCACTCAGAGCATACAGAAGTTCTGTCCATTTTTTTAGGTTCCACAAAGCCTCATTCATTCTTCCACCAATAAACAGTACATCAGTCCCATTCCCTTCAGTACCCTCCATGACCTCACCTGTTGATAGAACATAAGAGTTCCTCACCTGGTGACGTCACAGGGAATCACTCCCGAAATGTGCACAGACATCCCTGGCCTCAAACCACCATATATGGGTGCCACGTAAGGGATGGCCTGCACAACACAGACACTGGGATTAATAAAATAAGATAAGATGAGATAAAAGATAAGATATACTTTTATTGAACCCTGTGGGCTAATTTTTCCTCTGCATTTGACCCATCCAAGTTACTTAGGAGCAGTGGGCAGCCACAGTGCGGTGCCCGGGGACCAGCTCCAGCTCTGAGGCCAGTGCCTTGGTCAAGGGCAACTGCAGGAGTGCACCTAACCTAATACAGAGCAGTTTGTCTGTAGCAGTGGTTCATAAGGCTGGTACGGGAGAGCTGTAGGGTCTAATGGGTTTCACTGTTCATCAGGATTTCACTGACCAATCAATGAAAGCAGCTAGATCATGTAGTTAATCTGCCAAGAATGGTGGTTTATTGGGTCTAAAAGACTGTATATCAAAAACATAAACCAGTACAACTTGTGGCTCACAAGGTCCAGGCTTGTGCATCCATTGGTCTATTGCAACAGAATGCAGACGGAGGGTGTGAGTAATATAGTAACATAGTCAGTGTGTCTGTGCATGTAAGATGGCTTGTCTTGGCGTGTGTGTGTGCGAGCATGTGTGTGTGAGAGAGAGAGAGAGAGAGAGAGAGAGAATGTGTGAAGTCATATTGGTCAAATTGGTTTGCGTAGGCGTGTGTGTTTGTGTGTGTCTGCATTTGTGCTTTTCTGTGTGTTGTGAGAGAAAATTGTATTCACACTTACCACCGCCTGTCCTAGACCTGGATATCCCAGGATGTGCCCAATTCCTCCCTGAAACACAAACTCAATTAGTGTTGGCTGGGGGAACACAAAACAATGCACCTACAAATCCATTAATATCGACAAGTGTCTTAATCCAAATGCAATATGCACAAACACATGCATAAATGTAAAAATGTGCACTGTTCAAGACACTCGATTAGAGGACCTTTTCATTGTCTTAAACGCCAGAATTTAAATGTTGAACTTTTGCTGCTCCTCACCCCGATGATGTTGATCATGTGCACAGAGACTTCTCCACCAATGGATAGGGCACTCACTCGCTCCACAGGCAGACGGTGCTTGAACAGGTAAAAGTCACTACCGTTTACTTTGATCTGCAAGAAACAGAGAGGAAGGCAGGGTTGAAAACATTCAATCTGTGATTTGAATATCACACCCAAATCTGGAAAATAAAATTATATTCCTCAGCAGTAAGTAGGCATGACATGTATGCACATAGTACACACACACAAGCAAATACAAACACGCACACACACAAAGCAAACATATCCAAGCGCACAGTTCCAGTCCTGACCTGGTAGCCCTCTGAGACGACGGTAATGAGCAGCTGAAAGCTCTCCCCCTCACGGAAGGGCATCTCACTGGGCCTCTCCTCGGATTGCCAAGAGCCATCCTTCGTGGTGTTCATCACCACCACGTTTCCGTGCCTCAACCGGGGGTTGAAGTGTAAGACGTAGTCAGTCGTTCCTGGTGGCCCAGTCAGCAGGTTGATGTCGAAACTGTGGAGGTGGGTTGTCAGAGCAAAAAAATAAATAAATAAAATATGTTTAAAAGTATCACAGGTAAAAGTGTATGAAAAATTGGTTAATTGTGTGACACTATCACCCTCCAGGACACTGATCAGAGGCCCATCCTTTACACTAATGCACCCTGTTATACTCTTTTGTCCCTAAAAAAAATAGTCAGATGGGTGGAAGGAAGCATACAGCACATACAGGAACTGAACACTGTCAACAAAGTGTTTTTTTGTGTTGCCATAGTTCCTCCAATGCACCATAGAGGATCCTCTAAAGCCCTGTCCTCCCATTGGCTTGGATTAATGAGAGAGAAAAAACACGATAATCCCACTGCACAGCCATTTTCAGAAGAGCTCCATTCACTTTCCACGAGTCACGGTTTCATAAATCTTTACAGCAGTATGTTGTATTTCTGTCGCGATGGATAATGTTGCCACATGGCTTCAACAGAACTGCCTGAACTAGAGCATTGTTTTATATGGTAACATGCATCGCTTGTTTTGTACTACAGTTATCGCACACACACCAGTCACACAAAATCCAAGTGAGGGGCTCCCCATTAGCCTATGACATAGCATTCTTTTAGAGATGTTTCCGTCTCCCAATACCTCGCCATGTAATTCCTAACCCCAGAAAGACCACTCCACAGAGCAAATATGACTGATGAGCAAACATTGATTGGAGACAATTACTGCACAACATCTGTGAGCTTTTTTACGACCATCAGTTTAATTGTATGCTAATGTTAATGTCCTCAGATGCTGTTAAATCCTAACCACATAGTCACTAAGCAGGAAAACTGTACTAGCGAGATGGGAGAGTGAAGTTTTGTGAATTGTGTAGGACAGAGCTATAGTGTGCGGTCAATCACTAGTTGTAGCCAATAAAAGGATATTACTCCCCATGGGAGAACAAAATGAATGGCTGAAATCAGGGAGTCACTGAGAGCATACAATAGCTCCATGAAGCCTCGTTCATTCTTGCACCATTAAATAGTGTCTGTGGCCCATTCACTGCAGTACCCTCCATAGCCAGCAGTGGCTCCTTACCGATTGGCGATATTGCCAACTGTTCCCTGGATGTACAGAGACATCCCCAGCTTCAAACCACCGTAGATGGGCCCTGAATATGGGACAAGCTGCACAACACAAATATTGGGATTAATGAAAACCACCTTACCTGTTGCAGTGGTTCATAACCCTGGTGCTGGAGAGCTCTGGAGTCTGCTGGGTTTTAACTATCAACCAGCAATTAATTAATCAATTAAAGTGATTGAACACATGTTTATCTTCTTCTCCTGGTTAATTTTGTCTAATAGGTTGACTGTTTTAAGTCAAAAACAAAAACTAGCAGAACTTGCAGATCACATGCACCAAGGTTGTGTCTATTGCAACAGAATACAGATGGAAGGACTGAGATGCTAGTGGTCATCTTATGTGCTCAGATCCAACAGAATGCCTAAAAAATTGCAGCTGCTTTCAGAAGCACAGTTATAACCCCTAGACAGGTTAGCATATCAGTCATATGTTGAAATATGGAAATTAAAATATTCTTAACGTGTTTCTAAACAAATGCATGTACAGTACAAAGTAAGCAGAGCACAGCTAACACCTCAAGCAGTGTTTAATTTGACTGGTGTTCATTTAGGTGGATAGTGTGTTATATTCAGCAAGTCATTTTTTTATGTGTCTGTGCCTCAACCCTGCTCAGTCTCAAAATTATGCTCACTGCTGTTAGAGAGAGAGAGAGAGAGAGAGAGAGAGAGAGAGAGAGAGGCATAGAGCAAAAGTACAGGGCGCATATGAATAATGCTTAATTTGAGTCTGGTCTTTTGTTGATATACATTTTCAGTCAAACTAAAGGGTTAAGATTGGTGCATGGTCTTGTATGCAAAATCTTGTCCACTGCTAGTGCTGGAACTGATGCTAAACAGAGAGCAGCTGTTATTAATCACACTTACTGGGTCAATTATGTACAGCATTTATATAATAGCCAACTTTTTAGATGCTATTTAAGTCTGAAAACTAATCTGCAAATCCCTGATAACTCTCAACGAATATTTTGGATTATTAAATTTCTGTAATCTGCAGATTTACTGGTGTTTCAAATACACTACATTTCCAAAAGTATGTAGATGCCCCTTCTAATTAGTGGTTTTTCGGCTATTTCAGCCACACCCATTACCTACAGGAGCATAAAATTGAATTTAAATTGACTAACATCGGTAGTAGAATGAGTAGAACTGAGGAGCTCAGTGACTTTCAATGTGGCACTGTCATAGGATGCCATCTTTCAAACAAGTCAGTTTGTCAAATTTAAGCCCTGCTAGAGCTTGCCGTTATTGTAAAGTGAAAAGTGAACATATAGGAGCAACAACAGCACAGCCGTGAAGCGGTAGGCCACACAAGCTCACAGAATGAGACCGCCAAGTGCTGAAGTGTGTGGCGTGTAAAAATCGTCTGTCCTCCGGTTTCAACACTCACTGCAGAGTTCCCAACCTACATCTGGAAACAATTTCAGCGCAAGAGCTTTGTGAAATGGGTTTCCATGGCCAAGTAGTCATACACAAGCCTGAGGTCACAATGCATACTGCCAAGCGTCAGCTGAAGTGATGTAAAGCACAGCACCATTGGACTCTGGAGCAGTGGAAACACGTTCTCTGGACTGAGGAATCACACTTCACCGTCTGGCAGACTGAGGGATGAATTCTGTGTTCGGCCGAATGCATAGTGACAACTGTACTAGCCTGAATAGTGACAACTGTACTAGCCTGAATAGTGACAACTGTACTAGCCTGAATAGTGACAACTGTATTGAGACAGTTTGGTGGAGGAGGAATAATGGTCTAGGGCTGTTTTTCATTGTTTGGGCTAGGTCCCTTAGTTCCAGTGAAGGGAACTCTTTATACTAAAGCATACAATGACATTCTAGAGAATTGTGCGCTTCCAACTTTGTGACAAGAGTTTGGGGAAGGCCTTTTTCTGTGTCAGCATGACAATACTCTCATGCATAAAGTCCATAAATGGTTTGCTGATTTTGGTAGGGAAGACCTTGGCTGCCCTGCACAGAGCTCTGACCTCCACCCAATTAAAAACCTTTAGGATGAAATGGAATGCTGACTGTGAACCAGGCCTTGCACCCAACATCAGTGCCCAACCTCACTAATGCTCTTGTGGCTGAATGTAAACAAATCCCTGCAGCCATGTTCCAAAATCTACTGGAAAGCTTTCCCAAAAGAGCGGAGGATGTTACAGCAGTAAAGTGGGGTCCAACAACTGTATTAATGCCCATGGTTTTGGAATGAGATGTTCAACAAGCACATAAGGGTGTGATGTTCAGGTGTCCACATACTTTTGGAAATGCTGTGTATGTATATGGCCCAGGACTGTAAATATGCCTAACAGGAAGAGACACATGAAAGAAGGCAGAGAGAGACAGAACAGGTAGAAAAGCAGAGGTAGTAAATCTACTCACGGGGTTGTAGATGGGCTGGTAGCCTGGAGGAGGTTGGAAACGCATGATGATGGCTTGAACAGTGGGAGACCGTCAATGAAAATCAGGTACCAGACTTGCTGGTAGATTGGGAGAGTATACCTGGACACCTCATCTTATATAGCCTTCTGCTCCCGGTGGGTGGACCTGGGGAATGTTCTAGGGGTAGGGTGGTTTTTCTCTGGGCTGTTAGCAAGCAAGGGATTTGCATTTGTCCCATGAGCATACAGAGGAAGTGAACAGGCAAAAACATGTGAAGTCAGAGGCGTCACTAGGGGGGTACGGGGGGTGTGAAGCGCACGGGGTGACACCATCAGCGGGGAGGTGACACTGAAAAGACCTGCAAAACATTTTGAGTTGGAAGGGGAACCAGACAACATTTTCCTCCTGGATATGTAAATATTACTATTTGCAATATTTCAATACTTCTGGCACGATTGTTTTTGTATGATTAGGTGTGATTCCAGTGCTAGTTTGTACTTGGTAGGATTCTTGCTTGCTGAACAAGCTTACTCTACAGGGTTGGAGTCCTGATCGATGTGGTCACTTCTGGCACTACGATCCTTACTTCACTCTAGTGTTTCTTTTGCGCCTCTACATCATGAAACCTATGCACTTGTTGTACGTCGCTCTGGATAAGAGCGTCTGCTAAATGCCTATAATGTAATATAATGTAAAATGTAATATTTGTTTTTTTTCATTTCCACCCCAACTTTGCCTTTGGCATATTTTTGATCTTGTTATATTCACATTGGTCATAATCGACAACTGATAGCCTTTGCTAATAATGTCGAGCATATTTTTATTGGGGTTCTAGCTAATGGCTGTTATAGTGGCATAGTTAGCATAGCAGAATGCCTCAAAACTTGCAGCTGCTTTCAGAAGCGCAGTTATAACCCCTAGACAGGTGAGCATATCAGTCATATGTTGAAATATGGAAATTAAAATATTCTGAACGTGTTTCTAAACAAATGCATGTACAGTACAAAGTAAGCAGAGCACAGCTAACAACTCAAGCAGTGTTTAATGTGACTGGTGTTCATTTCAGTGGATAGTGCATTATATTCAGCAAGTTATTTTTTTATGTCTCTGTGCCTCAACCCTGCTTAGTCTCAAAATTATGCTCACTGCTGTTAGATTTACCTATAGACAATTACAATACAGAACAGTTCATGCAAATATGACAGATTTTGCCTGTCAAATAGCAGCTGTCTACAGAATCATTTATATCTGCGCAGTCAGTTTGTCCTGAAGGATTTTCACGACCTGCATGTTTAATGGGCTTAAACAAATATGTGTGCTTTATCACCAGTTACCAGATACTGCAGTTTTTAAAATAACATTTGGGTAACACTTTTTGGGTAAGCACCGTCAAATAGTGTTACATTTGGGTAACACTTAATTTGACAGTGTTCCTCATAACATGGAAATGAGAGAGTCATTACCACGACACAATATCTGTCACAAAGTGCCATGTCCATTCCGAATAATGACATCCCTTTGTTATGAATGAATGAATGAATCATTGCATTTACATAGCACTTTTCTGAAAAGTGCTCACAGTGATGAGTGGGAACTCACATCACCCACCACCAATGTGTAGCACCCACCTGGGATACGACACAACCTGCAATTGTGTTATGACACAACTGACATTACAGCCTGCAAAGGAAGGAACATATCCAATGAGTAATTTATCAATCCATTACTCTCACCAATCCACATTATCAAGTAATCCCGTGATCGGCACAGTGACGTGCCACTGTCTTGATGATGGCAGAATATTCACCTGTGTGTAGAAAAGTGTTCTTTGCGAGGTCTGAAAGACAACGCAACGCTTTTCATCAGGGTTTCCGCTGGTCATAGCCAGCTGTGGTTCTGCACCACTGCACAATTCAGAGTGCCACGGCACCATAAACACCGTGAAATCGAATACGTCTTAATGCGATTCCCGACAACATTCAATGCAAATTTTTCTGAAAATTAATCTGACCACCACAATGTACGAAACCCTCAAAACGGGCATCTTTGATAACGTATGCGCAGTGCATATCATTACATTACATTAATCTGGCAGACGCTTTAATCCAAATACAAAAATGCAGTAAGTGCTGAAGGTCATTGGTACAACTGCACAACTAAAAAACACAGGTCCAATAAGGTACAATACTCATTATGTAACAGTTTTCCAAAGCCATCATTTTTGCTATGTTTGTAAGGTGATAGTAAGTTGATTAAGCAATTGTCTTCACGTGGCTATTAACATTTAGGTCCGAGTCCATAACTAAACTTAGATTTGACTTGATTTGTAGTCGTCAGAGAAAAGGATTCAAGGTGATTTTTAGTCTTTCCTGTTTGGCGCCAAAAACAATAATTTCAGTTTTGTCTTCATATAGCTGGAAGACATTCTGGCACATCCAATTATTGATTAGTCCAATTCAGTTGTTCAGAAAGTCTATGGATCCGAGTATCATCAGTATAATTATGGTAGGTGATTCTGTTGTTTTTTATAATTTGTGCTAGAGAGACCATGTAAATTTTAAAAAGGAGTGGCCCATGAATCGTCACAGGAACCCCACATATCATCATTGTTCGCTCAGATATGTAGTTACCAATAGACACAAAGTAGTTTATATCTTGCAAGCACAATTTAAACCAATTTAGGACTGTGCTGGAAAGCCCAACCCATTTTTCCAGTAGGCTATCAATATGTTATGGTTGACCATATCAAACGCGGCACTGAGATCCAATAAAACTTGAGATTTTTACACGGTCAGTATTTAGGCAAATGTAAACCTTAATGAGAGAAATCTCAGTGTTATGGTGGGATCGAATATTTGAGGTCAAAAAAGTGTTGAGTTGCATGAAAACAGCTTTCTCAATTATTTTATTTAACAGGAGGTTTGATATTGGCCTGTAACTGTAAAAAAAATAACTGTGGTTTCAAATGCTTCTGGGAAATTGCCTGATATAAGAGAACTGCTAACTATATGCAATAAGTCTGATGCAATGTAATCAATAATATTCTTAAAGAAGCTTGCCGGTAAAGTATCGAGGCAACAGGTAGAAGATTTTGTATGCACAACAATTTCCTCCAGGGTTTCATAGTCAACGGGATTAAAGTCTCTCATGGTAAATACATTAATTTTATGCAGGGTCATATTTAAGGGTAACATTTATTTTTTGTTATGGAGGTGCGGACAGCCTGTCTAATTTTCTGAATCTTGTCAGTGAAGGAGGAGTCATTGTACGCCTCAGTGGAAAGAAGTTCAAGGGCAACTGACATTGGTGGGTTTCTTAACCTATCAACATTGGTAAACAAAGCATGCACATTTTTTATGTTTTTGTTGATGGGGTCAGGAAAAATTGATTGTCTTGCATGCCTCAATTTTAAATTGTAGATATGAAGTCTCTCTTTGTACATGAAGAAAGTGAAAGTTTCAGAAGTGATCTGAAAGAGCAACATCAGTTACAGCAGTCTTAGAAATATCAAAACCTTTACAAATAATTAATCCAGCATATAGCAGCATACTGTGGTGGGCTCACAAAGTAAAAAGTTATCCAGAATACAACAGTTTGTTGGCACTAATGTCATTGTGGTTATCAACACGAATGTTAACATTGACAGCAATGACTACAGAGTCAAAGTCTATGAAAATAACAGACAGTAGTTCTGTGAAGTCATAAACAAAGTAGGAAGAATATTTAGGTGCTTGCGCTGGTTCTCATTACTAAACAAAGTCACCTCCTTCCTTACCTACTTTCATAAACTTGACATTATTAGGGGCTGATTCAACAAGAATTACTGCACTATTATTTTGGTCTAACCAAGTTTCAGTTTGAAACATAAAATCAAGTTTGTGCTCTGTGATAAAATTATGAATTAGAAGTGACTTGCCGGCTAAATAGTTGACATTTAATAAAGTTAACTTCAAAATACTAAAAACATTCTCCAGCAACGATTGTGGTTCATGAGGGATAGATAACAGACCATGTAAGTTTGCAGTGCAAGTTGAAGGTACTTTTTTTCAGTGGTGGACAGTAACGAAGTACATGTACTTCATTACTGTACTTAAGTACCTTTTTCAAGTATCTGTACTTTACTCAAGTGTTTCCATTTTGGGAGACTTTTTACTTTCACTCCACTACATTTCAAACGAAATATCTTACTTTTTACTCCACTACTTTTGTGCGATATCTGTCTGTTACTCGTTACTTTGATGTGGAGAAAATGGATTATCTAAAAGATCCTGTAAACACCTCACAGCTAGACCAATGAGGGTTTGTAGCTGGAGGGGAAGGCACCGCGTGTTTTCCCTTGGCTGGTGTGATTCAAAACCGGAGATGTTAGTTATTTTTCCTCTGTTCATAAGAACAGGGCACAATTATACCTAAGAATGCACTGGTTCCGTCGCCGCGGGTCAGATATGAAGGCGCTGCTTCATATCCCGCTTAAGACTGGCCTGAAACGGACCAGTAGCATTCTGGTTACTCTCCGTTCGCAAACGGGGCTATGCTGTCATCAGAGATTTATCTGATCTGTCGCCGGACTGTCAATATTCCAATGGGAGCATCAGAATATTCACAAATGCGTGGAACAACACATCAAATATATCCATGACCACAGCAAGAAAGCGTAACAGTTACTAGGTTTTACCCTCGTGATAATCTGACTCCATATTAAATGATAATTTAAAATTTGGGTTTAACTATACGTGGAACTTGGGAGTGGTTACACTCGACTCTATCTTGTGCCATCATTCCTCAATATATGTTCCCGGGTTTAGCACTATTGTTAAATCTCAGTTCGGTGAAGAATCCAGAGGGTAGGAGGCTGACCACCATAATACATGCCTTCCTTGCATGGATAGTGCATAGATAGTTATGAGCCCAGGACGGTGCGTATCTATCGGGCTCCTTCAGGCGAATTTGACAAGAACCGGCGTATAACGCCCATGGGTCCTCTTAAGCCAAAACACCAGAACCAATACCACCAATCCCGTTAGCGGGCAGATCGTGGTCGCCTATCTAACTTGAAGACCTCACTAAAGACGTTCGCTGTACTAGACCCCTGATCAGTAGGTCCTAGTCATAATTGTCCCCCTGAGTATTTAATCGGAATTTCGGCTGAAAAGAAGATAAAATGGATTAGAGTCATGAAGACCACTCAAGTTAAAATAAGAAGAATTTATTTAACAGGCAGGTAGGTCATTAGCTTCAAATTCAAAATCAATTATAAGGTTTAAAAACATAAATACAGAGTAAAAAGTTCTTACCCAGCCTGTTTAGCTACACACGAAATCACAGAGTCTGCGCAGTGTGGGAAGTCGATTGCGATCTTCCTTGACTAGCTACACACAGAACACAGAGTATGTGCAATGTGGGAAGTCGATTACGATCTTCCTTGTCTATCTACACACAGAACACAGAGTATGTGCAACGTGGGGAAGTCGTTTACGATCTTCCTCGATTGCTTTGTCTCCCTTCCTTTTAAGCCAAATCCCGCGTTTGGTCTAGGCGGCATTGCCATAAATTAACCTGGCCAAGTCAAATCTGGAATTCCGGCCCCCACCATCTGGAGGCGGTTGTTAAAACAATTAGTGGGGAAATTGGGAAAAGGAGATGATTACCGGAGAGGACATTCCATTGTGGTAGTTTTTCCCCGAGTTTCTAAAACTATGTTTTTTCAAATTCTATTTGGTATGAAACAATTAGTAGGGAAATTGGGAAAAGGAGATGATTACCAGAGAGGACATTCCATTGTGGTAGTTTTTCCCCAAGTTTCTAAAACTATGTTTTTTCAAATTCTATTTGGTATGAAACATTCAATTGCTTGGAATTATCTTGAATACGTCCATACCAAACATGTCAAGTGGATGTAATATTATGGTGCAGTTGTCATGAAAATACCCTTTTGTTTAACCATTTTACATGCAATCCATGTTATTATTACATAAGGCATAAAATAATAATACAATGAAAACATGTGCATGGTTTGTACGGTTTTCCGGGGTTTGTAAATAGGATAAACAGATGGTTTAAAGTCCAGATCCAGAAAAGAAATAAAAAGTGTAATGGCAGAGGGGCCCACATAAGGGCACTGTGGTACTGTCCCGCGCAGTTGCCCCACCATTTGGCCAGAGGCCTGATGATCCTTAATGACCCCCACAACCATAAAAAACAACCAGTCCAGTTCCACTTATTCCAGTCTTGTCCAGAGGGTAACAGTCCAGAGAGCCAAATGGCCTGCTCATCCAGAGGAAGTCCGAGTAACTTATTGTTTTACCACAAGGCTCTCGGGTCCTTTGAAGTACAGGTACAGTTTGACTTCCCTCTTACAATCCTATAGAATAATAATACGACATCACTTTCATACTGAAGCCTACCAATCAGGGCGCAGCGTGCGTTTCAATCGGCTCATGACACTTTGAACCAAAGACGTTAGCTAGGGGGGAGGGCGAGTAGAGACAGGCGATTTGGAACACAGAGAGACAGTTTAACAGTCCAAGTATATGCTCGGTCTATCAGAAAACATATGCCTCAGTCACGCTCAGATTTTCTCAAGAATAATAGTATTTTCCAAGAAATGACGAAATTCATCGATAAAATTTCGCCAGGTGCAGTGCCTTTTACCTACGAGTTGGGGTGATAAAGCATTGTTTTCACTGCTACCACAGACTGAATGCGTAATGCAGCTATAATGAGACAAAACTTTCGAATACGCTGGGATATAAAACGGTATTACAAAAGTAAAATTAGACATATTATACATTGTTAGAAAGCTTATTCTGTCACCTATTGGATCCATTAACTGTAGATCAAGCCAGATTGTACTACAAAGGACGAGAACACCGAAAGCAACATGTGTGGTATTAGAAGCTGATGCCGTTTTCTGGAGTAAGACCGGACCAGAAGCTGCTGCACACGTGTTGTTGACGGCGTTGTTGCCCTTTTTAATACAGTCTGGCTTGATTGAGAATTCATTTATTCAGTAGGTGAGAGTATAAGCTTTCTAACCATGTATAACATGTCTAATTTCGGTTTTGGAATATCGTTTTATAGGTCAACCGAAAGTTTTCTCATCATCGCATTCACTCTAGCAGTCAAAGACACTGCAACTGACGCAACGTTGTCAACGATTTTTCGTAATTTATTGGGAAATACTATTATTATTGAGGACTTCTGGGTATGCCTAAGCCATATGTATGTTGATATACCTAGCTGACATTGTTTTCATTTGTAATTTTGCATTTGGAACAGCGTTTTTATCGCATTCACTTCCGCATTAAGCTATGACCTGTTGCCTGTGCTATATCCTTTCTGGTGGCTAAGTTGCCAGGAAATCTCAATGTATTTTGATATTTGATAGTGAAATATTGAAATTGATGGTGCCTTTGTTCCATTTTTTTTTTTATTAAACTGTGAATATGCATTTATACCATAGTTTTCACTCTTACATACAGTATGCTAGGAGGTGAACAATTTAGTTTGCCTACTGTATTTTAAAATGGTTTGTTATGTCAGCAACCCCTGACAAACATAACAATACTAAATAATAGTACTCTTTACTTTTGATACTTAAGTATTTTTAAAAGCAGGTATTTTTGTACTTTGACTCAAGTAGAAATTTAAATTGAAGACTTCTACTTTTAGTGGAGTAATATTTAGCAAGGGTATCTGTACTTTCACTCAAGTACAGGGCTGCATGTTTCAAAAGGAACAGTGGGTCCCTGACTGGTGCAGAAACAAGTTGTGTCACCAGTCTGGCAGGGGCCCTGAAGCAATCAGTTGTTTTCATGGCCTTGGACGGATGAGGTACTATGTGTCTTGGTGGTGCCAGCTGTTATGAATGACATCAAGATCCCAGAGCTTGTCCCCCAGGGCAAGTGGATCGGGGGGTGGGTGGCTGATGACAGTAGCAGAGCAGTCCATATTTATTTAATTACTTATTCAATTTTGGCACGTTTTGTCCTCCATACCCCACTAATGGAAACAAAAATTGTGCAAATAAATAAAAGCAATTCTGCAGTGAGTTTTTCCTAAGGGTAAGAAAACCTCCTCAGCTTGCACGTTTTGGATAACAATTGTAAACGCATTATCTGCACCACAAACAAGTTTTCTTAATTCAGTGACTTTCGATGAAACATTCTGTGTTTGGCTTACTAAAAGATACAAGTAAGCTAATAAGATCAATGTTATCCAATGGATTAATAGTATTAACTGTATGAACATAACAGTGGCTTTGTTATAAGTTAGCTAATCGTTAAGCTTGTCTCGGGAATGACACGACTCAAGACCCTCCATGAATTACAGTAGATACATAAAGCCGGTCCTGGTCGGAACACACAGACACAGTCCCTACGTGTGTTCTGTGGCACACCAGCTACTAGCTCACTCTGAAACACACTGTGAGCCACATCTTTTGGACATTTCCCTCTTATGAACTTAATTGATGGTGTACTGAAAAATAAAAATACATTTAAAAAAAAGTTTATTTTATGGTGGTTACTGCCATGGATATTATGAAACACTCTCTTGGAAAAATGAGGCAATCTTTAGAATGCGTGATAGTGTTTATTAACTGACTTTGTGAAACGCAGCTCCTAACACCAGTAAACAAACAGCCTTAAAGAGAGGAAGGCAGAGAAATGAGAATGGGAGCTGAAGACTCTGGAGTGGGCGTGTAGCACTAAAAGCTGGGATGTGAGGGGGCTTCAAAGCAGGGGATCACAGCAGTGACATCAGAGCAGAGTATCAGAACAGCGACATCAGAGCAGTGACATCAGGTCAGGGCATCAGAGCAGTGGCATCATAACAGTGAGATCAGAGCAGTGACATCAGAACAGCAAGCCTCACATAAGTATGTGGGACAGCTGCACGCCCCCACTGATGTGCAGGGCGTCAATCTTAGTGAATGGCTGGAACCGGTGGTAAAAGTCGAACATGTGCTTCCCGTTTCCAAAAAACATAAGCTTCTGCGTCTCACAGCGAATCAAGATCTGCGGGATGGGGGACCAAAGACAGAAAACAAGTAAGAGAAACGATGAGTTCAGGAAAACAGACAAATGAGAGAAAAATAGAAGGGAAGTAATGAACCATGAAGTTAATGCAGTAAACCTGGTTACACACTAACACTGCACTACTGTGGCCAAAGGAGATGGACAGAGACAGAGTGGTAATGAGCACATACGTTTCAGTACATTACATACAATGTTACATTCATACTGTAACATAAGTGCAACTACAATGCTGACGAAATTCCCCATTTAATGAAATAGTAAGTGCTTGGTGGGTGGGGTTAGGAACATACTGTTTAAAAAATGGCACACTTCGCTTTAGGCTACCACAGACACACTTAGGACCGAGACATATAGACTCCTGTTTGAGTGAGAATGGCCTTAGTTCTGTCGACTCACCTCAAAGTACCGCCCCTGCCGGAAGGGGTTGAACTTGACATCTCTCTCCTCGGCCCCCCATGTCCCACGCAGGTAGCTGTTCCGCACCACTGACCCCTCGTTCAGCCGCGGGTTAAAATGCAAGACGATGTCCCCACTGCTGCTCACTTTGAAGTTAAAAACAATCCTGTAGAAAACACACATTCACACACACACACAGCATGTGTTACTTATTACACACTGTAATGTATGAAGAAAAGGTGTAGTACAGCTTAGTTTTATTGATTTAAAAATTCAGCACCATGTCTATTGACATGTCCACCAATTCCCAGCCAAATTTGGAATATGCAGTTCATTCAGGAGAGTGAAGACATTCGTGGTTCTCTGAAACACGTGTTGTCACCAACCTGCTTCCTTTCAAACTGCAGACTACAGTTAAGCTTGCATAGAGTAGAGTCGGAGGAAGACCTTTCATATGTGGCTTTAGCACGCTCTCCACAGGCAAGTGATTGACCACACAGCAATGAAATGCGGACCCCTCACCGACTCGAACCCTCCTGTAACTTGAACGACGCAACTGTCAACCGTGCTTTGTCTTCTGAGGCCACTGCCAATCACTTTAATGCCCATTTTAAGTCAGTTGCACACAAGCTTGTTGGTAGTCTGCCTCCCAGCCCAGCCAAGCATCTATGGTCTGGATTATATTCAAGGTTTTTACTCAAACCTAGGTGTTATAGCAAATAATTCCTCTTTTAATCCTTTTCAGAGGATAAAATTGGAAGTTTGTTGAAGGGCCTTAACTGTGTGAAAGCTATAGGCCTTGATAATACCCTTTCTAGGAATCCGAAGAATGCAGCTGATCTTAGAGCACCCTGTGCTGCACGCATTATTAATTTGTCTTTAGAACAAGATATCGTACCAAATAACACAAGACATTCTAAGGTTATCCCACTATATACGAAGGTCAAACAAGGGGAATTATAGACCTATCTCTCTTTTGAGCATTACTTTTAAATTGTTGTAAAAAGTAGCACATTAACAGTTATATCACTATATCAGTGATTCAAAACTGACAATTGAAGTCAAGCTTCAGTAAGTCTTACTGAAACGACTCCTGTTGGTTGTATTTAACTGACTTTATTAGATGCAAAATGGATGCCGTAAATTATGTGATATGATTTTAACTGATTTGCAAAAGCCATTCAACAACATGGACCACAACTTGCTGTTTAATAATCTGTCATCATTAAGTTTGAGCCCATTAGCCTTGAATTGGTTTGTCTCCCATTTGACCTACAGAAATTAGAGGGTAGAAGTTCAGAGTTGTCTACCCAAGGAACAACCTATAACGTGCAGCAGCCTACAAGGTAGCCTCTTGGGTCCACTATTATACTCTATATTCAACAAAATTGAAGTCAGCTAGTGCAGAGACTTTGTTTTTATATACTGATGATTCAGCAATTATAAATTTACAAATAGCATCAGGTCAAAACCTGGTTTATAGTAAATCTAGAAATACAGGAGTGTTTTCCACTTAGAAGCTTAATGTTTTTTTTTTTTTTTATCATTGTTGGATACTGCCTAGCTATATGGTTCGGTGCCATCTTTGCTGTTAATATATTAAGCACAATGGAAATACGTCTGTGACTTAATTGTGCTGTCCTGGACATTTAAGCGAAGATGTAATCTTGTGATTGCCTTACTTTTACTGTCAAATAAACTAAACTAAGCTAAATTGGCCACAATCGGTGCTGGTATGGTCTGGAATGCATCCAAGACTGTGGGACTCAAACATGGTGCCTTAACCCAATGAGCCACCCAGCAGCCCCTGCTCTTAATTTTGAAATGATGCAGTTTGCACACTGCTTTCATAACCAAATATTTTAGGCATCATTCCAGTTAAACCAAACCCCTGTAAGACCCCAGGTGTGTTGTGAACAGCTGTTCTCTAAGTGGAATAAACCACTGCAGTGAGGTTAATTTCCAAGAGAGTTCATATGATGGTGGGACATGCAGTTCAGGAGAGGGAGAGTGGTGTGGTGGAGAGGAAGAAAGGAATTGGCAGATTAAGATAAGAAAGAGAAAGTTAGGAGAGGTACACAGGTTACCTGTCGGCATCAGGTAGCACTCTGCCACTGAAAGCAATGGTCTTATTTGGAGTCAATCCTCCTGGGATCATCCTGGTGTAGGGAATGGGCTAAACACAAAATATACACCGTGTCACACTCATCTCTGAATTTCTCTCTGTTTCTGTCCCTTATTCTTTCTCTCACTCTCCCTTATCATTACCTTATTCTCTCTCTCAAACACACAAACACAGATGAATGTTGTTATGTGGAATTACTGTAAATAGAACAGGATAAATCACTACTCTGTCATCATACACACCCTTTTCACACCCTTCATTCAGACTGTACTCAGTACTCACTGGTTTGTAGATTGGTTGTTTACCCATCATCTGAAATGAGAAAAAAGGATTGTGCTCATGAGATGGTGTGAAAATAGGAAAATATATTCACTCATTTCTTAATTCAGTCACTGTCCCACTCCTTCACTCAGCCACACTCAATGACTCACCGGCAGGAATCTCCAATTGTACCATGATCCTCCTCCTACCTCATCGCCTGTACTGCCCTGGAGGAGAGAGACAGGTGATGAGTGCACACTCTGCACAGGCTAGCACAGTTAGAGTACAGCACCCACTCTACTGTGCACACAGGCAAGGCAGCTAGCGCACATTTACAGAGGTAAAGTTCAGTTCAGAAAAGGATGGACAGATTCAAAGTCAAATTCAGATAAAAAAGTTTTATTTTACCCCAACACCCCCCCCATCCCCCCCAATTTTGCTGGGTCCCCCCTTCCCTGCCCAAACAGGGTTGAGAAAAGGGGAGAAGTGAGATCTGACTATACAGGCATTATTGTGTTTCTATGGGTTAAATATGATTTACAGATACCAATTTTTTTTAAATGTTGAATAAAAATTATGCTTACAACGTATTCCACAGTACTGTACGTGTGTGTGTGTGTGAGAGAGAGAGAGAGAGAGCAAGAGAGAGGGAGTTAGACATGCATGGGGCTCCTCCTCACCTTAATGATGGCGATGGACTTCACGGAGACATCTCCACCGACTAACAGGGAGGTCACACGATCCAGCGGTATGCGGTGCTTGTACATGTGGATCATACAACCGTTAACGATCACCTGCAGGAACCGGAGGGGAAGGCAAGGAGTCAATGAGGCCGCTACTCATTAAAACTTCTGTTTAAGCCATTTTATCCCCTCATGGCATTTCAACCTGTCAATTCAGTGTCATGCCATACTTTAGTAAATAAGATCATATTCATCTGCAGCAAAGAGGCAGTAGATGTATGCACACAATACCAAAACACACACACGCTCAAAAGGTTCTTGCCCTTCTGACCTGGTAGCCCTTTAAGGTGGCACTGATGAGTAGGTCAAAGTCCTGGCCCTTACGAAAGGGCATCTGGTCGAGCTTCTCCTCGATTTGCCATCCACGATTCAGGAGGGTGTTGAATGCCAAAAGCTCAGTATATATGAAATTGACTTTGAAGTGCATGGCAATATCACTCCCAGCCTCCAGGTTTATGTGGAACCTGTGGAGAGTGCCAGACAGCAAAAAAACACATTATCACAGGTTCTTTTGAGATACTCGGCTCTTATAATCGTCCTCTGTTCTTCAATCCTGTCTGCATTTTATTTGCATACGCTGATGTTTTCTATTTGTGTCCTGGTGTTGAAAATAAAGTACTAGCACAAGCTACAGTTCATAAAGCAGTGTTCATTGAATGTATGTGAATGTTGAAATATACAATCTAGATGCCATTAACATCTACTGAGTCTCCTTACCTGTTGATCTCACTGTGAACCTTTCCTTGGAAGTAAAGAGACGTTCCCGGCTTCAAACCACCATCGATGGCCTTGGAAAATGGGGTGCTCTGCGCAACACAAAGACAGGGATTCACACGCAGCAGTTTGTCTGTTGTGGTTCATAACCCTGGTGCTGGAGAGCTGTAGAGTCTGCTGGGTTTCACTGCCAATCAGTACTTTACAAATCAATCAATTAAAACAGCTTATCACAGAGTTAACTCAGCTCATCAGGTTTATTTGGTATAAAGGGTCTGCTCTCGAGTGTGTGTGTGTGTGTATGCCTGTGTGTGCGTGCATGTGTGCATGTGTGTGTGCGTGTGTGCGTGTGCGTGCGTGTGCATGTGTGTGTGCGTGCATGTGTGTATGCGTGTGTGCGTGTGTGTGTGTGTGTGTGCGTGCGTGCATGCGTGTGTGTGCATGTGTGTGTGCGTGCATGGGTGTATGCGTGTGTGTGCGTGTGCGTGCGTGCGTGTGCATGCATGGGTGTATGCGTGCGTGTGCTTGTGTGTGTGCGTGCATGGGTGTATGCGCGCGCGCGTGTGTGTGTGTGTGCGTGCATGGGTGTATGCGTGTGTGCGTGTGTGCATGTGTGTGTGCGTGCATGGGTGTGTGTATTCATGTGTGGGCGTGTGTGTGGTGAGAGGCCAGGATGTTCACACTAACCTTCACGTCTCCTGGACCTGGGTACTCCTGTATGATTCTTTGTGCCTGAAACACAAACCCAGTTAGGGGTGGGGAATACAAAACAATGCACCTCCTTACCCAATCATATCTACAAATGTCTGAATGCAAATAAAAAGACTTAAATGTAAAAATGCATGCTGTGTAAGACAATGAGAAAGACCAACATGATTGTCGTTTGTATCCTAAACCATACAGAAAACAACACTATTCCTATTTCACTTAAAAAAAACAATGCTTCCAACACATTACATATACATGCATGCTTCCTGCATAAGTATCTTTTTGTGTGTGTGTATATATATATATATATTGGGATGGCATGCCCCATACCTATATATATATATACAAATACTATATTTATAATATACACATACTGTGTAAAACACTGGATAAGAGAATCTGCTAAACGCCTGAAAGTAAACAGCAAGATTTAAATTGTACGATGTACTAGGCTCCTTCTCACCTTGATAATGCTGATGGTCTTCACGGAGACTTTCCCACTAATCAACAGGGAGATCACACGATCTACCGGTATGCGGTGCTTATACACGTAGAACGCACAACTGTTAACAATCACCTGCAAGAACCGGAGGAGAAGGCAAGGAGTCAAACAGGCTGCTACTAATTAAAACATCTGTTCGTGCCATTTTTTCCCCCAAAGCATTCAAACTCTCAATTCAATATAATGACATATTTTAGTAAATGTGGCTATATTCCTTTGCAGGCAGGAGGCATCCCACGTGCACACACATTATACACGTTTACTTACAGGCCCGCATACAAGTGTGGGAATATGGGAAAACTTTCAATCTCTCAGAGGCCCTGACACTCAACAGGGCCAAAGAGAAGACAGGAAGATTGGCAAGGCGTGCACCCACCCCCACCCCAGTCCACAATGTTTAGGGCCTCTGGGATGATTGCCACGGAAAAAAAAGGTGAAGGGGCCCAAATAAAATTATGCTAGGGGACCCCAAACATTCAGGAGCAGCCCTGTATACACTCACAAGCACGCACACGCACACACACACACACACACGTTTTCTGTCGTTCTGACCTGATAGCCGTCTGAGGTGACATTGAAGAGCAGCTGAAAGTTCTCTCCCTTCCGGAAGGGCATCTCAGTGACCCTCTCCTCCTTACCCCAGTTGCCCTTCTCAAGGTTGTTGAATACCACCAGCTCAGGTTGTTGGAAATACACTCTGAAGTGCATGGCTATATCACTCCCCGCCTCCAGGTTTATGTGGAACCTGTGGAGGACGACAGAACAGTACCAGTCTCATGAGTACCATGTTTATCTGCAGGACATGTGGTTTTCTCTTCTTAAGCAAAACATATCAACAAGAAGTCGCTTATCGACTGATTCTTACTTCACTTTTTCTCAGCTGAAGTCCGAGTGTGACAGTAATTAAAAATTAAGCATCACATGGAGTGCCTCCCTTGCATAATAAGTTCAGCTACAGTGAGCTATCAATCGCTGACTTGTTTCAGCTAATGAAAGTATTTTTCCCCTCTTAGCAGAACAAAAATAATCACTGGGAATGACAGAACGAATACAACAGTTCCACCCTTTTTTGGTTCCATAAATCCTCATTAATTTGTCCACCACAAAATAGTGGTGCGCCCCCATTCCTTGCAGTACTCTCCATGGCCAGCAGAGGCTCCTCACCCGTTGACCTCACTGTGTACCATTCCTTCGAAATACAGAGACATTCCTGGCTTCAAACCTCCATCGATAGCCTTGGGAAATGGGGTGGTCTGTGCAACACAAACACAGGTTCATAATGAGCAGTTTGTCTGTTGCAGAGGTTCATAACCCTGGGGCTGGAGAGCTGTAGAGTCTGCTGGGTTTCACTGTCAATCAGTACTTTATAAATCAATCAATTAACGCATCTTATCACAGAGTTAACTTATCACAGAGTTAACTCAGCTCATCAGGCTTATTTGGTATAAAGGGTCTGCTCTAGAGAGTGTGAGAGTGTGTGTGTGTGTGTGTGTGTGTGTGTGCGTGCGTATTCATGCGTGGATGTGTGTGCATTATCGCCATCGTTATTCACACTCACGCTCACATCTCCTGGACCTGGGTACTCCTGTATGAGTCCTTGTTCCTGAAACACAAACCCAGTTAGGGGTGGGGAACACAAAACAATGCACCTCCTCACCCAATCATACTGAAACTACAAATGTCTGAATACAAGTACAAGGCATAAAATGTAACAAAAGAAAACATGCTGTGTAAGACACTAAAAGACTTAGAACATGGCAATTAAATCAGTTAACTGTAATTAATCAATTAGAAGCCAGGGTTTAATCGTTTAATGGGATAAACTGACAAACAAACCAATTTGAATTTGAGAAGCCGCTAACTGATTTTGTCGTAGTCCTACTTGAATTAAATTGCTCCCTTGTTATTTCTGCAGACTGTATTTGGAGCTGCCGCCAGGCAAACACAAATGTATTGTATCTATCAGTTTAAGAATAAAAAGGTTTCATAGCGGTTTAAATAGAAATTTAAATCGGCTTTTACGGGAGGCTGTTTATACTTTTTGTTCACACTCACAGATTCTGGACGTGGATACCCTGGTATGACCTCTTGATCCTGAAATGTAAACTCAGTTAGGGGTTCGTGGAGAACACAAAACAATGCATCTCTTAATACAGTCATATCCACTGGCGGACTCGGGGGGGGGGGGGGTTTACCCCCATGGTTGAAAAAGCGTCACTAAAGTGCCCTCTAGAGTGGCGAAAACGAGAGGAAGTGCCCTATTGCCTGCCCTTCACATGGGAAAAAAATGATGAAATTATGATGATGTGCCCTCTAGAGCAAGAAGATTTGATAATGTGTCTTAATGAGTGCCCTTCTAGTGGAGAAAACATGATGCAGTGCCCTATATGGTGCCCTTACAATGGTCTAAACTTGACGTTCCCTATGGGTGCCCTTCCAATGGAAAAGGGTGCCATTATGAAGTGCCCTCTATGCCGCCCCTACATGACAGTGTCCGAAAGGGTGCCCTTTCCAGTAGAGAAAATGGGATGCAGTGCTGTATAGGGTACTCCCACAGGTGAGAAAACATCATGAAGTGCCCAATTAGGTGCTCCTCTAATCGAGAAGTGCCCCTCCAGTGGAGAAAATGTGATGTGGTTAAAAGGTATGTCCACTAGGGGGCAGATCATCGCTTCCCTTCAAATGATCCCGCCATCCATCCTGGCTTCCTGGCATCAGTCACGTCACTAGGCATAAAATGAATACTGCCCCTGTGGTTCACGCAGGTATTGCACCTTGTAGACACATAGTGCCTATTTTTGAGAAGGCTCACAAAGAGCGCTCTAAATGACCCCCAGATTACCATGACAGCCATTTCGCGTACGCGTATTTTAAATCAAGCATGTTTCCAGCCTAAGACACAGAAACACACCAGCAATGTTGTTTGTATTGGGCTAAATATTATTTAAATTAACCATACAGAAAACTGCAATATTCCCATTTTACTTTATAAATGTTTAAAAGTCATGCGTCCGACACATTCTGAAAAAAGTATGTGTGCCTTCCTGCTTAAGCGTGAGTGAGTGTGTGTGAGAGAGTGAGAAAATATGTAATATATATGTAAATACATATAGGATACGCTGTAAAAAAACAAAAAAAAAAACACACTAGATTAGAGGGTCTCCTAAAAGCCTAAAACCAAACAGATAGATTTAAATGTTGGATGTACGTGGCTCCTCCTCACCCTATTGATGGTGATGGATTGCACAGAGACGTTCCCACCGACCGACAGGGAGGTCACACGGTCCACCGGCACGCGGTGCTTGAAAGTGCAGAACTTACAACCGTTAACGATCACCTGCAGGAACCAGAGGAGAAGGCAAGGAGTCAAAGGAGCTGCATCTAATTAAAACCTCTGTTTATGCTATTCAATCTTCCAAAGCATTCTAACTGTCAATTCAATATCATGGCATATTTTAGTCAGTGTGATTTAATTATTTTACAGACAGCATACATTACACACGTACACACAGTATACACGTGTACATACAGGCCCACACATACGTATGGGAATATGGGAAAACTTTCAGTCTCTCAGAGGCACTGACAATGGACAGGGCCAAAAGCCCCTTTTCCACTGCAGGGCCGAACGGTTCTGAGCAGGGAGGGGAACGGTTCCAATGGTGTTTCCACCTGGAAATGGTTTGACGCGGAACGATTACAAACCGTGCCCAGCACGATATTTTTGGCACGGTTAGACAACCGTGCTCAGTGCAGCAGAACCGTTCGGGTGGGCAGGTTTAATGACGTATTCACTGATTGGTTTCACATTACGTCAGTTTTGTGACTCCGCAAACGGTCTCTTCACATCCTCTTCCGTAAGCTAGGTCAGTGGACAAGCTAATATAAATAAAAATGCCAATCAAAAATCGTATTCCGTCATAGCAACAAGATAAACCCGACAATAGCCATAAGATATACAGCAGTGAACGCTGCTCACTGAATAACGAAATAAACGGGACAAAGTTTTAAAAAATGATACCATGTCATTCTACAGTCAATATCTGGGACTAAATATTGAATAAATAGGCTACATAACCTTACCATTGGTTTTACGCGTAGAGAAGTCCCTTTTGAGACCGAGTGGTCATATAGCTAGTCCTGGACAATCCGTTTATGAAATGTATTTCGCGCATTTTTGATGCCTGGGTACATTCAAAATAGCTGTGCATAATACCACACGTATCGTTTACGGCATTGTTGCCGTTTTTAGTACAGTCTGGCTTGATTGACAGTTCATTTATTCAGTAGGTGAGAGTATAAGCTTTCTAACGATGAATAACATGTCTAATTTTGCTTTGGAATAGCATTTTATAGGTCAGCGTAACCGAAACATTTTCTTATCATCGCCTTCACTTACACATTAAGACGCTGCACCTAACGAAACGTTGTTAATGATTTTTCGTAATTTCTTGGAAAATACTATTATTATTGAGGACTTCTGGGCATAGCTAAGCCATATATTTGGTGAGAGACCTATCTGACATCATTGAACTCGTTGCTTTACTGTCTCTATTTGAGCACAGATGAAATTTCACCATTGCTATGTAAGTTTTACTGCTCAAAATATTTCAGTTATACACGTTATTTTTGGATTGAGAGTCTTTAAATAGGTTAGTGGTATTATATAATGTGGATATTTCACGCTGTAATGTAAGCGTTAGTTAGTGTTTTTAATGCATGCAACAGTAATGGTCAGTGGAGGATACGTTAAAAAGAAAAACCAAAAACAGACCAAAATGCACAGAATCCTCGTCCGTTTCGTCAGCCAACGAAACATAACATAAAAACAAAACAGTACGGGGAGCGACGACGACAACAACAACTGGCGCATATTACATCCACAACGGGACGCCGTCGCTGATCCACCGCATCACTCGCTATCCTCACTAGATACTTCCTAGTCCTGGTTCTGGCAGCCCGACGGTGGAAACAGAAACCGTAACCGTTCCCACGAGTACTGAGCAGCGCGGAAGGGCACGGAGTGGCCCTGGTAACGGTTCAGCCCTACAGTGGAAAAGCGGCTAAAGAGAGGACAGCAGCATTGGCAAGGTCTGTTTTTTTATTCCAATTAAAAAACCCCACCACCACCTCCAGTCCACAACGTTTAGGGCCTCTGGGATGCTAGCCATTGAATGAAAGAAAAAAGGGGGGGGGGCCCTGTGTACACACATACATGCGCACACACACACACACACACACACACACACACACACACAAGGGTCGCCTGCAAAGGGCGCACACGAACGCACATGCACACACACACACACATACACACACACAAGGGCGCCTGCAAAGGGCGCACACGAACGCACATGCACACACACACACACACACACACACACACACACGCGCACACACACGCACACACGGTTCCTGTCGCTCTGACCTGGTAGCCTTCTGAGGTGACACTGAAGAACAGCAGAAAGTCCTCTCCCTTCCGGAAGGGCATCTCAGTGACCCTCTCCTCCGTACCCCAAGTGCCCTTCTCAAGATTGTTGAATATCACCATCTCAGCTTGTTGGAAATTGACTTTGAAGTGCATGGCTACATCTTTGCCCGCCTCCAGGTTTATGTGGAACCTGTGGAGGGTGACAGAACAGTACCAGGCTCATGAGTACCATGTTCATCTACAGGACATGTGGTTTTCTCCTCTGAAACAAACAAGTGAACAGCATGTCAGCAAGAGGTCGCTTATCGACCGATTCTAACTGTACTTTTTAACAACTGAAGTCAGTAATCAGTTGTGCCAGTGATCACACAAGGGGGCGTGTAACTTTGGTCCCAGGGCTGCTGCATGCCTGCCACCCACCAACCACAGCCCTTACACAGCGGTACAGCATTTTATTTCCCCAATAAAACCGTAAAGAGCCACAAACTGTGTAAGATGTGTGGGGGCGACATAGCTCAGGAGGTAAGACCGATTGTCTGGCAGTCGGAGGGTTGCCGGTTCAAACCCCGCCCTGGGCGTGGCGAAGTGTCCTTGAGCAAGACACCTAACCCCTAACCCCTAACCGCTCTGGCGAATGAGAGGCATCAATTGTAAAGCGCTTTGGATAAAAGCGCTATATAAACACAGTCCATTTACCATGTGTTAACTGTGTGGTGCAGTCGTGCCTCGCATTGACCATCAGAGGTCTCTTGTGTAAGGTTGTAAGCTTGTAAGCTTAGTGTCAGCGAATTCGCCCTGGTACATAATGTTGGTTCTCAAGTAGATGGGTGTGAGGAGGACAAACAGGCACTGAACACCATCAGCAAAGTAGTCTTTTGTGTTGCCATGGCTCCTCCAACGAGCTGAGCAAGATCCCACAAAGCCCTGCCCTCCCATTGGCTGTACATACATTTCCACAGAGCCCCAGGAAAAATTATTTTTGATTAATTTTCACAGCAGCATCTTGTTGTCCAGCCCCAAATGGATACTGTTGTCACTGTGTACCTTCCATGACCAGCAGAGGGTCTTTACCTGTTGATGTTACTGTGAACCGTTCCTTGGAAGTTCAGAGATGTTCCCGGCTTCAAACCGCCATCGATGGCCTGGGAAAGTGGGGTGCTCTGCGCAACACAAACACAGGGATTCACACACAGCAGTTTGTCTGTTTCAGAGGTTCATAACCCTGGTGCTGGAGAGTTATATGGTCTGCTGGATTTTACTGTCAATCAGCACCTAATAGATCGATCAATCAATAGAGCTAATCACACAGCTAACTCACATCATCTGGTTGATTTGGTCTGAAGGGGTTGGCAACTTTAAGACAAAAAACGACAAGCAGCAGACCTTGCAGTTCACAACGATCAGGGTTTGGTTTGCAAATCTGTTTGTTTGGTGCGTGTGCTTGTGTGTGTGCATTAGCACATGTGGTGAGAGGCCAATGATCGCACTTACGCTCACATCTCCTGGACCGGGATAGATCCGTTCACCCTGAAACACAAACTCTGTTAGGGGTGGGGAACACAAAGCAAGTCACTTCCAAATCCAATCATATATACAAATACAATATATTAAATGTAAAAATGTGCACTGTGTAAGACACTGAAAAAGTGTCGTTTTTTCGTTTGTATGGGATAATTGTTATTTACATAAGCCATACAGTAAGGCTTACAAATCTGTTGGTCTAGAACAGGGGTTTTCAATCATATCCGAAAAACAGCCAATGTGGGTTTCCAGGTTTTTGTTTTAGCCCAGCACTATGACACCTTATTCAGCTAATTAACAGATCACGGCTTTCAATCAAGACCTTGATAAATAATATAAGTATAATAATAATAATAATAATCACCCTGATGATGTTGATGGTCTGCACAAGGACATCCCCACCAATGACCAGGTCAGTCACCTGCTCCAGTGGTACGCGGTGCTTGTACATGTGGAGCTCACGACCATCAACGTTCACCTGCAGGAACCAGGTCAACAAAGCCTGAAATTCTACATTTCGGTTAAAATGTGTTTTTCATCCGGTGCGTTCAAACTGTCAACTGAATATCATGCTCTACTTTAGTAAATAAGGTTCTACTTCTGTGCAAGAAGGAGACATTACAAGCATGCACACAATACATCACACACACACACACATGCACACACACACACCCTATTCTTCTGACCTGGTAGCCCTCTGAGGTGACATTGAAGACCAGCTCAAAGCTCTCCCCCTTACGGAAGGACATCGCATTGACCTTCTCCTCCGCTTGCCATTGGCCATTGTCGCAGGTGTTGAACACCACACCTCTCCAGCCGCTGAATCGGGGGTTGAAGTGAACGGCAAGATCACCCCCACCCTCCAGGTTTATGTGAAAACTGTGGAGGGCAACAGAGAGCAAGAACAGATTCTTTAGAGTCACCAGATAAGATACTCAGCTCTAACAATCCTCCTCAGTCCTTCACAGCCTTCTCTGTTTCTGGACTACAGGAGGTTCTGGTTGGTAACAGGAGTTTTTGAGTTTGACTGAAATCTTCATGGCAGAGTATCCTTCCCACCATGAAACGTACTGTTGCTACCATGCTACAATAAGACCAGCCACTACACTGCACTGCCTTCCAGGGGAAACTTGCTTAGCATTAGTTATTTATGGACAACAAACACATACACACATCAGTCACAAACAATCTTAGCCCAGAGGCTCCCCATTAGCCTATGAATCAGCATACTTTTAGAGATGTTTCATCCATCCATCCATCCATTATCTATACCAGCTTATTCTGAGCAGGGTTGCAGGGAGAGCCTATCCCAGCGTGCATTGGGCAAGAGGCAGGAATACACCCTGGATAGGCCACCAATCTATCGCAGGGCACACACACCATTCAGTCACACACTATGGGCAATTTAGAGTCTCCAATCGGCCTACCTGCATGTCTTTGGACTGTGGGAGGAAACCGGAATGCCCGGAGGAAACCCACGTGGACACGGGGAGGACATGCAGACTCCACACAGAAAGGCCCCAAGCCGAGTTTCGAACCCATGACCTTCTTGCTGTGAGGCGGCAGTGCTACCCACTGCACTTCAACCTCTGCCAATTCCTCTCAGTGCAGAGTTAATTCCCTGATTCGCAATGAAGGAGTGAACTTTCATGAATTGCATAATTGGTGGAGCTATTGTGAACTGTCAATCACTAACTAGTTTCAACCACCAACTGCGTCTCGATACCATTTCCTGCAGTACCCGTCACAGCCAGTTCCTCACCTGTTGATGTCTTCAGAGGGAATGGTTCCCCGCACGTACAGAGACATTCCCGCCTTCAAACCACCAGGGATGGGCTGCGTATATGAGCCAGCCTGCACAACACAAACACTGGGATTCACACAGAGCAGTTTGTGTGTCGTAGTGATTCATAACCCTGGTGCTGGAGAGCTATAGGGTCTGCTGGGTTTTACTGTCAATCAGCACATGATAGGCTAATCAAATAAAGCAGTTATAGTTAACTCATCTCACTTTCTTCATTTGGTCAAAAAACGTTAAGGCAAAAACAAAAATCAGGACACCTTGCAGTTTTCAAGGACCAGGTTTGCAAATGTTTTTATCTTTTTGTCTAGAACAGGGATGGCCAGTCCCACCTGAAAAGGGCTGATGTGTGTGTGTGCATGCATAGTGAGATGCCAGAGTGGTCACACCAACCCCGATGTATCCTGGACCTGGCCATGCCTGTATAGCTCCGGGTCCTCCCTGAAATAAAAACTAAAGTTAGGGTGAGTGGGGGAGAACAATGCAATGCACCTCCAAATCCTACCATACCTACAAATACCTAATCACATATATAGATGCTTAAATGAAAAAACGTATGGTGTTTTAAGCAGTTTATAAGAGGACCTGCTAAAGGCACAAATTTAAAGACAGAATGCACATGGCTCCTCCTCACCCCCATGATGTTGACGGACTCCACAAACACGTCCCCACCGATCCCCAGGGCCAGCACTCTCGTTGACGGCATGCGATGCTTGAACATGTAGAACTTACGACTGTTTACGTTCACCTGCATGGAGCCGGAGATCGAGAGAAGGAGGCTGTTTTTAAAAAAATATCTGGTAATAGCTTTTTTTCTTTCTTTGTACATATTCTGCCAAGTGGATATCATGGCAAACTCCTACAGTGTTATCTGTGTATGGAGAAAAAATCCTGAGAAACGATTGCACGCCCAAACCACCAGAGGCACACTGCTGGTGATGTAAGCACTAGAAGGACACAGAGCTCAGATGGCATTCCAACCAATGAGGCAACAATAGAGGATGAAAGACCAAACCAACTGGAAAAAATAAATAAATAAATTGATGTGCTAAGTTGGGTTGAATGGTCAGGTCTCATCATCACTTTCCTAATGTTCTTATGAAAGAACTAATCAACTGGAGGTCCCCTGGAAACTGCTGCTAAAGCATGCCAGCAGCATCACATTAAATAGGCATTACATATATTTATACAAAACACACACACAAACACAAAAAATTATTGTCTTTCTGACCTGGTAGCCCTGCCCGGTGACAATGATGACCAGCTCAAAGCTCTCCCCCAGAATGAAGGGCATATCAGTGACCCTCTCCTGCTCCTGGAATTTCCTATTCTTAAAGGTGTTGAAAACCACAAACTCCTTTGGGTTGAACCGGGGGTTGATGTATAAGGCCTTGTCACTGCATTTTGCCTCCGCAGACTGCAGGCTGACGTGGAACCTGCAGGGGGCAACAGAGAGGATTTTTCATCACTAATTCCTAGCCTATGATCCAGAATTCTTTTAGAGATGTTCTCAACATCTGCCAATGTTAATTCTAAATATCAGAAAGCTCACTGCAGGAAAAAGTTCACTTCCTAACAAAAATTTGTAAACATGAATTGGAGGCAATTAATGTGAGAGATCTCATATGCTAGAGAACAGTGATTTCACTTGCTTTGTAGTACACCACTGTTATTCCAAATTGTAGGGGTATGTAGAACAATGGTTAGAGAACTGGGTTGATACCTGAAGGGGCATCTACAGCATGCCCATAGGCCTCATTTGGGTATGGAAGGCTATGGCAGCTACCTTGGGTATGCAAGGCAATGGCAGCTACCTTGGGTATGCTAAGCTATGGCAGCTACCTTGGGTATGCTAAGCTATGGCAGGTACCTTGGGTATGGTAAGCTATGGCAGCTCCCTTGCGTATGCTAAGCTAGGGTAGCTACCCTGGGGTATGCTAAGCTATGACTCATGTTATCAACTCTATGACTTGCAGTGGTATCTGTAGCTAAGCAAACTAATAGCTTTGCTAACACTGGATATGAAAACCCTGGCAGTGCAAGTACCCCTTAATTGATAGTTCAAGCAATTAAGAATTTTCTGACCATAATGAGCAGCTAACCCTGTGTTAGTACAGTACTATGGAAACCCATCTTAATACACAGCTGTGCACTAAAAACAGAAGGCATGTTGCAATCGATCAACCCAAACATTCTAGGTTCGATTCCTAAGGAGGACACTGCAATTGTATCTTTGAGCAACGTACTTAACTTGAATTTCTTCAACATATGTCCAACAGTATAAATTGTGCTTTGTAGATATGATAGGATATTGTTCACCACAGTGCAACAAAAAGACGAAAGAATTTTGTTCCCCACGGTACAACAAAAATATTGCGTAAAATAGGGGAGTCACTCAGAGCATATAACAGTTCTGCACATGCTTAGATCCACAAAGACTCATTAGTTCTTCCACCAATAAACAGGCCCATTCCCTGCAGTACCCTCCATGTCCTCAATTACTGATAGGACACAGGAGTTCCTCACCTGGTGACGTCACAGGGAATCGCTCCCTGAATGTGGACAGACATCCCCGTCCTCAAACCACCGTAGATGGGCACCGCGTAAGGGATGCTCTGCACAACACAGACAGTGGGATTAATACAGAGCACTTTGTCTGTTGCAGTGGTCCATAAGCCTGGTGCTGGAGAGCTGTAGGGTCTGCTGGGTCTTGCTGTTAATTAGTATTTTATTGATCAACTAATGAAAATACCTTATTGGGTCAAAAGGGGTTTACCAGGAAGCATCTTAGTACTTGAACAGCTCTTGCACAAGTATTGAATGATCTGTTTCTCTGCCTTGATTGTGGCTGTATCTGTGTTCCTGCCTGAGCTTTGCATTTGATATCATAGACTGTCATATCCTCCTCCATAGGTTAGAAAAATCAGTTGGTATCACTGGGCAAGCCCTTATGTGGTTTAAATCCTATCTCGCTGACAGATCTCAGGTTGTTAGGGTAAATAATAAATCCTCTGAGTATTCCAGGGTAAACTTTGGAGTACGTCAAGGATCTGTGTTGGGTCCTTTGTTTTCTTCCTTGTACATGCTCCCTCTTGGGGACATAATAAGCAGCCATGGTGTTAAAATCTTGTTGCTAACGTATAAAGCTTGGAACTGTTTAGCCCCTGACTTAGTGAGTTACTTATTCCTCACTCTCCTCCATGGTTACTTTGTTGACAAGATGCTGGTTATGAGACAATTCCATGTATATCTAAAATTATAATGGGTGGTAGAGCCTTCTCTTGTAGAGCTCCTGTCTTATGGAACAATCTTCCTGTGTATGTGCAGGCTTCAGCCATACTCGCTGTCTTAATTGCAGGCTTAAAATGAACTCTTCAGCCAATCCTATTGTTAGCCATTGATATAGACCTATGTGCTGTTAAATGGTCAACTAAATTATAATAACGGAGTTTATGAAATTAAATGCACATAACTGGACAGGGTAGGGAGCTTAGTGTTTAGTGTCAAGCTGGCTGACACATCAGGTAGCTTAGCTTCAAGTGTCAAGCTCACTTTTACAACGCGGGCAGGCTAAGTAGCTTAACCCGGAGTGTCATGCTCACCTTTATGGAGTTGACACATGAGGTAGTTTAGCATCAAGTGTCAAGCTGGCCTTTACAGAGCTTGGTATCTTAGTTTAGCATAATGGTGGCATTACGTACACATACATTTACTCTGTGTGTTGACTATCTTTATAGTGCCTAGTATCTTTCTCTTTCCATGGGGCTCCTGCCCCTTACCTCCAGTTCGCAGACCGCTCCAGCTTGCATCCTCGCCCTGAATCCACAGGATTGCCCCAGCCCTGCCTCTCGCTCCATGGTCATGGACTGCTTCAGCCCTGTTCCTCCCCTGCCCACGCCTTGACACAGCCTAGAGCCTAGAGCCTATACTGAACTATAATGAACTATACCATTTGGTCTTCTATTATTCCTGTTAGCTATCACCTCAGCTGTAACCTGCCTAACCCATTTTATTCCCTATGATAGATCCCTTATAGCATTTCTGCTACATTCCATTCTACTGCTACTTTACAGCAGGCAGGCCAGTGGAGGATGGTTTCCCCCTCTATAGTCAGGTTCCTCTCAAGATTTCTTCCCATAAGGCAGTTTTTTCTCGCCACCGTTTGAGAGTCTTCTTCCCACTGGGAGTTTCTTACCTCAAGTACTTGCTATTTGGGGGTTCAGGCCTGGTGTTGGCTCTGTTTGCTCTTTTTGCTCTGTTTCTTGCCTTGCTACTCTGTAAAGCATCTTTGTGACAGTTCTCTGTAAAAAGCGCTATACAAATAACATAGAATTGAATTGAATTTAACCATTTTAAAACAAAAACCGAAACCAGTTCACCTTGTGGCCTACAAGGACCAGGATTTTAAATATTAGTCCATTGAGACAGCATGTTGGAGGGTGTGAGTGATGTAGCACAGTCAAATTGTATATACACAGAGGAGGTGATGTGTGTGTGTGTGTGTGTGTGTGTGTGTGTGTGTGTGTGTGTACATGTGCATGTGAGAGAGACAATGTATGTGCATGTGTATTGGTTTGTATAAGCATGTATGTGTGCGTACACACGTGTGCGAGAGATAGAGAGAAAGAAAATGTGTGTGCACGCAAATTGGTTGTGTAGGTGTGTGTGTGTGTCTGCTTTTGTCCTTTTCTGTGTGTTGTGAGAGAAAATTGTATTCACACTTACCACCGCCTGTCCTAGACCTGGATATCCCAGGATGTGTCCAATCCCTCCCTAAAACACAAACACGGTTAGCGGTGGCTGGGGGAACACAAAACAATGCACCTGCAGATCCAATAATATCGACATGTGTCTTAATGCAAATGCTTTTATGCAAACACAAATGCTTGAATTTAAAAATGCGCACTGTGCAAGACACTGGATAAGAGGACCTGTTCATTGCCTTAAATCAAATTCCTGAATCTAAATGTTGAACTTTTGATGCTGCTCACCCCGATGATGTTGATCACGTGCACAGAGACATCTGCAGTAATGGAGAGGGCACTCACTCGCTCCACAGGCATACGGTGCTTGAACAGGTAATAGTCACTACCGTTAACTTTGATCTGCAAGAAACAGAGGGAAAGGCAGGGTCAAAAGTAGCCGCTTTACAAAATCTGTGTTAATATTTTTTCCTCCAAAACATTCATTCTGTGATCTGAATATCACAGCCAAATCTGGAAAATGAAATTATATTCCTCGGCAGTAAGCATGCATTTACATGTATGCATATAGTACACACATACACACACGCAAATAAAACACACACATACACAAAGCAAACGTATCCAAGCGCACAGTTCCTGTCCTGACCTGGTAGCCCTCTGAGATGACGATAAAGAGCAGCTGAAAGCTCTCCCCCTCACGGAAGGGCGTCCCAGAAGGTGTCTCGGGAGTTTGCCAATTGCCACCCTTTTTGATGTTCATCACAGTTTCACTGGGCGTGAATCGGGGGTTGAAGTGCAAAGCAATGTCAGGGACTCCTACTAGCCCAGTCTGCAGGTTGATGGCGAACCTGGGGGGGGGGGAAATTATGGGCATTAATATGGAGTTGGTCCACCCTTTGCTGCTATACCTACCTACATTCTTCTGTGAAGGCTTTCTACTAGATGTTGGAGCATTGCTGGATGCATTTGCTTCCATTCAGCCTGAAGAGCATTACTGAGGTCAGGCATTGATTGGGCAATTAGGCCTGGCTCGCATTAAGATTTGCCTTCATTGGAACCTAGGGGCCTAGTCCAAACCATGAAAAACAGCCTCAGAATAAGGGGTGTCCATATAAATATGTCATATAGTGTACACGAGTATGAAAAATTGGTTAACTGTGTGGCACTATCGCCCTCCAGAGTGACAATCAGAGGCTCGCCCTTAATACTAATGCATACTTTTGTACTCTGTTGTCCCTAAGAAAATAGTCAGATGGGTGGAAGGAAGCTTACAGGAACTGAACACTGTCAACAAGGTGATTTTTTGTGTTGCCATGGCTCCTCCAATGCAGCATTGAGCGTTCTCTTATGGAGCTCCTGTCTTACGGAACAGTCTCCCTGTGTATGTACGGGCTTCAGACACACTCTCTGTCTTAAGTGCAGGCTTAAAGCTTAGCCACTGATGTAGACCTATATTCTCTTAAATGGTCAAATACGATCACAGAGTTCATGAAATTAAATGCTGGGTAGGGAGCTTAGCGTCAAGTGTCAAGCTTGCTTTTACGGAGCTGACACGCTAGGTTGCTTAGCCTCAAGTGTCAAGCTCACTTTTATGGAGCTGACACATTAGGCAGTTTAGAGTCAAGTGCCAAGCTGGACTTTACGGAGCTAGGTAGCTTAGTTTAGCATAATGGTGGCATTACATACGCAAACATTTACTCTGCGTGTTGACTATCTTTATAGTGCCTAACATTATCTTCTTTGTTTCTCTTTCCATGGGTCTCCTGCCCTGTACCTCACACTGAGTTCCAAGACTGCTCTAGCCTGCTTCCTCGCCCTGGCTCCACAGGATTGCCCCAGCCCTGTCCCTCGCTCCATGATGTACTAGTGCATTGTTTAATAGGGTAACGTACTTCACTTGTTTTGTACTATAGTTAGTTTGTACTACAGCGCACACACACCAGTCCCACAAAATCCAAATGAGGGGCTTCCCATTAGCCTATGACATAGCATGTTTCCAACCTCTCCCAATGTAATTCCCAACCTCAGAAAGACCACTCCACTGAATGGTAAATGGACTGCATATATATATAGCACTTTTAGCCAAAGCGCTTTACAATTGATGCCTCTCATTCACCCATTGACATTGACTGACACACACACACACACACACACACACACACACACACACACACACACAGTGAAAGGCTTCTATGCAAGGTATCAATCAGCTCGTTGGGAGCAATTAGGGGTTAGGTGTCTTGCTCAGGGACACTTCGACACGCCTAGGGCGGGGGATCGAACCGGCAACCCTCCGACTGCTAGACAGCTGCTCTTACCTCCTGAGCTATGTCGCCCTGAATAAAGGTGACTGATCCAAAAAATAAAAATAAAGTGCAAAAATTGATTGGAGATTACTACTGTGCAACATTTGTGAGCTTTTTTTATGTCCATCAGCGTAATTGTATGCTAATGTTAATATCCCCAGGTTCTGTAAAACCCTAAGCAGGAAAACTACACTAGCGATGGGGGAGTGAGGTTTCATGAATTGAATAATATAGGTGGAGCTATAGTGCACTGTCAATTTCTTGTTTCAGCCAATAAAAGAATATTACTCCCCATCGGAGAACAAAATGGATGGTTGCAATCAGGGAGTCACTGACAGCAGATATATATATATATATATATATATATAATAGTTCTATGAAGCCTTGTTCATTCTTGCACCATTATATAGCATCTGCAACCCATTCCCTGCAGTACCCTCCATAGCCAACAGGGGCTCCTCACCCAGTGGCACCATTGAGAACTGTTCCCTGGATGCACAGAGACATCCCCAGCTTCAAACCACCGTAGATGGGTCCCGTATATGGGGCAATCTGCACAACAGAAACATTGGGATTAATGCAGAGTAGTTTATCTGTTGCAATGGTTCATAACTATGGTCCTGGACAGTTGTAGGGTCTGCTAGGTTCCAATGTCAGTCAGCAATTAATTGATCAATCAAAGTGACTGAACACATGTTTATCTTTCTTTCCTTGTTAATTGGGTGTAATGGGTTGACTATTTTAAGGAAAAACAACCAGCACTACTTCTAGCTCACATGGCACAAGGTTGTGTCTATTACAACAGAATGCAGATGGACGGACTGAGATGTTAATGGTCAAACAGAAAGAGAGAGAACGGCATATATATCAACAATGCTTAATTTGAGTTCATACTTTTGTTGGTATCATTTACTTAAAAGGTTACAATTGCTGCATGGTCTTGTAAACTTGCACATAGGCCTAGCTAATGCTGGAACTGAAGCAAACCAGAGAGCATCTGTTATTAACCACAATTACTGGACCAATTATGTACAGCATTTATTTATATAATAACCTACTTTTTAGATACTCCTAAGGTCTGAAAACTCCTGTAAATCCCTGATAAATCCCAACAAAATGTGAGATTGTGGATTATGAGTGAACATAAATTTCCATAATCTGGAGATTTACTGGTATTTCAAATAGGTATTTGGCCTAGGACTGTAAATATGCCTGACAGGAAGAGACACATGAATGAAGGCAGAGAGAGACAGAACAGGTAGAAAAGTAGAGGTAGTACATCTACTTACAGGGTTGTAGATGGGCTGGTAACCTGGAGGAGGTTGGAAATACATGATGATGGCCTGAACAGTGGGAGAACGTCAGAGAGAAGCAGGTACCAGTGACTTGCTGGTAGATTTGGTTAGAACACCTGGTCACCATATCTTATATAGCCTTCTGATCCCGGTGGGTGGAACTTGGGTATCTCCCAGGTACACAGCGTGCTATAAATTTTCTCTTGGATGTTAGCGGGCAAAGGATTTGCATTTTTCACCGCTCGACCGATTGGCACAAGTTTTGTTACGCATTTCAATTCCTGATTTCAGACTCACACTGAACCAATGCAAAGCAGCAGTACAGCATAATGGTAACTGTTTTGTAAATTTTTTTATGGCGACGTATCAACGGCAAAAGCCGCAAGAGAAAAACAACATCGACGGGGACGGAAATAGAGGAGTCGTGTGTGTGTGACCTGAAACTTGTGCATGTAAATATTTTTGGCAGGTGCTTTTACAGCACTCACGCATGAGCAAAAAGCCCATTTTTGAGTGCATCATTGCAGCATTTGAGAATAAACACACAGTCTGAAGGAGCGTGCAAAGCTATTCCGAGCCCCGCCCCCTTTGCCCTCGCAGACTGATTCTGCTCACGCAACTTTTTTTCGTTTTGACAGTGGTGGGCAGGGCCAAAATTGACTACTGAGTCCGTGCATGAATACGCCACACGTGTGGGAAAACAATCCTTTGCACTCTACAGAGTACAGAGTTAGCATAGTGGTGAAAAACGCTACTTACTGAATTGCAAAATAAAGAAGAGAAATTCTTTTGTAATTATATAACATCATTCTACTATCAATATCTGTGAGTAAATATCGTCGCTTTGGATAAAAGCGTCTGCCAAATGAATGTAATGTAATGTAATGTAAAGTAAGTACGAAATAAATACACAATGCTCATTACATTACATTACAGGCATTTAGCAGAGGCTCTTATCCAGAGCGACTTACACAACTTTTACATAGCACTTTACATTGTATCCATTTATACAGCTGAATATGTACTGAAGCAATTCAAGTTAAGTACCTTGCTCAGGGGTACAGCGGCAGTGTCCTACCCAGGAATCGAACCTACGACCTTTCGGATACAAGCGCAGTGCAACACTGCTGCCCCATTAGTTTTAAGCGTAGAGATATCCCTTTCAAGATAGAGTTTACACCTACTGTAGTGTAACCGTTCATAGGTGGTTCAGTCATGTGTTATGTTGGATGCACCAGTTTAGCTTTAGCTGTGAAGCTAGAACACCGCCAACATTTTTCTGATGGTGGAATATTATTTTATTGTAATCTTATTGTACATAATGTGGGGTATTAGTATCTCCAGGGGCAATTTTTGTCACTTGGAAATGGAATGGAAAATGCAACAGAGGATTACATACTGAGTTCAGAAAAACATTGAACAATTGAAGTGAACAATTACATATTTACAGTGCTGTGAAAAGACTATGAAAAAGTATTATAAGTATTACTTTTCACATTGATTATTGCATATGTATCACATTAAATTGTTTCAGATCTTTAGACGAAATGTAATATTGTAATATTAGACACACCCAAGGTGGATTAAAATAAACGCCATTTGTCACCAGTCACACATAGCAACTACTTTCATGAACTGCATGTCTCAATGTCAAGTTCAGCATACATTTTTAAAGCTTTTAAACACAAAATGACAAGGCAGCACTGGGGTTTTTCTTCGTTCGAAGGATAGCCAGCTTGGCACCTACTGTCAGCAGTCACATTACGTTAGTTGCTTTCACGGCTACAAGCTAACGTACTGGGCTTCATCTGCTTTTACTCAAAAATGTCTTGCTTTCAATTAATTAATTCATTCATTCATTATTAATTAATTCATTCATTCATTCATTCATTCATTCATTTTGCCATAGGGACAATGTATAAAAAAGGTTGTAATTCCTATATGGACCACTGGATGGGTTGGTAAATACCCTTGCATTGAAGTTGACAGTCTGCACGTTAAACATATTCATTGTTTTTTTTTTTTCAAATCCAAAGTGCTGGAGCTCAGCACAAAACTAACATAAAAATGTGTCACCATCCAAATACTTATGGACTGCACTGTATGCTGAAATATGGAAATTACAACATTAAACAAATATTAATTTCAGTCGAAAACTTATCTACAGCAAGATAGTTTCTTACAAGCCACACCTCACCCTGCTTTTTTCTGTAATTAAATTTAAGTAATTTAAATTTTGCATACAGAGGCCTTTTTACAGAACCACTTCATATTGCTAGGAGTGAAAAATAATGTGTCAATGCAAATATGGCAGATTTTGCCAGTCAAACAGCAGCTGTGAAGAATCCTTTAGATATGAGTGTTCTGCAGCAGTTTGTTATGAAGGATCATCCTGACACTATTGCTTAATGGGCTTATTCACTTCAGTAAGCTTTATTACCAATTAAGACACTGTAGGAAAAAAAGGCAGGAAAATGGCACTAATCCTGTGTGGCTATTAACTTCAAGTTCACACCTAATCAGCATCCCACTATTCTTCCCTCCTGACAGCTTAGAATCTGTGTAGATGAGAAGGTGAAGTTGCCGCAGTCTATAATTCCTCTTCACTCCACCCCAAAACCGAAGTATGAATTTGAAATACTAGTTATGAACCTCTCGGTCAGATATTGGTTAAGACCGCTCGTTTACCACTTAGCCTATTTCCCTCACAATTCTCAGGCCCTCTGGTCCGAGATGAATGGTTTTGGCTTTATTCATGAATTTGATTCATTTCTTTCTCTCTTGGACTTAAGTTATCGCAGATTTGTCATATCAGATGCCTTTAAACTTCTAAAATGCAAATGACTCTTTTACATTTTCATTTATGACTTTCGGAATCAAATGGTTTTATACAAAACATTATTGGCTCCACACATTGTATCTTTACATCTGATCTTAACTTTTGGCATCAACGTTGGCAGTGTTGAAATTCACCATCACAATCCTATTCTTTCTGACCACCTCCAAATTAAACTACAAGTACAACGAACCCACACTGGAAGAATCACTCTTGACAGCACATATTACTTGTACCTTTCCAAGTTTGATGATACGCTGCCAAAATACTTTGAGATGCCTCAACTAGCTCCACGTCAACACATGAATTGGCAGATAGATTAGCAACTGTTCTGCAAATGTCAGGAGGTGCATACTATTTATTATTTATAAGACAATAATACCCCCATAGGCCTCCTTTCCTAGTAAGGGATGAGGGAGATCCCTTTGGGTTTGTCTATAAAAAGTAAAAAAAATTTGCACTAGCTAGATAGATTTTTCTGGTCTGCTACGTTGCATCCATCGCCTGGCGCATTACTACTTCTGACCAGGCCCCTTGAAGTGTTTACGTGTGCAAGCCAACTGTGTGCTGATTAACTACTTGTTACTAGCATGATTTATAACAACCAGTTGTTGAGTCTAGTTCCTGCAACACATGCACTTTACTGCTCATTGACATTCAAAGAACAGGTGAACAGATACCTGCTTTTAGCAGGGCTAATTATTTTTATTGTTGCTGCCTTTTGTAATCTTTATGTAATCTAATAAATAATAGCTTATTTATCTTATATTTACCTTTAATGTCTTCATAAAATGATCACTGCTGAATGAATTCATATGATGGCAAGAAAAGTGTTTTGAAATTTACTTTACCATGTAAAAAACGACATGAATCCAAATACTCTCTTCTGTGTTTATTCACATATTCAAAGCAGATCATGACACACTGCATTGCTCCAGTGTTAATTTATTTTTACATGCGTACTTCTTTACAGATTGACAGCACCCATACAGCAAGACTGCACTTCCTTGTTTTATTTTAGCCTGGTCTTTTCGAGAGAAAAAAAAAGCACATAATTTACAAATGTTACATGTATTATTTTAAGAATTCACCAAATGTAAATAAATACTTCTGGAAAATTAATATACAGATGTTGTCATTTGTGTTTATTTTTAATTTGTTTATTTTTAGAAAAATTATAATATTCTATTCGAGAAGTGTTTGCATTCTAACATTTTAAGTCTATGGGGAAAAAATAAAAGTTCAATCGATTATAAATCCAAAATTGGTTGTGGTTTTTGGTGACCTTATTACAAAATGAGTAAAAGAGGAAGTGTTGCATATTGGTTGGTTAAACTGTTGATAGAGTTAACAGAGTGCAAGCCAAGGTGTACTGTGTTATAGTAAAATAATTTTGGAATTCAGGAATCAGCAGAGGACAAATTGTAGACCATCAGTGATGAACTAAACCAGTAGGCCTACATCTTAAATATGTGTGTAATAACCAGTGGTGACCATCAAAACCAACAGAAGCCATTACAATGGAGTGGTGTTGTTTTGTTTTTAGCTTGTGATATTTGAGTATCTGCCTCCTTTCGTGTAAACTTTGTATTGTTGAATGCAGACCGAAATAAAAATTTCATTTTAAAAAAGTTCATTTCAAAACAATGGTAAGCGGTTGAGGGAACAAACCAATATAAACTATTACAATGGTAAAATGGTATAATCAGGAGAAATGTTTTAACTGGTCATATTAAAGACTGAATCATTAGGCTCCTAACTGATGAAAGTGTGGACACGTGGCCTCTAAAACTAAAATTTGGTACTTAATGAAGAATTCAGACAAAGAAAATCAAGCAATAAGGAAGAAAATGTAGGCATTTTGAGGCAGCCAAATCAAGCTATGTGGGTATCGCTACGACCGCCATGTTTTTGCAAAACAAAACTAAACAAACAAACTGATTTTATGTAACGATGTATATAAGACTATGTTTACACCGCCTGGTTAAATTGACACAATTACGATTTTTTCCTCACACGTGGCACAGATCGGATTTCTAGCCTACTATATGTATATGCCTACTATGATTGTATTTTCGTATTGGTAACCAAACCCTTATGTATGCATGCGGGTTGTTTCAAGTATAAATCGTGCGGACACAGGCATCGGATAAGGGTCACTTTTAATAGGGGAAATATAAACAAGCAGTCTAAAAGATAGAATATAGCCAAAAAAAATCGGAACTGGGCATCAAGACCTGCGGTGTAAAAGTAGCTTAACAGTTGTTATATTTCTGCATAAATTGGTGAACATAAAATGATGAAGTTGTTTGAAAGACAGGAGATTGTATCAAGGTTCATCATGATATAACAGGTCACGAATTTCACAAAATAGACCTACTTCTTTTGCTTGTTTCTTCTGGGTAATCTTCACCTGGTATTTGTTTTGCGGTTTGTTCTAGCAGCAGACATCTTTGCGCGTGCGCACTCAGTCTCGGTGAGAGCAACGGATGTTGACTGAGGTAAGTACGGGAGGTCTCGCTTCGTATGATGTAAGTACACAAAAGTTGGAGAAAATTAATCTGTAATGTATGAAAATGTGCGATTTTGCTCTGTCTCACCCCTGTCCGTACATACCATGCCATTCACGTTGTTAACACATGCAAATATTCACAGTATTACTCAATTTATGTCTGAGGTAATAATATAGCTAATAGCTGGCCTAGCTAACGTTGCCAGCAAGTCAGTGCATGATCTTAACGTTCACTATCGGTTATTTTTATACTTATTTGTCATTTTTACCTGATTATCGGAGGAGACCCTCGTTTATGTGCCACTGCTATTTTCTATACCCAGGTAGGGAGATATTTTCACGTGTAAAAGTTTGTCAATGGAGCCTATTGTTAAAGCAGTTGAAGTCGGTATAAAGTGTATGACCCGCAGTACAACGATTTCGTCAGTCCGTTGCAGGCTAGCTACAGCAGGGGCTCTGAACCTTTTTCCACCAGCACCCCCTAGGCTTATGTTTGGCTGTACATGCCCCATCCACCCCCCCCCCCCCCCCCCCCCCCCACCTCCTTAGCAGTTCCAATGGCATCAAAAACATTTGTCATTTTAGAGTTTAAATAATCTATAAGATCATTGACAGAGGCTGAAATGAATAGGTCTGAATAAATAATGTGCTGGTATTCTCATTTATATACTGTTTTTTGATCATATGTGTCCTAATATGGATGTCAGCAGAGATAGTCATCTCAAAGAAAACAAAGAAGTGATCTGAAAGCAACATCAGTTTTAGAAATATTAAGATCTTTAGAAATGATTAAATCCAGTTTATGGCCCTTACAGTGATCGGCTGTGTCACGTTATCCAGAATAGAGGAGAGTTCTTTGGCACAACTGTCATTGTTATCAACATGAATGTTAACATCAAAAGCAATGACTAGACAAAGTCTATGCAAATAACAAATAATAGTTCTGTAAAGTCATCAACAAAGTGAGCAGAATATTTAGGTGGCTTTTAGATAAAATAATAGTTGACAGGGTTTCCCCCAGAAACATTGTTAGGCCCGGTGGCAAGTATCTTTTAACAGGGGCCGGCGGCCTGGCGTGGCCCGGCGGCCAAGTGTCTTTTTTTGATGGGGGCCGGTGCGGGCCAGCGACAGACTGATGGCAGCATTAAGGTAGGGCCCTATAGTTTCTGTGATAACAGAATCACGGACGGAATCGCGGAATTTAAAAAAACTATAACACAGATTCCATAGGGCCCTACATTAAGTCAGTGCTAAAAGCTGACTGAAGATTTGAAAATATAACTACATAATGTGAATGCTGTTATAACTAAGACATTTATTTAACACACATTTAAAAAAATCAACTATTTAACGCATAGCATAGTCTTACAAAGAATCTGGCAACAATGTACAGACTTGGAATGCTGTGTCAACAACAACAAAAGAAATTAAATTAAATTAAAATAAATAATATCAAAGTTTTTGCACTCTACAAAAAACTTGAAAAAAGTCCTGATTGGCTACTGATTCTTACAGCCTTGGAATGCTGGGCACATTTCAACAACAACAAAAGAAATTAAAATAAAGTTTTTGCACTCCACAAAAAACTTGTATTCAAGTCCTGATATGCTGGGCACATTTAAATAGGGATGGGAAATGCGAACCGGTTCCAAGTTGTCCTATTCATTGGAATCGTATGGCTCCGAGCTTATCGATTCTGCTTATCGAAGCCAGCATGTTTTTACGACAGCTGCGAGTTGCAAAAAAAATGACGTAATGCCTTGGGGGAGGCAAGCAGGCAGGCGGCCTCTCTCAGGTGTTTGTTTTGGACGGCAGCTGTCACAACAAATTTGATCCGGGCTGCCAGCCTTGACACATTCTGTTGAGATAAAGATTCTAAGATGACTCACAATTTCTCTGGATTAACGGGTTATTTTCTAGCCTGAAATGCGATTGTATTACGAAATGGATACACATGTGATGTAACGTGCAAGCAGTTGGCTATCTCCCTGGATACGAAGTAAATGTTTTTACCAATAAATAATAATAATAAATGCGATTTTATCCATGGAAATAGCTATACAAAAAGGCAAAATAAATGTTGTGTTTGCGATTGCCGTCGTAGATGTCAGAAGGAAATGTCACTTACAAAAAAAAAGTTTGCTCTCTTTGTAGTGGTTTGGGCTGGAAATGAGCTGGAAGAGCGGGATATGCACAACACTGCCTACTTATTGGCTACTAAATCTTACAACAATGTACAGCCTTGGAATGCTGGGCACATTTCAACAACAATATATCTATGTATCTGTGTTACTGACTGTTTGGCTGGCTAGCTAAGTTAGCGAAATGACCACATTGTCATGCACATCAATGTCACCAAGCTAACGTTATTAATAAACAAGTGAAGTCATTATTTAGATGGCGATTAACACATCACGTAATGTTACAATGTATCGAACGTTAAATTCATGCTACTAGTTTAACATTACCTACACACTGCTTAAGTTAATATTTAAAAAATGTACTTACCGACGAGATGAAGTGATAACACAGTTTGTAACGAGGTTAGTTAGCCTACTAAAGAAATGGTGCCTTGCTAGGTACCGTTAGCTTATGATAGTTGGAAGCATCAAGTGTTGAACGTCACTCTATGCACAATGAGGGTAAAGAACAGACCTGCTGTTTTCCTATAGTGCGTTCACGTTTTAACCAACAGATGTCGCTGGTGAGCTTTCCAACCAAGCCGCCCCACTGTAACTGTAGTTTAAAAAACATCTTAAAAATACGTATAAAAAAATAAATAATAATCCCCGATGCTTAGGCCCGGCGGGGGGTCAATTTAGGCCCGGGGGCCCGCCGGGCTTGCAATACACTGGTGGAAACCCTGCTTGACAGGAAAATTTCAATATAAGAGCAAGATATTCAAAGGATGCAAACTTCCCAAGTGACATTTGCTTGTGCTGGTTCTCATTACTAAACAAAGCCACCCCCTTTCTTACCTGCTCTGACCTCATTCACAAACTTGGCATTATTAGGGGCTGATTCAACAAGAATTACTGCACTATTATTTTGGTCTAACCAAGTTTCAGTTGGAAACATAAAATCAAATTTGTGCTCTGTGATAAAATTATGAATTAGAAGTGACGTGCCTGCTGAAGAGCTGACATTTAATGAAGCTAACTTCAAAGTACTAAAAACATTCTCCAGCAAAGATTGTGGTTCATGAGGGATGGATAACAGACTATGTAATTTTGCAGTGCAAGTTGAAGTTCCTTTTTTTTTTTTTTTTTTTTTTTTGTGATTGAAACAGGAATTAGCACTAGATTCCATCCCAATATTATAGTGCTGAGAGATTGTTGTTCTAACTGGAATATACGTCAGCCCAAGGTTGCATGTTTCAAAAGGAACAGTGGGCCCCTGACTGGTGCAGAAACAAGTTGTGTCACCAGTCCGGCATGGGCCCTGACGCAATCAGTTGTTTTCATGTCCTTGGACGGATGAGGTACTATGTTTCTTGGTGGTGCCAGCTAATATGACTGACATCAAGTTCTCAGAGCTTGTCCCCCAGGGGAAGTGGATTGGGGGGTGGGTGGGTGATGACTGTAGTAGAGCAGTCCGTATTTATTTAATTAATTATTCAATTTTGGCACGTTTTGTCCTCCACATCCCACTAATGGAAACAAAAATTGTGCAAATAAATAAAAGCAGTGCAATTCTGCAGTGAGTTTTTCCTAAAGGTAAGAAAACCTCCTCAGCTTGCACGTTTTGGATAACAATTGTAAACACGTTTTTAAACGAATTATCTGCACCACAAACAAGTTTTCTTAATTCAGTGACTTTCGATGAAACATTCTGTTTGGCTTACTAAAAGATACAAGTAAGCTAATAAGATCAATGTTATCCAATGGATTAATAGTATTAACTGTATGAACATAACAGTGGCTTTGTTATAAGTTAGCTAATCGTTAAGCTTGTCTCGGGAATGACACGACTCAAGACCCTCCATGAATTACAGTAGATGCATAAAGCTGGTCCTGGTCGGAACACGCAGACACAGTCCCTACGTGTGTTCTGTGGCACACCAGCTACTAGCTCACTCTGAAACACACATCTTTTGGACATTTCCCTCTTATGAACTTAATTGATGGTGTACTGAAAAATAAAAATAATAAAATAAAAAAGTTTCTTTTATGGTGGTTACTGCCATGGATATTATGAAACACTCTCTTGGAAAAATGAGGCAATCTTTAGAATGCGTGATACAGGGTTCGTACGGTCATGAAAAACCTGGAAAAGTCATTGAAATTTAAAATGCAATTTCCAGGCCCTGGAAAAGTTATGGAAAATAATATTTTTTGAAAAGTTTTGGAAAAGTAATGGAAACACAGCTAAAGTTGCATCAAATATAACTACTAATTAATCCAATCATAAAAATAGTATGTATAGTAGTAAAACGTAAATTGTCACGTAACCTTCGCGGTATTTTGGTGGTGTGAGAAGTTAATTCAGTCTGGCTCAGTCTGTTTACTGGCACGCCCAACAGGCACGCTTCTGCTAATGTAGCAGTTAGTAAACGTAGGCCCTACTGTGCCGACAATATGCCAGGGAAGTGCAGCTTCAATAATATATCAGGGCTCGAAATTAACTTTTTTACTTCGTAGCACTGTACCAAAATGTAAGGAGCACCAACAATATATGCAATAGATTTTTTATTGATAAAAAACGACAATATAACAGTACGGTTTACAAGTAACAATTAAACTGTCAAGCATGAATTGTGTCGACTCTTCAAGGAATTGCGTGTTATGCATTCAAACGACAAAGAGCTTCTCCTCACATTAATACCGCTAATTAAATCAACCGCCAGTAAACTGCATCGGAGAAATGAGCTGTTTCAAACGGGTCGCTACACAAAACACTAAGTTACCGTTTAAAAAAAATGCCGTAATCGTGCGCTTCAACTTTCCAGCTTTCTATAACGCTAATAAATTGAACATAAACTTTTGTCGTTAGGTAACATTAGTTAACGCGTTAGCTCTTTGTGTCGCGTGACAGTGGAGTGCAGCGAAAGGGAGTGATTGAAGGCTAATATTAACCAATTTAAAATCAGCATTAAAGGTAAGAATGTCAAGCTCACGATTGGTTAGAAGGGTTACCGTCAGCTCCCAAGGCACATACTGAGTGTATTAACTAGCGAATGTACAGAGAAAGACGTTCGACTGGAAAAACTGACAAAAATGTTAAACTATTCGAATTAAAATATGAGAGAATGTATCTAAGTGTGTCTGTCTGGTGTTTATTTGTTTTAGAGAGGCACCATATGTTTCAGATGCAGACCTAATTTTACTTAGTGTTACAATAAATAATTTTAAATTGTCCCGCTGAGATAAAGTCATTTGTTTTGGTCATGGATATTCAGTTAAAGGTTGTGGAAAAGTCATTGAAAATCATTGGTGAAAAAGTGTATGAACCCTGGTGATAGTGTTTATTAACTGACTTTGTGAAACGCAGCTCCTAACAGGAGCTGAATAGCGTTCACTGTGTGAACTAAACTGTGTTCTTGGCTAGAAATAGCTGTACAAAATAAGTATTGTACCTTACTGAACCTGTGTTTAGCAGTTGTCTATGACCATGAAATGCACTTTTTGTACGTCGCTTTGGATAAAAGCATCTGCCAAATAAATGTAATGTAATGTAATGTAACACCAATAAACAAACAGCCATAATGAGAGGAAGGCAGAGAAATGAGGATGGGAGCTGAAGACTCTGGAGTGGGCGTGCAGCACTAAAAGCTGGGATGTGAGGGGGCTTCAAAGCAGGGGATCACAGAAGTGACATCCTAACAGAGCAGGGTATCAGAACAGTGACATCAGAGCAGAGTATCAGAACAGTGACATCAGAGCAATGCCATCAGGTCAGGGCATCAGAGCAGTGGCATCATAACAGTGACATCAGAGCAGTTACATCAGAACAGGAAGCCTCACATAAGTATGTGGGACAGCTGCACGCCCCCACTGATATGCAGGGCGTCAATCTTAGTGAATGGCTGGAACCGGTGGTAAAAGTCGAACATGTGCTTCCCGTTTCCAAAAAACATAAGCTTCTGCGTCTCACAGCGAATCAAGATCTGCGGGATGGGGGACCAAAGACAGAAAACAAGTAAGAGAAACGATGAGTTCAGGAAAACAGACAAATGAGAGAAAAATAGAAGGGAAGTAATGAACCATGAAGTTAATGCAGTAAACCTGGTTACACACTAACACTGCACTACTGTGGCCAAAGGAGATGGACGTAGACAGAGGGGTAATGAGCACATACGTTTCAGTACATTACATACATACTGTAACATAAGTGTAACTACAATGCTAACGAAATCCCCCAATTAATGAAATAGTAAGTGCTTAGGGGGTGGGGTTAGGAACATACTGTTTAAAAAATGGCACACTTTGCTTTAGGCTACCACAGACAAACTTAGGACCGAGACATATAGACTCCTGTTTAAGTGAGAATGGCCTTAGTTCTGTCGACTCACCTCAAAGTACTGCCCCTGCCGGAAGGGGTTGAACTTGACATCTCTCTCCTCGGCCCCCCATGTCCCACGCAGGTAGCTGTTCCGCACCACTGACCCCTCGTTCAGCCGCGGGTTAAAATGCAAGACGATGTCCCCACTGCTGCTCACTTTGAAGTTAAAAACAATCCTGTAGAAAACACACATACACACACACAGTATGTGTTACTTATTACACACTGTAATGTATGAAGAAAAGGTGTAGTACAGCTTAGTTTTATTGATTTAAAAATTCCGACTCGAACCCTCCTGTAACTTGAACGACGCAACTGTCAACCGTGCTTTGTCTTCTGAGGCCACTGCCAATCACTTTAATGCCCATTTTAAGTCAGTTGCACACAAGCTTGTTGGTAGTCTGCCTCCCAGCCCAGCCAAGCATCTATGGTCTGGATTATATTCAAGGTTTTTACTCAAACCTAGGTGTTATAGCAAATAATTCCTCTTTTAATCCTTTTCAGAGGATAAAATTGGAAGTTTGTTGAAGGGCCTTAACTGTGTGAAAGCTATAGGCCTTGATAATACCCTTTCTAGGAATCCGAAGGATGCAGCTGATCTTAGAGCACCCTGTGCTGCACGCATTATTAATTTGTCTTTAGAACAAGATATCGTACCAAATAACACAAGACATTCTAAGGTTATCCCACTATATACGAAGGTCAAACAAGGGGAATTATAGACCTATCTCTCTTTTGAGCATTACTTTTAAATTGTTGTAAAAAGTAGCACATTAACAGTTATATCACTATATCAGTGATTCAAAACTGACAATTGAAGTCAAGCTTCAGTAAGTCTTACTGAAACGACTCCTGTTGGTTGTATTTAACCGACTTTATTAGATGCAAAATGGATGCCGTAAATTATGTAATATGATTTTAACTGATTTGCAAAAGCCATTCAACAACATGGACCACAACTTGCTGTTTAATAATCTGTCATCATTAAGTTTGAGCCCATTAGCCTTGAATTGGTTTGTCTCCCATTTGACCTACAGAAATTAGAGGGTAGAAGTTCAGAGTTGTCTACCCAAGGAACAACCTATAACGTGCAGCAGCCTACAAGGTAACCTCTTGGGTCCACTATTATACTCTATATTCAACAAAATTGAAGTCAGCTAGTGCAGAGACTTTGTTTTTATATACTGATGATTCAGCAATTATAAATTTACAAATAGCATCAGGTCAAAACCTGGTTTATAGTAAATCTAGAAATACAGGAGTGTTTTCCACTTAGAAGCTTGTTTTTGTTTTTTTTTATCATTGTTGGATACTGCCTAGCTATATGGTTCGGTGCCATCTTTGCTGTTAATATATTAAGCACAATGGAAATACGTCTGTGACTTAATTGTTCTGTCCTGGACATTTAAGCGAAGATGTAATCTTGTGATTGCCTTACTTTTACTGTCAAATAAACTAAACTAAGCTAAATTGGCCACAATCGGTGCTGGTATGGTCTGGAATGCATCCAAGACTGTGGGACTCAAACATGGTGCCTTAACCCAATGAGCCACCCAGCAGCCCCTGCTCTTAATTTTGAAATGATGCAGTTTGCACACTGCTTTCATAACCAAATATTTTAGGCATCATTCCAGTTAAACCAAACCCCTGTAAGACCCCAGGTGTGTTGTGAACAGCTGTTCTCTAAGTGGAATAAACCACTGCAGTGAGGTTAATTTCCAAGAGAGTTTATATGATGGTGGGACATGCAGTTCAGGAGAGGGAGAGTGGTGTGGTGGAGAGGAAGAAAGGAATGGGCAGATTAAGATAAGAAAGAGAAAGTTAGGAGAGGTACACAGGTTACCTGTCGGCGTCAGGTAGCACTCTGCCACTGAAAGCAATGGTCTTATTTGGAGTCAATCCTCCTGGGATCATCCTGGTGTAGGGAATGGGCTGAACACAAAATATATACCGTGTCACACTCATCTCTGAATTTCTCTCTGTTTCTGTCCCTTATTCTTTCTCTCACTCTCCCTTATCATTACCTTATTCTCTCTCTCAAACACACAAACACAGATTAATGTTGTTATTTGGAATTACTGTAAATAGAACAGGATAAATCACTACTCTGTCATCATACACAGAGTTTCACACCCTTCATTCAGACTGTACTCAGTACTCACTGGTTTGTAGATTGGTTGTTTACCCATCATCTGAAATGAGAAAAAAGGATTGTGCTCATGAGATGGTGTGAAAATAGGAAAATATATTCACTCATTTCTTAATTCAGTCACTGTCCCACTCCTTCACTCAGCCACGCTCAATGACTCACCGGCAGGAATCTCCAATTGTACCATGATCCTCCTCCTACCTCACCGCCTGTACTGCCCTGGAGGAGAGAGACAGGTGATGAGTGCACACTCTGCACAGGCTAGCACAGTTAGAGTACAGCACCCACTCTACTGTGCACACAGGCAAGGCAGCTAGCGCACATTTACAGAGGTGAAGTTCAGTTCAGAAAAAGATGGACAGATTCAAAGTCAAATTCAGATAAAAAAGTTTTATTTTACCCCAACACCCCCCCCATCCCCCCCAATTTTGCTGGGTCCCCCCCTCCCTGCCCAAACAGGGTTGAGAAAAGGGGAGAAGTGAGATCTGACTATACATGCATTATTGTGTTTCTATGGGTTAAATATGATTTACAGATACCAATTTTTTAAAAATGTTGAATAAAAATTATGCTTACAACGTATTCCACAGTACTGTACGTGTGTGTGTGTGTGAGAATGAGAGAGAGAGAGAGAGCAGGAGAGAGGGAGTTAGACATGCATGGGGCTCCTCCTCCTCCACCTTGATGATGGCGATGGACTTCACAGAGACATCTCCACCGACTGTCAGGGAGGTCACACGATCCAGCGGTATGCGGTGCTTGTACATGTGGATCATACAACCGTTAACGATCACCTGCAGGAACCGGAGGGGAAGGCAAGGAGTCAAAGAGGCCGCTGCTCATTAAAACTTCTGTTTAAGCCATTTTATCCCCCCATAGCATTTCAATCTGTCAATTCAGTGTCATGCCATACTTTAGTAAATAAGATCATATTCATCTGCAGCAAAGAGGCAGTAGATGTATGCACACAATACCAAAACACACACACGCTCAAAAAGTTCTTGCCCTTCTGACCTGGTAGCCCTTTAAGGTGGCACTGATGAGTAGGTCAAAGTCCTGGCCCTTACGAAAGGGCATCTGGTCGAGCTTCTCCTCGATTTGCCATCCACGATTCAGGAGGGTGTTGAATGCCAAAAGCTCAGTATATATGAAATTGACTTTGAAGTGCATGGCAATATCACTCCCAGCCTCCAGGTTTATGTGGAACCTGTGGAGAGTGCCAGACAGCAAAAAACACATTATCACAGGTTCTTTTGAGATACTCGGTTCTTATAATCGTCCTCTGTTCTTCAATCCTGTCTGCATTTTATTTGCATACGCTGATGTTTTCTATTTGTGTCCTGGTGTTGAAAATAAAGGACTAGCAAAAACTACAGTTCATAAAGCAGTGTTCATTGAATGTATGTGAATGTTGAAATATACAATCTAGATGCCATTAACATCTACAGAGTCTCCTTACCTATTGATCTCACTGTGAACCTTTCCTTGGAAGTAAAGAGACGTTCCCGGCTTCAAACCACCATCGATGGCCTTGGAAAGTGGGGTGCTCTGCGCAACACAAAGACAGGGATTCACACACAGCAGTTTGTCTGTTGTGGTTCATAACCCTGGTGCTGGAGAGCTGTAGAGTCTGCTGGGTTTCACTGCCAATCAGTACTTTACAAATCAATCAATTAAAACAGCTTATCACAGAGTTAACTCAGCTCATCAGGTTTATTTGGTATAAAGGGTCTGCTCTCGAGTGTGTGTGTGTGTATGCCTGTGTGTGCGTGCATGTGTGTGTGCGTGTGTGCGTGTGCGTGCGTGTGCATGTGTGTGTGCGTGCATGTGTGTATGCGTGTGTGCGTGTGTGTGTGTGTGTGTGCGTGCGTGCATGCGTGTGTGTGCATGTGTGTGTGCGTGCATGGGTGTATGCGTGTGTGTGCGTGTGCGTGCGTGCGTGTGCATGCATGGGTGTATGTGTGTGTGTGCGTGTGCGTGCGTGTGCTTGTGTGTGTGCGCGCATGGGTGTATGCGCGCGCGCGTGTGTGTGTGTGTGCGTGCATGGGTGTATGCGTGTGTGCGTGTGTGCATGTGTGTGTGCGTGCATGGGTGTGTGTATTCATGTGTGGGCGTGTGTGTGGTGAGAGGCCAGGATGTTCACACTAACCTTCACGTCTCCTGGACCTGGGTACTCCTGTATGATTCTTTGTGCCTGAAACACAAACCCAGTTAGGGGTGGGGAATACAAAACAATGCACCTTCTCACCCAGTCATATCTACAAATGTCTGAATGCAAATAAAAAGAGTAAAATGTAAAAATGCATGCTGTGTAAGACAATGAGAAAGACCAACATGATTGTCATTTGTATCCTAAACCATACAGAAAACAACACTATTCCTATTTCAATTTAAAAAAACAATGCTTCCAACACATTACATATTACATGCATGCATGCTTCCTGCATAAGTATCTTTTGTGTGTGTGTGTGTATATATATATATATATATATATATATATATATATATATAGGGATGGCAGGTATGCCATCCCGCCAAGTTACGCCTTGGCGGGGACATGCCCCATATCTATATATATATACAAATACTATATTTATAATATACACATACTGTGTAAAACACTGGATAAATGAATCTGCTAAATGCCTGAAAGTAAACAGCAAGATTTAAATTGTACGATGTACTAGGCTCCTTCTCACCTTGATAATGCTGATGGTCTTCACGGAGACTTTTCCACTAATCAACAGGGAGATCACACGATCTACCGGTATGCGGTGCTTATACACGTAGAACGCACAACTGTTAACAATCACCTGCAAGAACCGGAGGAGAAGGCAAGGAGTCAAACAGGCTGCTACTAATTAAAACATCTGTTCATGCCATTTTTTCCCCCAAAGCATTCAAACTCTCAATTCAATATAATGACATATTTTAGTAAATGTGGCTATATTCCTTTGCAGGCAGGAGGCATCCCACGTGTACACACATTATACACGTTTACTTACAGGCCCGCATATAAGTGTGGGAATATGGGAAAACTTTCAATCTCTCAGAGGCCCTGACACTCAACAGGGCCAAAGAGAAGACAGGAAGATTGGCAAGGCGTGCACCCACCCCCACCCCAGTCCACAATGTTTAGGGCCTCTGGGATGATTGCCACGGAAAAAAAAAGGTGAAGGGGCCCAAATAAAATTATGCTAGGGGACCCCAAACATTCAGGAGCAGCCCTGTATACACTCACAAGCACGCACACGCACACGCACACACACACACACACGTTTTCTGTCGTTCTGACCTGATAGCCGTCTGAGGTGACATTGAAGAGCAGCTGAAAGTTCTCTCCCTTCCGGAAGGGCATCTCAGTGACCCTCTCCTCCTTACCCCAGCTGCCCTTCTCAAGGGAGTTGAATACCACCAACTCAGGTTGTTGGAAATACACTCTGAAGTGCATGGCTACATCTTTGCCCGCCTCCAGGTTTATGTGGAACCTGTGGAGGGCGACAGAACAGTACCAGTCTCATGAGTACCATGTTTACCTGCAGGACATGTGGTTTTCTCTTCTTAAGCAAAACATATCAACAAGAAGCCGCTTATCGACCGATTCTTACTTCACTTTTTCTCAGCTGAAGTCCGAGTGTGACAGTAATTAAAAATTAAGCATCACATGGAGTGCCTCCCTTGCATAATAAGTTCAGCTACAGTGAGCTATCAATCGCTGACTTGTTTCAGCTAATGAAAGTATTTTTCCCCTCTTAGCAGAACAAAAATAATCACTGGGAATGACAGAACGAATACAACAGTTCCACCCTTTTTTGGTTCCATAAATCCTCATTAATTTGTCCACCACAAAATAGCGGTGCGCCCCCATTCCTTGCAGTACTCTCCATGGCCAGCAGAGGCTCCTCACCCGTTGACCTCACTGTGTACCATTCCTTCGAAATACAGAGACATTCCTGGCTTCAAACCTCCATCGATGGCCTTGGGAAATGGGGTGCTCTGTGCAACACAAACACGGGTTCATAAAGAGCAGTTTGTCTGTTGCAGAGGTTCATAACCCTGGGGCTGGAGAGCTGTAGAGTCTGCTGGGTTTCACTGTCAATCAGTACTTTATAAATCAATCAATTAACGCATCTTATCACAGAGTTAACTCAGCTCATCAGGCTTATTTGGTATAAAGGGTCTGCTCTAGAGAGTGTGAGAGTGTGTGTGTGTGTGTGTGTGTGTGTGTGTGCGTGCGCATTCATGCGTGGATGTGTGTGCATTGAGAGACCAGAATATTCACACTCACGCTCACATCTCCTGGACCGGGGTACTCCTGTATGAGTCCTTGTTCCTGAAACACAAACCCAGTTAGGGGTGGGGAACACAAAACAATGCACCTCCTCACCCAATCATACTGAAACTACAAATGTCTGAATACAAGTACAAGGCATAAAATGTAACAAAAAAAAACATGCTGTGTAAGACACTAAAAGACTTAGAACATGGCAATTAAATCAGTTAACTGTAATTAATCAATCAGAAGCCAGGGTTTAATCGTTTAATGGGATAAACTGACAAACAAACCAATTTGAATTTGAGAAGCCGCTAACTGATTTTGTCGTAGTCCTACTTGAATTAAATTGCTCCCTTGTGGTTTCTGCAGACTGTATTTGGAGCTGCCGCCAGGCAAACATAAATGTATTGTATCTATCAGTTTAAGAATAAAAAGGTTTCATAGCGGTTTAAATAGAAATTTAAATCAGCTTTTACGGGAGGCTGTTTATACTTTTTGTTCACACTCACAGATTCTGGACGTGGATACCCTGGTATGACCTCTTGATCCTGAAATGTAAACTCAGTTAGGGGTTCGTGGAGAACACAAAACAATGCATCTCTTAATACAGTCATATCCACTGGTGGACTCGGGGGGGGGGGGGGGGGGGGGGGTTTGCCCCCATGGTTGAAAAAGCGTCACTAAAGTGCCCTCTAGAGGGGCCAAAAAATGAGAGGAAGTGCCCTATTGCCTGCCCTTCACATGGGAAAAAAATGATGAAATTATGATGATGTGCCCTCTAGAGCAAGAAAATTTGATAATGTGTCTTAATGAGTGCCCTTCTAGTGGAGAAAACATGATGCAGTGCCCTATAAGGTGCCCTTACAATGGTCTAAACTTGACGTTCCCTATGGGTGCCCTTCCAATGGAAAAGGGTGCCATTATGAAGTGCCCTCTATGCCGCCCCTACATGACAGTGTCCGAAAGGGTGCCCTTTCCAGTAGAGAAAATGGGATGCAGTGCTGTATAGGGTACTCCCACAGGTGAGAAAACATCATGAAGTGCCCAATTAGGTGCTCCTCTAATGGAGAAGTGCCCCTCCAGTGGAGAAAATGTGATGTGGTTAAAAGGTATGTCCACTAGGGGGCAGATCATGGCTTCCCTTCAAATGATCCCGCCATCCATCCTGGCTTCCTGGCATCAGTCACGTCACTAGGCATAAAATGAATACTGCCCCTGTGGTTCACGCAGGTATTGCACCTTGTAGACACATAGTGCCTATTTTTGAGAAGGCTCACAAAGAGCGCTCTAAATGACCCCCAGATTACCATGACAGCCATTTCGCGTACGCGTATTTTAAATCAAGCATGTTTCCAGCCTAAGACACAGAAACACACCAGCAATGTTGTTTGTATTGGGCTAAATATTATTTAAATTAACCATACAGAAAACTGCAATATTCCCATTTTACTTTATAAATGTTTAAAAGTCATGCGTCCGACACATTCTGAAAAAAGTATGTGTGCCTTCCTGCTTAAGCGTGAGTGAGTGTGTGTGAGAGAGTGAGAAAATATGTAATATATATGTAAATACATATAGCATACGCTGTAAAAAAACAAAAAAAAAAACACACTAGATTAGAGGGTCTCCTAAAAGCCTAAAACCAAACAGATAGATTTAAATGTTGGATGTACGTGGCTCCTCCTCACCCTATTGATGGTGATGGATTGCACAGAGACGTTCCCACCGACCGACAGGGAGGTCACACGGTCCACCGGCACGCGGTGCTTGAAAGTGCAGAACTTACAACCGTTAACGATCACCTGCAGGAACCAGAGGAGAAGGCAAGGAGTCAAAGGAGCTGCATCTAATTAAAACCTCTGTTTATGCTATTCAATCTTCCAAAGCATTCTAACTGTCAATTCAATATCATGGCATATTTTAGTCAGTGTGATTTAATTATTTTACAGACAACATACATTACACACGTACACACAGTATACACGTGTATATACAGGCCCACACATACGTATGGGAATATGGGAAAACTTTCAGTCTCTCAGAGGCACTGACAATGGACAGGGCCAAAAGCCCCTTTTCCACCTCAGGGCCGAACGGTTCCGAGCAGGGAGGGGAACGGTTCCAATGGTGTTTCCACCTGGAAACGGTTTGGCGCGGAACGATTACAAACCGTGCCCAGCACGATATTTTCGGCACGGTTAGACAACCGTGCTCAGTGCAGCAGAACCATTCGGGTGGGCAGGCTTAATGACGTATTCACTGACTGGTTTCACATTACGTCAGTTTTGTGACTCCGCATACGGTCTCTTCATGTCCTCTTCCGTAAGCTAGGTCAGTGGAGAAGCTAATATAAATAAAAATGCCAATCAAAAATCGTATTCCGTCATAGCAACAAGATAAACCCGACAATAGCCATAAGATATACAGCAGTGAACGCTGCTCACTGAATAACAAAATAAACGGGACAAAGTTTTAAAAAATGATACCATGTCATTCTACAGTCAATATCTGGGACTAAATATTGAATAAATAGGCTACATAACCTTACCATTGGTTTTACGATTAGAGATGTCCCTTTTGAGACCGAGTGGTCATATAGCTAGTCTTGGACAATCCTTTTATGAAATATATTTCGCACATTTTTGATGCCTGGGTACATTCAAAATAGCTGTGCTATTTTCTTATCATCGCCTTCACTTACACATTAAGACGCTGCACCTAACGAAACGTTGTTAACGATTTTTCGTAATTTCTTGGAAAATACTATTATTATTGAGGACTTCTGGGCATAGCTAAGCCGTATATTTGCTGATAGACCTATCTGACATCGTTTTCTGCAGCAAAACAGAAGTGGATTGAACTCGTTGCTTTACTGTCTCTATTTGAACACAGATGAAATTTCATCATTGCTATGTAAGTTTTACTGCTCAAAATATTTCAGTTATACACGTTATTTTTGGATTGAGAGTCTTTAAATAGGTTAGTGGTATTATATAATGTGGATATTTCACGCTGTAATGTAAGCGTTAGTTAGTGTTTTTAATGCATGCAACAGTAATGGTCAGTGGAGGATACGTTAAAAAGAAAAACCGAAAACAGACCAAAATACACAGAATCCTCGTCCGTTTCGTCAGCCAACAAAACATAACATAAAAACAAAACAGTACGGGGAGCGACGACGACAACAACAACTGGCGCATATTACATTCACAATGGGACGCCGTCGCTGATCCACCGCATCACTCGCTATCCTCACTAGATACTTCCTAGTCCTGGTTCTGGCAGCCCGACGGTGTAAACAGAAACCGTAACCGTTCCCACGAGTACTGAGCAGCGCGGAAGGGCACGGAGTGGCCCTGGTAACGGTTCGGCCCTACAGCGGAAAACCGGCTAAAGAGAGGACAGCAGCATTGGCAAGGTCTGTTTTTTTATTCCAATTAAAAAACCCCACCACCACCTCCAGTCCACAATGTTTAGGGCCTCTGGGATGCTAGCCATTGAATGAAAGAAAAAAAGGGGGGGGGGGGGGGGCCCTGTGTACACACATACATGCGCACACACACACACACACACACACACACATACACACACACAAGGGTCGCCTGCAAAGGGCGCACACGAACGCACATGCACACACACACACACATACACACACACAAGGGCGCCTGCAAAGGGCGCACACGAACGCACATGCGCACACACACACACACACACACACACGCGCGCACACACACGCACACACGGTTCCTGTCGCTCTGACCTGGTAGCCTTCTGAGGTGACACTGAAGAACAGCAGAAAGTCCTCTCCCTTCCGGAAGGGCATCTCAGTGACCCTCTCCTCCGTACCCCAGCTGCCCTTCTCAAGATTGTTGAATATCACCATCTCAGCTTGTTGGAAATTGACCTTGAAGTGCATGGCTACATCTTTGCCCGCCTCCAGGTTTATGTGGAACCTGTGGAGGGTGACGGAACAGTACCAGGCTCATGAGTACCATGTTCATCTACAGGACATGTGGTTTTCTCCTCTGAAACAAACAAGTGAACAGCATGTCAGCAAGAGGTCGCTTATCAACCGATTCTAACTGTACTTTTTAACAACTGAAGTCAGTAATCAGTTGTGCCAGTGATCACACAAGGGGGCGTGTAACTTTGGTCCCAGGGCTGCTGCATGCCTGCCACCCACCAACCACAGCCCTTACACAGCGGTACAGCATTTTATTTCCCCAATAAAACCGTAAAGAGCCACAAACTGTGTAAGATGTGTGGGGGCGACATAGCTCAGGAGGTAAGACCGATTGTCTGGCAGTCGGAGGGTTGGCGGTTCAAACCCCGCCCTGGGCGTGGCGAAGTGTCCTTGAGCAAGACACCTAACCCCTAACCCCTAACCGCTCTGGCGAATGAGAGGCATCAATTGTAAAGCGCTTTGGATAAAAGCGCTATATAAATGCAGTCCATTTACCATTTACCATGTGTTAACTGTGTGGTGCAGTCGTGCCTCGCATTGACCATCAGAGGTCTCTTGTGTAAGGTTGTAAGCTTGTAAGCTTAGTGTCAGCGAATTCGCCCTGGTACATAATGTTGGCTCTCAAGTAGATGGGTGTGAGGAGGACAAACAGGCACTGAACACCATCAGCAAAGTAGTCTTTTGTGTTGCCATGGCTCCTCCAACGAGCTGAGCAAGATCCCACAAAGCCCTGCCCTCCCATTGGCTGTACATACATTTCCACAGAGCCCCAGGAAAAATTATTTTTGATAAATTTTCACAGCAACATCTTGTTGTCCAGCCCCAAATGGATACTGTTGTCACTGTGTACCTTCCATGACCAGCAGAGGGTCTTTACCTGTTGATGTTACTGTGAACCGTTCCTTGGAAGTTCAGAGATGTTCCCGGCTTCAAACCGCCATCGATGGCCTGGGAAAGTGGGGTGCTCTGCGCAACACAAACACAGGGATTCACACACAGCAGTTTGTCTGTTTCAGAGGTTCATAACCCTGGTGCTGGAGAGTTATATGGTCTGCTGGATTTCACTGTCAATCAGCACCTAATAGATCGATCAATCAATAGAGCTAATCACACAGCTAACTCACATCATCTGGTTGATTTGGTCTGAAGGGGTTGGCAACTTTAAGACAAAAAACGACAAGCAGCAGACCTTGCAGTTCACAACGATCAGGGTTTGGTTTGCAAATCTGTTTGTTTGGTGCGTGTGCTTGTGTGTGTGCATTAGCACGTGTGGTGAGAGGCCAATGATCGCACTTACGCTCACATCTCCTGGACCGGGATAGATCCGTTCACCCTGAAACACAAACTCTGTTAGGGGTGGGGAACACAAAGCAAGTCACTTCCAAATCCAATCATATATACAAATACAATACATTAAATGTAAAAATGTGCACTGTGTAAGACACTGAAAAAGTGTCGTTTTTTCGTTTGTATGGGATAATTGTTATTTACATAAACCATACAGTAAGGCTTACAAATCTGTTGGTCTAGAACAGGGGTTTTCAATCATATCCGAAAAACAGCCAATGTGGGTTTCCAGGTTTTTGTTTTAGCCCAGCACTATGACACCTTATTCAACTAATTAACAGATCACGGCCTTCAATCAAGACCTTGTTAAATAATATAAGTATAATAATAATAATAATAATAATAATCACCCTGATGATGTTGATGGTCTGCACAAGGACATCCCCACCAATGACCAGGTCAGTCACCTGCTCCAGTGGTACGCGGTGCTTGTACATGTGGAGCTCACGACCATCAACGTTCACCTGCAGGAACCACAGGTCAACAAAGCCTGAAATTCTACATTTCTGTCAAAAAAATTTTTTCATGCAATACATTCAAACTGTCAACTGAATATCATGCTCTACTTTAGTAAATAAGGTTCTACTCCTGTGCAAGAAGGAGGCATTACATGCATGCACACAATACATCACACACACCCACACACACACACACACACACACACACACACACACACACACACACACACGCACACACACACCCTATTCTTCTGACCTGGTAGCCCTCTGAGGTGACATTGAAGACCAGCTCAAAGCTCTCCCCCTTACGGAAGGGCATCGCATTGACCTTCTCCTCCGCCTGCCATTGGCCATTGTCGCAGGTGTTGAACACCACACCTCTCCAGCCGCTGAATCGGGGGTTGAAGTGAACGGCAACATCACCCCCACCCTCCAGGTTTATGTGAAAACTGTGGAGGGCAACAGAGAGCAAGAACAGATTCTTTAGAGTCACCAGATAAGATACTCAGCTCTAACAATCCTCCTCAGTCCTTCACAGCCTTCTCTGTTTCTGGACTACAGGAGGTTCTGGTTGGTAACAGGAGTTTTTGAGTTTGACTGAAATCTTCATAGCAGAGTATCATGAAACCATGAAACGTACTGTTGCTACCATGCTACAATAAGACGGCCACTCCAGTGCACTGCCTAATGCTTCACATTAGTTATTTTTGGACTGCAACAAACACAAGCACACATCAGTCACAAAAAATGGCTCCCCATTAGCCTACGATGCAGCATTATTTTAGAGATGTTTCATCCATCCATCCATCCATTATCAATACCAGCTTATTCTGAGCAGGGTCGCAGGGAAAGCCTATTCCAGCCTGCATTGGGAAAGAGGCAGGAATACACCCTGGACAGGCCAGCAATCTATCGCAAGGCACACACCATTCAGTCACACACTATGGGCAATTTAGAGTCTCCAATCGGCCTACCTGCATGTCTTTGGACTGTGGGAGGAAACCGGAATACCCGGAGGAAACCCACGTGGACACGGGGAGGACATGCAGACTCCACACAGAAAGGCCCCAAGCCGAGTTTCGAACCCATGACCTTCTTGCTGTGAGGCGGCAGTGCTACCCACTGCACCACCGTGCTGCCCAGAGATGTTTCAACCTCTGCCAATTCCTCTCAGTGCAGAGTTAATTCCCTGATTCGCAATGAAGGAGCGAGCTTTCATGAATTGCATAATTGGTGGAGCTATTGTGAACTGTCAATCACTAACTAGTTTCAACCACCAGCTGCGTCTCGATACCATTTCCTGCAGTACCCGTCACAGCCAGTTCCTCACCTGTTGATATCTTCAGAGGGAATGGTTCCCCGCAAGTACAGAGACATTCCCGCCTTCAAACCACCAGGGATGGGCTGCGTATATGAGCCAGCCTGCACAACACAAACACTGGGATTCACACAGAGCAGTTTGTGTGTCGTAGTGATTCATAACCCTGGTGCTGGAGAGCTATAGGGTCTGCTGGGTTTCACTGTCAATCAGCACATAATAGGCTAATCAAATAAAGCAGTTATAGTTAACTCATCTCACTTTCTTCATTTGGTCAAAAAACGTTAAGGCAAAAACAAAAATCAGGACACCTTGCAGTTTTCAAGGACCAGGTTTGCAAATGTTTTTATCTTTTTGTCTAGAACAGGGATGTCCAGTCACACCTGAAAAGCGCTGATGTGTGTGTGTATGTTTTTGTTTTTGCCCAGCACAACAAATGTGAGTGTGTGCGTGTGTGTGTGCATGCATAGTGAGATGCCAGAGTGGTCACACCAACCCCGATGTATCCTGGACCTGGCCATGCCTGTATAGCTCCGGGTCCTCCCTGAAATAAAAACTAAAGTCAGGGTGAGTGGGGGAGAACAATGCAATGCACCTCCAAATCCAATCATCTCTACAAATACATAAACGCAAACATAAATGCTTAAATGTAAAAACGTATGGTGTTTTAAGCAGTTTATAAGAGGATCTGCTAAAGGCACTAATGATAATATATGACATAAAGACAGAATGCACATGGCTCCTCCTCACCCCCATGATGTTCACGGACTCCACAAACACGTCTCCACCGATCCCCAGGGCCAGCACTCTCGTTGACGGCATGCGATGCTTGAACATGTAGAACTTACGACTGTTTACGTTCACCTGCATGGAGCCGGAGATCGAGAGAAGGAGGCTGTTTTTAAAAAAATATCTGGTAATAGCTTTTTTTCTTTCTTTGTACATATTCTGCCAAGTGGATATCATGGCAAACTCCTACAGTGTTATCTGTGTATGGAGAAAAAATCCTGAGAAACGATTGCACGCCCAAACCACCAGAGGCACACTGCTGGTGATGTAAGCACTAGAAGGACACAGAGCTCAGATGGCATTCCAACCAATGAGGCAACAATAGAGGATGAAAGACCAAACCAACTGGAAAAAAAAAAAAAATAAATTGATGTGCTAAGTTGGGTTGAATGGTCAGGTCTCATCATCACTTTCCTAATGTTCTTATGAAAGAACTAATCAACCGGAGGTCCCCTGGAAACTGCTGCTAAAGCATGCCAGCAGCATCATATTAAATAGGCATTACATATATTTATACAAAACACACACACACACACACAAAAAATTATTATCTTTCTGACCTGGTAGCCCTGCCCGGTGACAATGATGACCAGCTCAAAGCTCTCCCCCAGAATGAAGGGCATATCAGTGACCCTCTCCTGCTCCTGGAATTTCCTATTCTTAAAGGTGTTGAAAACCACAAACTCCTTTGGGTTGAACCGGGGGTTGATGTATAAGGCCTTGTCACTGCATTTTGCCTCCGCAGACTGCAGGCTGACGTGGAACCTGCAGGGGGCAACAGAGAGGATTTTTCATCACTAATTCCTAAACATCAGAAAGCTCACTGCAGGAAAAAGTTTACTTCCTAACAAAACGTTGTAAACATGAATTGGAGGTAATTAATGTGAGAGATCTCATATGCTAGAGAACAGTGATTTCACTTGCTTTGTAGTACACCACTGTTATTCCAAATTGTAGGGGTTTGTAGAATAATGGTTAGAGAACTGGGTTGATACCTGAAGGGGCATCTGCAGCATGCCCATGGGCCTCATTTGGGTATGCTAAGCTATTGCAGCTCCCTTGCGTATGCTAAGCTAGGGTAGCTACCTTGGGTATGCTAAGCTATGACTCATGTTATCAACTCTATGACTTGCAGTGGTATCTGTAGCTAAGCAAAGTAATAGCTTTGCTAACACTGGATATAAAAACCCTGGCAGTGCAAGTACCCCTTAATTGATAGTTCAAGCAATTAAGACTTTTCTGACCATAATGTGCAGCTAACCCTGTGTTAGTACAGTACTATGGAAACCCATCTTAATACACAGCTGTGCACTAAAAACAGAAGGCATGTTGCAATCGATCAACCCAAACATTCTAGGTTCGATTCCTAAGGCGGACACTGCAATTGTATCTTTGAGCAACGTACTTAACTTGAATTTCTTCAGCATATGTCCAACAGTATAAATTGTGCTTTGTAGATATGATAGGATATTGTTCACCACAGCGCAACAAAAAGACAAAAGAATTTTGTTCCCCACGGTAGGACAAAAATATTGCGTAAAATAGGGGAGTCACTCAGAGCATATAACAGTTCTGCACATGCTTAGATCCACAAAGACTCATTAGTTCTTCCACCAATAAACAGGCCCATTCCCTGCAGTACCCTCCATGTCCTCAATTACTGATAGGACACAGGAGTTCCTCACCTGGTGACGTCACAGGGAATCGCTCCCTGAATGTGGACAGACATCCCTGTCCTCAAACCACCGTAGATGGGCACCGCGTAAGGGATGCTCTGCACAACACAAACACTAGGATTAATACAGAGCACTTTGTCTGTTGCAGTGGTCCATAAGCCTGGTGCTGGAGAGCTGTAGGGTCTGCTGGGCCTTGCTGTTAATTAGTATTTTATTGGTCAACTAATGAAAATACCTTATTGGGTCAAAAGGGGTTAACCAGGAAGCATCTTAGTACTTGAACAGCTCTTGCACAAGTATTGAATGATCTGTTTCTCTGCCTTGATTGTGGCTGTATCTGTGTTCCTGCCTGAGCTTTGCATTTGATACCATAGACTGTCATATCCTCCTCCATAGGTTAGAAAAATCAGTTGGTATCACTGGGCAAGCCCTTATGTGGTTTAAATCCTATCTCGCTGACAGATCTCAGGTTGTTAGGGTAAATAATAAATCCTCTGAGTATTCCAGGGTAAACTTTGGAGTACGTCAAGGATCTGTGTTGGGTCCTTTGTTTTTTTTCCTTGTACATGCTCCCTCTTGGGGACATAATAAGCAGCCATGGTGTTAAAATCTTGTTGCTAACGTATAAAGCTTGGAACTGTTTAGCCCCTGACTTAGTGAGTTACTTATTCCTCACTCTCCTCCATGGTTACTTTGTTGACAAGATGCTGGTTATGAGACAATTCCATGTATATCTAAAATGATAATGGGTGGTAGAGCCTTCTCTTGTAGAGCTCCTGTCTTATGGAACAATCTTCCTGTGTATGTGCAGGCTTCAGCCATACTCGCTGTCTTAATTGCAGGCTTAAAATGAACTCTTCAGCCAATCCTATTGTTAGCCATTGATATAGACCTATGTCCTGTGAAATGGTCAACTAAATTACAATAACAGAGTTTATGAAATTAAATGCACAACTGGACAGGGTAGGGAGCTCAGTGTCTAGTGTCAAGTGGCTGACACATCAGGTAGCTTAGCTTCAAGTGTCAGGCTCACTTTTACAACGCGGGAAGGCTAAGTAGCTTAACCCGGCGTGTCATGCTCACCTTTATGGAGTTGACACATGAGGTAGTTTAGCATCAAGTGTCAAGCTGGCCTTTACAGAGCTTGGTATCTTAGTTTAGCATAATGGTGGCATTGCATACACATACATTTACTCTGTGTGTTGACTATCTATATAGTGCCTAGTATCTTTCTCTTTCCATGGGGCTCCTGCCCCTTACCTCCAGTTCGCAGACCGCTACAGCTTGCATCCTCGCCCTGAATCCACAGGATTGCCCCAGCCCTGCCTCTCGCTCCATGGTCATGGACTGCTTCAGCCCTGTTCCTCCCCTGCCCACGCCTTGACACAGCCTAGAGCCTAGAGCCTATACTGAACTATAATGAACTATACCATTTGGTCTTCTATTATTCCTGTTAGCTATCACCTCAGCTGTAACCTGCTTAACCCATTTTATTCCCTATGATAGATCCCTTATAGCATTTCTGCTACATTCCATTCTACTGCTACTTTACACCAGGCAGGCCAGTGGAGGATGGGCTCCCCCCTCTATAGTCAGGTTCCTCTCAAGATTTCTTCGCATAAGGCTTTTTTTCGCCACTGTTTGAGAGTCTTCTTCCCACTGGGAGTTTCTTACCTCAAGTACTTGCTATTTGGGGGTTCAGGCCTGGTGTTTGCTCTGTTTGCTCTTTTTGCTCTGTTTCTTGCCTTGCTACTCTGTAAAGCATCTTTGTGACAGTTCTCTGTAAAAAGCGCTATACAAATAACATAGAATTGAATTGAATTTAACCATTTTAAAACAAAAACCGAAACCAGTTCACCTTTTGGCCTACAAGGACCAGGATTTTAAATATTAGTCCATTGAGACAGCATGTTGGAGGGTGTGAGTGATGTAGCACAGTCAAATTGTATATACACAGAGGAGGTGATGTGTGTGTGTGTGTGTGTGTGTGTGTGTGTGTGTGTACATGTGCATGTGAGAGAGACAATGTATGTGCATGTGTATTGGTTTGTATAAGCATGTATGTGTGCGTACACACGTGTGCGAGAGATAGAGAGAAAGAAAATGTGTGTGCACGCAAATTGGTTGTGTAGGTGTGTGTGTGTGTCTGCTTTTGTCCTTTTCTGTGTGTTGTGAGAGAAAATTGTATTCACACTTACCACCGCCTGTCCTAGACCTGGATATCCCAGGATGTGTCCAATCCCTCCCTAAAACACAAACACGGTTAGCGGTGGCTGGGGGAACACAAAACAATGCACCTGCAGATCCAATAATATCGACATGTGTCTTAATGCAAATGCTTTTATGCAAACACAAATGCTTGAATTTAAAAATGCGCACTGTGCAAGACACTGGATAAGAGGACCTGTTCATTGCCTTAAATCAAATTCCTGAATCTAAATGTTGAACTTTTGATGCTGCTCACCCCGATGATGTTGATCACGTGCACAGAGACATCTGCAGTAATGGAGAGGGCACTCACTCGCTCCACAGGCATACGGTGCTTGAACAGGTAATAGTCACTACCGTTAACTTTGATCTGCAAGAAACAGAGGGAAAGGCAGGGTCAAAAGTAGCCGCTTTACAAAATCTGTGTTAATATTTTTTCCTCCAAAACATTCATTCTGTGATCTGAATATCACAGCCAAATCTGGAAAATGAAATTATATTCCTCGGCAGTAAGCATGCATTTACATGTATGCATATAGTACACACATACACACACGCAAATAAAACACACACATACACAAAGCAAACGTATCCAAGCGCACAGTTCCTGTCCTGACCTGGTAGCCCTCTGAGATGACGATAAAGAGCAGCTGAAAGCTCTCCCCCTCACGGAAGGGCGTCCCAGAAGGTGTCTCGGGAGTTTGCCAATTGCCACCCTTTTTGATGTTCATCACAGTTTCACTGGGCGTGAATCGGGGGTTGAAGTGCAAAGCAATGTCAGGGACTCCTACTAGCCCAGTCTGCAGGTTGATGGCGAACCTGGGGGGGGGGGAAATTATGGGCATTAATATGGAGTTGGTCCACCCTTTGCTGCTATACCTACCTACATTCTTCTGTGAAGGCTTTCTACTAGATGTTGGAGCATTGCTGGATGCATTTGCTTCCATTCAGCCTGAAGAGCATTACTGAGGTCAGGCATTGATTGGGCAATTAGGCCTGGCTCGCATTAAGATTTGCCTTCATTGGAACCTAGGGGCCTAGTCCAAACCATGAAAAACAGCCTCAGAATAAGGGGTGTCCATATAAATATGTCATATAGTGTACACGAGTATGAAAAATTGGTTAACTGTGTGGCACTATCGCCCTCCAGAGTGACAATCAGAGGCTCGCCCTTCATACTAATGCATACTTTTGTACTCTGTTGTCCCTAAGAAAATAGTCAGATGGGTGGAAGGAAGCTTACAGGAACTGAACAATGCAGCATTGAGCGTTCTCTTATGGAGCTCCTGTCTTATGGAACAGTCTCCCTGTGTATGTACGGGCTTCAGACACACTCTCTGTCTTAAGTGCAGGCTTAAAGCTTAGCCACTGATGTAGACCTATATTCTCTTAAATGGTCAAATACGATCACAGAGTTCATGAAATTAAATGCTGGGTAGGGAGCTTAGCGTCAAGTGTCAAGCTTGCTTTTACGGAGCTGACACGCTAGGTTGCTTAGCCTCAAGTGTCAAGCTCACTTTTATGGAGCTGACACATTAGGCAGTTTAGAGTCAAGTGCCAAGCTGGACTTTACGGAGCTAGGTAGCTTAGTTTAGCATAATGGTGGCATTACATACGCAAACATTTACTCTGCGTGTTGACTATCTTTATAGTGCCTAACATTATCTTCTTTGTTTCTCTTTCCATGGGTCTCCTGCCCTGTACCTCACACTGAGTTCCAAGACTGCTCTAGCCTGCTTCCTCGCCCTGGCTCCACAGGATTGCCCCAGCCCTGTCCCTCGCTCCATGATGTACTAGTGCATTGTTTAATAGGGTAACGTACTTCACTTGTTTTGTACTATAGTTAGTTTGTACTACAGCGCACACACACCAGTCCCACAAAATCCAAATGAGGGGCTTCCCATTAGCCTACGACATAGCATGTTTCCAACCTCTCCCAATGTAATTCCCAACCTCAGAAAGACCACTCCACTGAATGGTAAATGGACTGCATATATATATAGCACTTTTAGCCAAAGCGCTTTACAATTGATGCCTCTCATTCACCCATTGACATTGACACACACACACACACACACACACACACACACACACACACACACACACACACAGTGAAAGGCTTCTATGCAAGGTATCAATCAGCTCGTTGGGAGCAATTAGGGGTTAGGTGTCTTGCTCAGGGACACTTCGACACGCCTAGGGCGGGGGATCGAACCGGCAACCCTCCGACTGCTAGACAACTGCTCTTACCTCCTGAGCTATGTCGCCCTGAATAAAGATGACTGATCCAAAAAATAAAAATAAAGTGCAAAAATTGATTGGAGATAATTACTGTGCAACATTTGTGAGCTTTTTTTATGACCATCAGCGTAATTGTATGCTAATGTTAATATCCCCAGGTTCTGTAAAACCCTAAGCAGGAAAACTACACTAGCGATGGGGGAGTGAGGTTTCATGAATTGAATAATATAGATGGAGCTATAGTGCACTGTCAATTTCTTGTTTCAGCCAATAAAAGAATATTACTCCCCATCGGAGAACAAAATGGATAGTTGCAATCAGGGAGTCACTGACAGCAGATATATATATATATATATATATATATAATAGTTCTATGAAGCCTTGTTCATTCTTGCACCATTATATAGCGTCTGCAACCCATTCCCTGCAGTACCCTCCATAGCCAACAGGGGCTCCTCACCCAGTGGCACCATTGAGAACTGTTCCCTGGATGCACAGAGACATCCCCAGCTTCAAACCACCGTAGATGGGTCCCGTATATGGGGCAATCTGCACAACAGAAACATTGGGATTAATGCAGAGTAGTTTATCTGTTGCAATGGTTCATAACTATGGTCCTGGACAGTTGTAGGGTCTGCTAGGTTCCAATGTCAGTCAGCAATTAATTGATCAATCAAAGTGACTGAACACATGTTTATCTTTCTTTCCTTGTTAATTGGGTGTAATGGGTTGACTATTTTAAGGAAAAACAACCAGCACTACTTCTAGCTCACATGGCACAAGGTTGTGTCTATTACAACAGAATGCAGATGGACGGACTGAGATGTTAATGGTCAAACAGAAAGAGAGAGAACGGCATATATATCAACAATGCTTAATTTGAGTTCATACTTTTGTTGGTATCATTTACTTAAAAGGTTACAATTGCTGCATGGTCTTGTAAACTTGCACATAGGCCTAGCTAATGCTGGAACTGAAGCAAACCAGAGAGCATCTGTTATTAACCACAATTACTGGACCAATTATGTACAGCATTTATTTATATAATAACCTACTTTTTAGATACTCCTAAGGTCTGAAAACTCCTGTAAATCCCTGATAAATCCCAACAAAATGTGAGATTGTGGATTATGAGTGAACATAAATTTCCATAATCTGGAGATTTACTGGTATTTCAAATAGGTATTTGGCCTAGGACTGTAAATATGCCTGACAGGAAGAGACACATGAATGAAGGCAGAGAGAGACAGAACAGGTAGAAAAGTAGAGGTAGTACATCTACTTACAGGGTTGTAGATGGGCTGGTAACCTGGAGGAGGTTGGAAATACATGATGATGGCCTGAACAGTGGGAGAACGTCAGAGAGAAGCAGGTACCAGTGACTTGCTGGTAGATTTGGTTAGAACACCTGGTCACCATATCTTATATAGCCTTCTGATCCCGGTGGGTGGAACTTGGGTATCTCCCAGGTACACAGCGTGCTATAAATTTTCTCTTGGATGTTAGCGGGCAAAGGATTCGCATTTTTCACCGCTCGACCGATTGGCACAAGTTTTGTTACGCATTTCAATTCCTGATTTCAGACTCACACTGAACCAATGCAAAGCAGCAGTACAGCATAATGGTAACTGTTTTTTAAATTTTTTTATGGCGACGTATCAACGGCAAAAGCCGCAAGAGAAAAACAACATCGACGGGGACGGAAATAGAGGAGTCGTGTGTGTGTGACCTGAAACTTGTGCATGTAAATATTTTTGGCAGGTGCTTTTACAGCACTCACGCATGAGCAAAAAGCCCATTTTTGAGTGCATCATTGCAGCATTTGAGAATAAACACACGGTCTGAAGGAGCGTGCAAAGCTATTCCGAGCCCCGACCCCTTTGCCCTCGCAGACTGATTCTGCTCACGCAACTTTTTTTCGTTTTGACAGTGGTGGCCAGGGCCAAAATTGACTACTGAGTCCGTGCATGAATACGCCACACGTGTGGGAAAACAATCCTTTGCACTCTACAGAGTACAGAGTTAGCATAGTGGTGAAAAACGCTACTTACTGAATTGCAAAATAAAGAAGAGAAATACTTTTGTAATTATATAACATCATTCTACTATCAATATCTGTGAGTAAATATCGTCGCTTTGGATAAAAGCGTCTGCCAAATGAATGTAATGTAATGTAATGTAAAGTAAGTACGAAATAAATACACAATGCTCATTACATTACATTACAGGCATTTAGCAGAGGCTCTTATCCAGAGCGACTTACACAACTTTTACATAGCATTTTACATTGTATCCATTTATACAGCTGGATATATACTGAAGCAATTCAAGTTAAGTACCTTGCTCAGGGGTACAGCGGCAGTGTCCTACCCAGGAATCGAACCTACGACCTTTCGGATACAAGCGCAGTGCAACACTGCTGCCCCATTAGTTTTAAGCGTAGAGATATCCCTTTCAAGATAGAGTTTACACCTACTGTAGTGTAACCGTTCATAGGTGGTTCAGTCATGTGTTATGTTGGATGCACCAGTTTAGCTTTAGCTGTGAAGCTAGAACACCGCCAACATTTTTCTGATGGTGGAATATTATTTTATTGTAATCTTATTGTACATAATGTGGGGTATTAGTATCTCCAGGGGCAATTTTTGTCACTTGGAAATGGAATGGAAAATGCAACAGAGGATTACATACTGAGTTCAGAAAAACATTGAACAATTGAAGTGAACAATTACATATTTACAGTGCTGTGAAAAGACTATGAAAAAGTATTATAAGTATTACTTTTCACACTGATTATTGCATATGTATCACATTAAATTGTTTCAGATCTTTAGACGAAATGTAATATTGTAATATTAGACACACCCAAGGTGGATTAAAATAAACGCCATTTGTCACCAGTCACACATAGCAACTACTTTCATGAACTGCATGTCTCAATGTCAAGTTCAGCATACATTTTTAAAGCTTTTAAACACAAAATGACAAGGCAGCACTGGGGTTTTTCTTCGTTCGAAGGATAGCCAGCTTGGCACCTACTGTCAGCAGTCACATTACGTTAGTTGCTTTCACGGCTACAAGCTAACGTACTGGGCTTCATCTGCTTTTACTCAAAAATGTCTTGCTTTCAATTAATTAATTAATTAATTAATTAATTAATAATTAATTAATTAATTAATTATTAATTAATTAATTCATTCATTCATTCATTCATTTTGCCATAGGGACAATGTATAAAAAAGGTTGTAATTCCTATATGGACCACTGGATGGGTTGGTAAATACCCTTGCATTGAAGTTGACAGTCTGCACGTTAAACATGTTCATTGTTTTTTTTTTTCAAATCCAAAGTGCTGGAGCTCAGCACAAAACTAACATAAAAATGTGTCACCATCCAAATACTTATGGACTGCACTGTATGCTGAAATATGGGAATTACAACATTAAACAAATATTAATTTCAGTCGAAAACTTGTTATCTACAGCCACACCTCACCCTGCTTTTTTCTGTAATTAAATTTAAGTAATTTAAATTTTGCATACAGAGGCCTTTTTACAGAACCACTTCATATTGCTAGGAGTGAAAAATAATGTGTCAATGCAAATATGGCAGATTTTGCCAGTCAAACAGCAGCTGTGAAGAATCCTTTAGATATGAGTGTTCTGCAGCAGTTTGTTATGAAGGATCATCCTGACACTATTGCTTAATGGGCTTATTCACTTCAGTAAGCTTTATTACCAATTAAGACACTGTAGGAAAAAAAGGCAGGAAAATGGCACTAATCCTGTGTGGCTATTAACTTCAAGTTCACACCTAATCAGCATCCCACTATTCTTCCCTCCTGACAGCTTAGAATCTGTGTAGATGAGAAGGTGAAGTTGCCGCAGTCTATAATTCCTCTTCACTCCACCCCAAAACCGAAGTATGAATTTGAAATACTAGTTATGAACCTCTCGGTCAGATATTGGTTAAGACCGCTCGTTTACCACTTAGCCTATTTCCCTCACAATTCTCAGGCCCTCTGGTCCGTACTCTGGCTTTATTCATGAATTTGATTCATTTCTTTCTCTCTTGGACTTAAGTTATCGCAAATTTGTCATATCAGATGCCTTTAAACTTCTAAAATGCAAATGACTCTTTTACATTTGCATTTATGACTTTCGGAATCAAATGGTTTTATACAAAACATTATTGGCTCCACACATTGTATCTTTACATCTGATCTTAACTTTTGGCATCAACGACAGCAGTGTTGAAATTCACCATCACAATCCTATTGTTTCTGACCACCTCCAAATTAAACTACAAGTACAACGAACCCACACTGGAAGAATCACTCTTGACAGCACATATTACTTGTACCTTTCCAAGTTTGATGATACGCTGCCAAAATACTTTGAGATGCCTCAACTAGCTCCACGTCAACACATGAATTGGCAGATAGATTAGCAACTGTTCTGCAAATGTCAGGAGGTGCATACTATTTATTATTTATAAGACAATAATACCCCCATAGGCCTTCTTTCCTGGTAAGGGATGAGGGAGATCCCTTTGGGTTTGTCTATAAAAAGTTAAAAAAAATTTGCACTAGCTAGATACATTTTTCTGGTCTGCTACGTTGCATCCATCGCCTGGCGCGTTACTACTTCTGACCAGGCCCCTTGAAGTGTTTACGTGTGCAAGCCAACTGTGTGCTGATTAACTACTTGTTACTAGCATGATTTATAACAACCAGTTGCTGAGTCTAGTTCCTGCAACACATGCACTTTACTGCTCATTGACATTCAAAGAACAGGTGAACAGATACCTGCTTTTAGCAGGGCTAATTATTTTTATTGTTGCTGCCTTTTGTAATCTTTATGTAATCTAATAAATAATAGCTTATTTATCTTATATTTACCTTTAATGTCTTCATAAAATGATCACTGCTGAATGAATTCATATGATGGCAAGAAAAGTGTTTTGAAATTTACTTTACCATGTAAAAAACGACATGAACCCAAATACTCTCTTCTGTGTTTATTCACATATTCAAAGCAGATCATGACACACTGCATTGCTCCAGTGTTAATTTATTTTTACATGCGTACTTCTTTACAGATTGACAGCACCCATACAGCAAGACTGCACTTCCTTGTTTTATTTTAGCCTGGTCTTTTTGAGATTAAAAAAAGCACATAATTTACAAATGTTACATGTATTATTTTAAGAATTCACCAAATGTAAATAAATACTTCTGGAAAATTAATATACAGATGTTGTCATTTGTGTTTATTTTTAATTTGTTTATTTTTAGAAAAATTATAATATTCTATTCGAGAAGTGTTTGCATTCTAACATTTTAAGTCTATGGGGAAAAAATAAAAGTTCAATCGATTATAAATCCAAAATTGGTTGTGGTTTTTGGTGACCTTATTACAAAATGAGTAAAAGAGGAAGTGTTGCATATTGGTTGGTTAAACTGTTTATAGAGTTAACAGAGTGCAAGCCAAGGTGTACTGTGTTATAGTAAAATAATTTTGGAATTCAGGAATCAGCAGAGGACAAATTGTAGACCATCAGTGATGAACTAAACCAGTAGGCCTACATCTTAAATATGTGTGTAATAACCAGTGGTGACCATCAAAACCAACAGAAGCCATTACAATGGAGTGGTGTTGTTTTGTTTTTAGCTTGTGATATTTGAGTATCTGCCTCCTTTCGTGTAAACTTCCTATTGTTGAATGCAGACCGAAATAAAAATTTCATTTTAAAAAAGTTCATTTCAAAACAATGGTAAGCGGTTGAGGGAACAAACCAATATAAACTATTACAATGGTAAAATGGTATAATCAGGAGAAATGTTTTAACTGGTCATATTAAAGACTGAATCATTAGGCTCCTAACTGATGAAAGTGTGGACACGTGGCCTCTAAAACTAAAATTTGGTACTTAATGAAGAATTCAGACAAAGAAAATCAAGCAATAAGGAAGAAAATGTAGGCATTTTGAGGCAGCCAAATCAAGCTATGTGGCTATCGCTACGACCGCCATGTTTTTGCAAAACAAAACTAAACAAACAAACTGATTTTATGTAACGATGTATATAAGACTATGTTTACACCGCCTGGTTAAATTGACACAATTACGATTTTTTCCTCACACGTGGCACAGATCGGATTTCTAGCCTACTATATGTATATGCCTACTATGATTGTATTTTCGTATTGGTAACCAAACCCTTATGTATGCATGCGGGTTGTTTCAAGTATAAATCGTGCGGACACAGGCATCGGATAAGAGTCACTTTTAATAGGGGAAATATAAACAAGCAGTCTAAAAGATAGAATATAGCCAAAAAAAAATCGGAACTGGGCATCAAGACCTGCGGTGTAAAAGTAGCTTAACAGTTGTTATATTTCTGCATAAATTGGTGAACATAAAATGATGAAGTTGTTTGAAAGACAGGAGATTGTATCAAGGTTCATCATGATATAACAGGTCACGAATTTCACAAAATAGACCTACTTCTTTTGCTTGTTTCTTCTGGGTAATCTTCACCTGGTATTTGTTTTGCGGTTTGTTCTAGCAGCAGACATCTTTGCGCGTGCGCACTCAGTCTCGGTGAGAGCAACGGATGCTGACTGAGGTAAGTACGGGAGGTCTCGCTTCGTATGATGTAAGTACACAAAAGTTGGAGAAAATTAATCTGTAATGTATGAAAATGTGCGATTTTGCTCTGTCTCACCCCTGTCCGTACATACCATGCCATTCACGTTGTTAACACATGCAAATATTCACAGTATTACTCAATTTATGTCTGAGGTAATAATATAGCTAATAGCTGGCCTAGCTAACGTTGCCAGCAAGTCAGTGCACTATCGGTTATTTTTATACTTATTTGTCATTTTTACCTGATTATCGGAGGAGACCCTCGTTTATGTGCCACTGCTATTTTCTATACCCAGGTAGGGAGATATTTTCACGTGTAAAAGTTTGTCAATGGAGCCTATTGTTAAAGCAGTTGAAGTCGGTATAAAGTGTATGACCCGCAGTACAACGATTTCGTCAGTCCGTTGCAGGCTAGCTACAGCAGGGGCTCTGAACCTTTTTCCACCAGCACCCCCTAGGCTTATGTTTGGCTGTACATGCCCCATCCACCCCCCCCCCCCCCCCCCCCCCCCCACCACCTCCTTAGCAGTTCCAATGGCATCAAAAACATTTGTAATTTTAGAGTTTAAATAATCTATAAGATCATTGACAGAGGCTGAAATGAATAGGTCTGAATAAATAATGTGCTGGTATTCTCATTTATATACTGTTTTTTGATCATATGTGTCCTAATATGGATGTCAGCAGAGATAGTCATCTCAAAGAAAACAAAGAAGTGATCTGAAAGCAACATCAGTTTTAGAAATATTAAGATCTTTAGAAATGATTAAATCCAGTTTATGGCCCTTACAGTGATCGGCTGTGTCACGTTATCCAGAATAGAGGAGAGTTCTTTGGCACAACTGTCATTGTTATCAACATGAATGTTAACATCAAAAGCAATGACTAGACAAAGTCTATGCAAATAACAAATAATAGTTCTGTAAAGTCATCAACAAAGTGAGCAGAATATTTAGGTGGCTTTTAGATAAAATAATAGTTGACAGGGTTTCCCCCAGAAACATTGTTAGGCCCGGTGGCAAGTATCTTTTAACAGGGGCCGGCGGCCTGGCGTGGCCCGGCGGCCAAGTGTCTTTTTTTGATGGGGGCCGGCGCGGGCCAGCGACAGACTGATGGCAGCATTAAGGTAGGGCCCTATAGTTTCTGTGATAACAGAATCACGGACGGAATCGCGGAATTTAAAAAAACTATAACACAGATTCCATAGGGCCCTACATTAAGTCAGTGCTAAAAGCTGACTGAAGATTTGAAAATATAACTACATAATGTGAATGTTGTTATAAATAAGTCATTTATTTAACACACATTTTAAAAAATCAACTATTTAACGCATAGCATAGTCTTACAAAGAATCTGGCAACAATGTACAGACTTGGAATGCTGTGTCAACAACAACAAAAGAAATTAAATTAAATTAAAATAAATAATATCAAAGTTTTTGCACTCTACAAAAAACTTGAAAAAAGTCCTGATTGGCTACTGATTCTTACAGCCTTGGAATGCTGGGCACATTTCAACAACAACAAAAGAAATTAAAATAAAGTTTTTGCACTCCACAAAAAACTTGTATTCAAGTCCTGATATGCTGGGCACATTTAAATAGGGATGGGAAATGCGAACCGGTTCCAAGTTGTCCTATTCATTGGAATCGTATGGCTCCGAGCTTATTGATTCTGCTTATCGAAGCCAGCATGTTTTTACGACAGCTGCGAGTTGCAAAAAAAATGACGTAACGCCTTGGGGGAGGCAAGCAGGCAGGCAGCCTCTCTCAGGTGTTTGTTTTGGACGGCAGCTGTCACAACAAATTTGATCCGGGCTGCCAGCCTTGACACATTCTGTTGAGATAAAGATTCTAAGATGACTCAGCAATTTTTCTGGATTAACGGGTTATTTTCTAGCCTGAAATGCGATTGTATTACGAAATGGATACACATGTGATGTAACGTGCAAGCAGTTGGCTATCTCCCTGGATACGAAGTAAATGTTTTTACCAATAAATAATAATAATAAATGCGATTTTATCCATGGAAATAGCTATACAAAAAGGCAAAATAAATGTTGTGTTTGCGATTGCCGTCGTAGATGTCAGAAGGAAATGTCACTTACAAAAAAAAAGTTTGCTCTCTTTGTAGTGGTTTGGGCTGGAAATGAGCTAGAAGAGCGGGATATGCACAACACTGCCTACTTATTGGCTACTAAATCTTACAACAATGTACAGCCTTGGAATGCTGGGCACATTTCAACAACAATATATCTATGTATCTGTGTTACTGACTGTTTGGCTGGCTAGCTAAGTTAGCGAAATGACCACATTGTCATGCACATCAATGTCACCAAGCTAACGTTATTAATAAACAAGTGAAGTCATTATTTAGATGGCGATTAACACATCACGTAATGTTACAATGTATCGAACGTTACATTCATGCTACTAGTTTAACATTACCTACACACTGCTTAAGTTAATATAAAAAAAATGTACTTACCGACGAGATGAAGTGATAACACAGTTTGTAACGAGGTTAGTTAGCCTACTAAAGAAATGGTGCCTTGCTAGGTACCGTTAGCTTATGATAGTTGGAAGCATCAAGTGTTGAACGTCACTCTATGCACAATGAGGGTAAAGAACAGACCTGCTGTTTTCCTATAGTGCGTTCACGTTTTAACCAACAGATGTCGCTGGTGAGCTTTCCAACCAAGCCGCCCCACTGTAACTGTAGTTTAAAAAACATCTTAAAAATACGTATAAAAAAATAAATAATAATCCCCGATGCTTAGGCCCGGCGGGGGGTCAATTTAGGCCCGGGGGCCCGCCGGGCTTGCAATACACTGGTGGAAACCCTGCTTGACAGGAAAATTTCAATATAAGAGCAAGATATTCAAAGGATGCAAACTTCCCAAGTGACATTTGCTTGTGCTGGTTCTCATTACTAAACAAAGCCACCCCCTTTCTTACCTGCTCTGACCTCATTCACAAACTTGGCATTATTAGGGGCTGATTCAACAAGAATTACTGCACTATTATTTTGGTCTAACCAAGTTTCAGTTGGAAACATAAAATCAAATTTGTGCTCTGTGATAAAATTATGAATTAGAAGTGACGTGCCTGCTGAAGAGCTGACATTTAATGAAGCTAACTTCAAAGTACTAAAAACATTCTCCAGCAAAGATTGTGGTTCATGAGGGATGGATAACAGACTATGTAATTTTGCAGTGCAAGTTGAAGTTCCTTTTTTTTTTTTCTTTTTGTGATTGAAACAGGAATTAGCACTAGATTCCATCCCAATATTATAGTGCTGAGAGATGGTTGTTCTAACTGGAATATACGTCAGCCCAAGGTTGCATGTTTCAAAAGGAACAGTGGGCCCCTGACTGGTGCAGAAACAAGTTGTGTCACCAGTCTGGCATGGGCCCTGACGCAATCAGTTGTTTTCATGTCCTTGGACGGATGAGGTACTATGTTTCTTGGTGGTGCCAGCTAATATGACTGACATCAAGTTCTCAGAGCTTGTCCCCCAGGGGAAGTGGATTGGGGGGTGGGTGGGTGATGACTGTAGTAGAGCAGTCCGTATTTATTTAATTAATTATTCAATTTTGGCACGTTTTGTCCTCCACACCCCACTAATGGAAACAAAAATTGTGCAAATAAATAAAAGCAGTGCAATTCTGCAGTGAGTTTTTCCTAAAGGTAAGAAAACCTCCTCAGCTTGCACGTTTTGGATAACAATTGTAAACACGTTTTTAAACGAATTATCTGCACCACAAACAAGTTTTCTTAATTCAGTGACTTTCGATGAAACATTCTGTTTGGCTTACTAAAAGATACAAGTAAGCTAATAAGATCAATGTTATCCAATGGATTAATAGTATTAACTGTATGAACATAATAGTGGCTTTGTTATAAGTTGGCTAATCGTTAAGCTTGTCTGGGGAATGACAACTCAAGACCCTCCATGAATTACAGTAGATACATAAAGCCGGTCCTGGTCGGAACACACAGACACAGTCCCTACGTGTGTTCTGTGGCACACCAGCTACTAGCTCACTCTGAAACACACTGTGAGCCACATCTTTTGGACATTTCCCTCTTATGAACTTAATTGATGGTGTACTGAAAAATAAAAATAAATCTAAAAAACATTTTCTTTTATGATGGTTACTGCCATGGATATTATTAAACATTCTCTTGGAAAAATGAGGCAGTCAATAGAATGCGTGATAGTGTTTATTAACTGACTTTGTGAAACGCAGCTCCTAACACCAGTAAACAAACAGCCTTAAAGAGAGGAAGGCAGAGAAATGAGAATGGGAGCTGAAGACTCTGGAGTGGGTGTGTAGCACTAAAAGCTGGGATGTGAGGGGGCTTCAAAGCAGGGGATCACAGCAGTGACATCATAACAGTGACATCAGAGCAGTGCCATCAGGTCAGGGCATCAGAGCAGTGGCATCATAACAGTGACATCAGAGCAGTTACATCAGAACAGGAAGCCTCACAGAAGTATGTGGGACAGCTGCACGCCCCCACTGATGTGCAGGGCGTCAATCTTAGTGAATGGCTGGAACCGGTGGTAGAAGTCGAACATGTGCTTCCCGTTTCCAAAAAACATAAGCTTCTGCGTCTCACAGCGAATCAAGATCTGCGGGATGGGGGACCAAAGACAGAAAACAAGTAAAAGAGACGATGAGTTCAGGAAAACAGACAAATGAGAGAAAAATAGAAGGGAAGTAATGAACCATGAAGTTAATGCAGTAAACCTGGTTACACACTAACACTGCACTACTGTGGCCAAAGGAGATGGACGGAGACAGAGGGGTAATGAGCACATACATTTCAGTACATTACATACATACTGTAACATAAGTGTAACTACAATGCTAACGAAATCCCCCAATTAATGAAATAGTAAGTGCTTAGGGGGTGGGGTTAGGAACATACTGTTTAAAAAATGGCACACTTTGCTTTAGGCTACCACAGACAAACTTAGGACCGAGACATATAGACTCCTGTTTAAGTGAGAATGGCCTTAGTTCTGTCGACTCACCTCAAAGTACTGCCCCTGCCGGAAGGGGTTGAACTTGACATCTTTCTCCTCGGCCCCCCATGTCCCACGCAGGCGGGCATTCCGCACCACTGACCCCTGATTCATCCGCGGGTTAAAATGCAAGGCGAGGTCTCCACTACTGCTCACATTGAAGTTAAAAACAATCCTGTAGAAAACACACATACATACACACACACACAGTATGTGTTACTTATTACACACTGTAATGTATGAAGAAAAGGTGTAGGACAGCTTAGTTTTATTGATTTAAAAATTCAGCACCATGTCTATTGACATGTCCACCAATTCCCAGCCAAATCTGGAATATGCAGTTCATTCAGGAGAGTGAAGACATTTGTGGTTCTCTGAAACATGTGTTGTCACCAACCTGCTTCCTTTCAAACTGCAGACTACAGTTAAGCTTGCATAGAGTAGAGTCGGAGGAAGACCTTTCATATGTGGCTTTAGCACGCTCTCCACAGGCAAGTGATTGACCACACAGCAATGAAATGCGGACCCCTTACCGACTCGAACCCTCCTGTAACTTGAACGACGCAACTGTCAACCGTGCTTTTTCTTCTGAAGCCACTGCCAATCACTTTAATGCCCATTTTAAGTCAGTTGCACACAAGCTTGTTGGTAGTCTTCCTCCCAGCCCAGCCAAGCATCTATGGTCTGGATTATATTCAAGGTTTTTACTCAAATCTAGGTGTTATAGCAAATCATTCCTCTTTTAATCCTTTTCAGAGGATAAAATTGGAAGTTTGTTGAGGGGCCTTAACTGTGTGAAAGCTACAGCCTTGATAATACCCTTCCTAGGAATCCATAGAATGCAGCTGATCTTAGAGCACCCAAGGTTTTCCCTAGGTTTTCAAAGGGCTTAGGCGCTCTCAACTATATTTTGGAACAGCGTTTTTTATTTTTTAATATATGAAAAAAAGCTTTGACCAGCGGTTTTTATCAGAAAAAGACGTTACGTGTGAACACAGCCTAACTTTGTTTAGCTACCAAGCCACGTTAGATACCAACGTTAGTTCAATCGAGGTATCTTTATGTCAACTAACTAGCATCGCTGGCTAACGTTGTCATAAAAGTTTTCCCAACCGTGAAAACTGGATTACTTGTTTACATTTTTGACAGATGTGGCTAGTGGGTAAATCGTTTCCGTCGCAGCACTTTCAACACAAGCAAAATCGGAAACACTATCCTAAAATTTCTTCTTACCTTGAAGAGTGCCTGACCCGCAACCATAGTAATATGTTAACATGGAGGCACAATTATATCGAGAAATACCATCTTTGGGAAAAGACGGTGTATTCTGTAAATGCATTTAACCCACCATGCATAAAAACATAATAACGCTCGTCAATCACTCACTTCTATATATAATGCCATCCTAGCGTGGAGTGTTTAAAACCATAAAGCTACCTCTTCGTTTTTTTTTGTTTTTTGTCTGCGCATCACCGTTGTTTTTACATTCATTCTGATATGTTGCCTAAATGCCAGCTAGTGCAGAGGCTTTGTTTTTATGTACTGATGATTCAGCTATTTTAAATTTACAAATAGCATCAGGTCAAAACCTGGTTTATAGTAAATCTAGAAATACAGGAGTGTTTGCCACTTAGAAGTTAAAGTTTTTTGTTTTTTTTTAAATCATTGTTGGATACTGCCTAGCTATATGGTTCGGTGCCACAATGGAAGCACAATGGAAATAACTCTGTGACTTAATTGTTCTGTCCTGGACATCTAAGCTAAGATGTAATTTTGTGATTGCCTTACTTTTACTGTCAAATAAACTAAACTAAGCTAAATTGGCCACAATTGGTGTTGGAATGGTCTGGAATGCATCCAAGACCGTGGGACTCATCCACGGTGTCTTACACACACTGCATGGTGCCTTAACCGAATGAGCCACCAAGCAGCTCCTGCTCTTAATTTTGAAATGATGCAGTTTGCACACTGCTTTCATAACCAAATATTTATGCATCATTCCAATTAAACCAAACCCCTGTAAGATCCCAGGAATGTTGTGAACAGTTGTGCTCTAAGTGGAATAAACCACTGCAGTGAGGTTAATTTCCAAGAGAGTTTATATGATGGTGTGATGTGGGACATGCAGTTCAGGAGAGGGAGAGTGGTGTGGTGGAGAGGAAGAAAGGAATGGGCAGATTAAGATATAAAAGAGATGGTTAGGAGAGGTACACAGGTTACCTGTCGGCATCAGGTAGCACTCTGCCACTGAAAGCAATGGTCTTCATTGGAGTCAATCCTCCTGGGATCATCCTGGTGTAGGGAATGGGCTAAACACAAAATATACACCGTGTCACACTCATCTCTGAATTTCTCTCTGTTTCTGTCCCTTATTCTTTCTCTCACTCTCCCTTATCATTACCTTATTCTCTCTCTCAAACACACAAACACAGATGAAAGTTGTTATGTGGAATTACTGTAAATTAAACAGGATAAATCACTGCTCTGTCATCATACACAGTTTCACACCCTTCATTCAGACTGTACTCAGTACTCACTGGGTTGTATATTGGTTGTTTACCCATCATCTGAAATGAGAAAAAAGGATTGTGCTCATGAGATGAAAATAGGAAAATATATTCACTCATTTCTTAATTCAGTCACTGTCCCACTCCTTCACTCAGCCACGCTCAATGACTCACCGGCAGGAATCTCCAATTGTACCATGATCCTCCGCCTACCTCACCGCCTGTACTTCCCTGGAGGAGAGAGACAGGTGATGAGTGCACACTCTGCACAGGCTAGCACAGTTAGAGTACAGCACCCACTCTACTGTGCACACAGGCAAGGCAGCTAGCGCACATTTACAGAGGTGAAGTTCAGTTCAGAAAAAGATGGACAGATTCAAATTCAGATAAAAAAGTTTTATTTTACCCCAACATCCCCCCCAATTTTGCTGGGTCCCCCCCTCCCTCCCCGAACAGGGTTGAGAAAAGGGGAGAAGTGAGAAGTGACTATACAGGCATTATTGTGTTTCTATGGGTTAAATACGATTTACAGATACCAATTTTTTTTAAATGTTGAATAAAAATTATGCTTACAACGTATTCCACAGTACTGTACGTGTGTGTGTGTGCGTGTGAGAGAGAGAGAGAGCAAGAGAGAGGGAGTTAGACATGCATGGGGCTCCTCCTCACCTTAATGATGGCGATGGACTTCACAGAGACATCTCCACCAACTGTCAGGGAGGTCACACGATCCAGTGGTATGCGGTGCTTGTACATGTGGATCATACAACCGTTAACGATCACCTGCAGGAACCGGAGGGGAAGGCAAGGAGTCAAAGAGGCCGCTACTCATTAAAACTTCTGTTTAAGCCATTTTATCCCCCCATAGCATTTCAATCTGTCAATTCAGTGTCATGCCATACTTTAGTATATAAGATCATATTCATCTGCAGCAAAGAGGCAGTAGATGTATGCACACAATACAAAAACATACACACACACACACACACGTTCGTATTGCTATACTTGTGAGGACTTCCCATTGACTTACATTCATTCCGTAACCTCTAACCCTAACCTTAACCCTAACTCTAACCACTATATGCCTAACCTTAACCCTAACCTTAACCTAATTCTAACCCTAACCCTAAGTCCTAACCCTAAAACAGCCTCTTGAACTTGTGGGGACCAGCAAAATGTCCCCACCTTTGTAATTTTCCTCATCTTTCCATCCTTGTGGGGACATTTGGTTCTCACAAAGATAGTAATACATGCCCACGCACACACACGCTCAAAAGGTTCTTGCCCTTCTGACCTGGTAGCCCTTTAAGGTGGCACTGATGAGTAGGTCAAAGTCCTGGCCCTTACGAAAGGGCATCTGGCCGAGCTTCTCCTCGATTTGCCATCCACGATTCAGGAGAGTGTTGAATGCCAAAAGCTCAGTATATTTGAAATTGACTTTGAAGTGCATGGCAATATCACTCCCAGCCTCCAGGTTTATGTGGAACCTGCAGAGGGCGCCAGAGGGCAAAAAACACATTATCACAGGTTCTTTTGAGATACTCGGCTCTTATAATCGTCCTCTGTTCTTCAGTCCTGTCTGCATTTTAGCTACAGGAGGATCCGGTTGGCAACAGGAGTGTGCGGACCTTATTACATTACAGAACGTCCGCGGCAATGGTACTGTTCTTCATCATGCCCCTTAATGAACTTTGAGATAATGCATGAAATTGGAATGTTTTGGCTTCACTGTTAGGGAAACAGGACTTGTAATATTAAGAATACACAGATACATATCAGGTTTATCAACAGGAATTGTCTCATTGTTTAGCTGTTGCTGTTGACCAAAATTAGATCAGATCATGTTACCCATCACCGTATCCTGATTCCTGAAGGTGAATTCCAGGAATTAGCCTAGCCTATCCAACATCTGTCTGTAATGTAGGCTACAGTATAGTACAGTATATATAATAGTTACTGAAGTCTTACGTAGCTAAGCCATTTAATTTTTATCATTCTTTTATTATAACCACTACTACTGCTGACATTACAATGTGCATTTATCCAAAGCGCTTTACAATTGATGCCTCTCATTTACCCATTCACACACACTCACACACCAACGGTGAAAGGCCGCCATGCAAGGTACCAATGAACTCGTTGGGAGCAATTAGGGGTTAGGTGTCTTTCTCAGGGACACTTCGACACGCCCTGGACGGGGGATCAAACCAGCGACCCTCCGATTGCCAGACAACCGCTCTTACCTCCTGAGCTATGTCGCTGATTTCAATAAATCAACATTTGATACTGATTTATTGATAAGATGAACAGGAAAACATATTGAGGAATCATCTGCTTACTATGCATCAACAATGAAAAAGGTCGGGTGGATGGATGTACTGATGTGTCCTATTTGTGTCCTGGTGTTGAAAATAAAGGACTAGCACAAACTACAGTTCATAAATGTATGTGAATGTTGAAATATACAATCTAGATGCCATTAACATTTACAGAGGCTCCTTACCTGTTGATCTCACTGTGAACCTTTCCTTGGAAGTAAAGAGACGTTCCCGGCTTCAAACCACCATCGATGGCCTTGGAAAGTGGGGTGCTCTGCGCAACACAAAGACAGGGATTCACACATAGCAGTTTGTCTGTTGTGGTTCATAACCCTGGTGCTGGAGAGCTGTAGAGTCTGCTGGGTTTCACTGTCAAGCAGCATTTCATAAATCAATCAATTAAAACAGCTTATCACAGAGTTAACTCAGCTCATCAGGTTTATTTGGTATAAAGGGTCTGCTCTAGAGAGTGTGTGTGCATGTGTGTGTGTGCGTGCGTGTGCGTGCGTATTCATGTGTGGGCGTGTGTGTGGTGAGAGGCCAGGATGTTCACTCTAACCTTCACATCTCCAGGACCTGGGTACTCCTGTATGATTCTTTGTGCCTGAAACACAAACCCAGTTAGGGGTGAGGAATACAAAACAATGCACCTCCTCACCCAATAATATCTACAAATGTCTGAATGCAAATTGATAGACTAAAATGTAAAAATGCATGCTGTGTAAGACAATGAGAAAGACCAACATGATTGTCGTTTGTATCCTAAACCATAAAGAAAACAACACTATTCCTATTTCAATTTAAAAAAACAATGCTTCCAACACATTACATATGCATGCATGCATGCTTCCTGCATAAGTATCTTTTTGTGTGTGTGTATAAATATATATATATTGGGATGGCACGTATGCCATCCCGCCAAGTTGGGGCATGGGGCATGCCCCATACCTATATATACCTATATATATACAAATATACAAATACTATATTTATAATATACACATACTGTGTAAAACACTGGATAAGAGAATCTGCTAAACGCCTGAAAGTAAACAGCAAAATTTAAATTGTACGATGTACTAGGCTCCTTCTCACCTTGATAATGCTGATGGTCTTCACAGAGACATTTCCACCAATCGACAGGGAGCTCACACGATCTACCGGTATGCGGTGCTTATACACGTGGAACGCACAACTGTTAACAATCACCTGCAAGAACCGGAGGAGAAGGCAAGGAGTCAAACAGGCTGCTACTAATTAAAACATCTGTTCGTGCCATTTTTTCCCCCAAAGCATTCAAACTCTCAATTCAATATAATGACATATTTTAGTAAATGTGGCTATATTCCTTTGCAGGCAGGAGGCATCCCACGTGTACACACATTATACATGTTTACTTACAGGCCCGCATATAAGTGTGGGAATATGGGAAAACTTTCAATCTCTCAGAGGCCCTGACACTCAACAGGGCCAAAGAGAAGACAGAAAGATTGGCAAGGCGTGCACCCACCCCCACCCCAGTCCACAATGTTTAGGGCCACTGGGATGATTGCCACGGAAAAAAAGGTGAAGGGGCCCAAATAAAATTATGCTAGGGGACCCCAAACATTCAGGAGCAGCCCTGTATACACTCACAAGCATGCACACGCACACACGTTTTCTGTTCTGACCTGGTAGCCGTCTGAGGTGACATTGAAGAGCAGCTGAAAGTTCTCTCCCTTACGGAAGGGCATCTCAGTGACCCTCTCCTCCTTATCCCAGCTGCCCTTCTCAAGGTTGTTGAATACCACCATCTCAGCTTGTTGGAAATTCACTTTGAAGTGCATGGCTACATCACTCCCCGCCTCCAGGTTTATGTGGAACCTGTGGAGGGCGACAGAACAGTACCAGTCTCATGAGTACCATGTTTATCTGCAAGACATGTGGTTTTCTCTTCTTAAGCAAACCATATCAACAAGAAGCCACTTATCGACCGATTCTTACTTCACTTTTTCTCAGCTGAAGTCCGAGTGTGACAGTAATTAAAAATTAAGCATCACATGGAGTGCCTCCCTTGCATAATAAGTTCAGCTACAGTGAGCTGTCAATCGCTGACTTGTTTCAGCTAATGAATGTATTTTTCCCCTCTTAGCAGAACAAAAATAATCACTGGGAATGACAGAACGAATACAACGGTTCCATCCTTTTTTGGTTCCATAAATCCTCATTAATTTGTCCACCACAAAATAGCGGTGCGCCCCCATTCCTTGCAGTACTCTCCATGGCCAGCATAGGCTCCCCACCTGTTGATCTCACTGTGTACCATTCCTTCGAAATACAGAGACATTCCCGGCTTCAAACCTCCATCGATGGCCTTGGAAAGTGGGGTGGTCTGTGCAACACAAACACAGGTTCATAAAGAGCAGTTTGTCTGTTGTGATTCATAACCCTGGGGCTGGAGAGCTGTAGAGTCTGCTGGGTTTCACTGTCAATCAGTACTTTATAAATCAATCAATTAACACATCTTATCACAGAGTTAACTCAGCTCATCAGGTTTATTTGGTATAAAGGGTCTGCTCTAGAGAGAGAGAGAGAGAGTGTGTGTGTGTGTGTGTGTGTGTGCGTGCATATTCATGCGTGGATGTGTGTGCATTGAGAGACCAGAATATTCACACTCACGCTCACATCTCCTGGACCTGGGTACTCCTGTATGAGTCCTTGTTCCTGAAACACAAACCCAGTTAGGGGTGGGGAACACAAAACAATGCACTTCCTCACCCAATCATATCTACAAATGTCTGAATACAAATACAAAGCCTAAAATGTAAAAAAAATATTTTAAAAAACATGCTGCGTAAGACACTAAAAGACTTACAACATGGCAATGGAATCAGTTCATTGTAATTAATCAATTAGAAGCCATGGTTTAATCGTTTAATGGGATAAACTGACAAACAAACCAATTTGAATTTGAGAAGCCGCTAGCTGATTTTGTCATAGTCCTACTTGAAATAAATTGCTCCCTTGTTATTTCTGCAGACTGTATTTGGAGCTGCCGCCAGGCAAACATAAATGTATTGTATCTATCAGTTTAAGAATAAAAAGGTTTCATAGCGGTTTAAATAGAGATTTAAATCGGCTTTTACGGGCGGCTGTTTATACTTTTTGTTCACACTCACATCTTCTGGACCTGGATACCCTGGTATGACCTCTTGATCCTGAAATGTAAACTCAGTTAGGGGTTCATGGAGAACACAAAACAATACATCTCTTAATACAATCATATCTACAACTGTCTGATTGCAAATGAAAAAAATATAATATAAAAATGTGTGCAGCTGGAAACATATTTGAATTTTTTTGCGCTACGTGCATGTGAAGTGCTTGCTTCCCGGGCAACATTGTTCACATATTTGCCTGCTTACTTTCTGTCTGACTGAAGGTTTAAAAATTATGTCCACTAGGGGGCAGATCATGGCTTCCCTTCCAATGATCCTGCCATCCATCCTAGCTTCCTGGCATCAGTCACGTCACTAGGCACACAGCCTTCAATCAAGACCTGGATAATAATAATAATAATAATCACCATGATGATGTTGATGGTCTGCACAAGGACATCCCCACCAATGACCAGGTCAGTCACCTGCTCCAGTGGTACGCGGTGCTTGTACATGTGGAGCTCACGACCATCAACGTTCACCTGCAGGAACCACAGGTCAACAAAGCCTGAAATTCTACATTTCTGTCAAAAATTTTTTTTCATGCAATACATTCAAACTGTCAACTGAATATCATGCTCTACTTTAATAAATAAGGTTCTACTCCTGTGCAAGAAGGAGGCATTACATGCATGCACACAATACATCACACACACCCACACACACACACACACGCACACACACACCCTATTCTTCTGACCTGGTAGCCCTCTGAGGTGACATTGAAGACCAGCTCAAAGCTCTCCCCCTTACGGAAGGACATCTCTTTGACCTTCTCCTCCGCTTGCCATTGGCCATTGTCGCGAGTGTTGAACACCACACCTCTCCAGCCGCTGAATCGGGGGTTGAAGTGAACGGCAACATCACCCCCACCCTCCAGGTTTATGTGAAATCTGTGGAGGGCAACAGAGAGCAAGAACAGATTCTTTAGAGTCACCAGATAAGATACTCAGCTCTAACAATCCTCCTCAGTCCTTCACAGCCTTCTCTGTTTCTGGACTACAGGAGGTTCTGGTTGGTAACAGGAGTTTTTGAGTTTGACTGAAATCTTCATAGCAGAGTATCCTTCCCACCATGAAACATACTGCTGCCACCATGCTACAATGAGACGGCCACTCCAGTGCACTGCCTAATGCTTCACATTAGTTATTTTTGGACTGCAACAAACACAAGCACACATCAGTCACAAAAAATGGCTCCCCATTAGCCTACGATGCAGCATTATTTTAGAGATGTTTCATCCATCCATCCATCCATCCATCCATTATCTATACCAGCTTATTCTGAGCAGGGTCGCAGGGAGAGCCTATCCCAGCGTGCATTAGGCAAGAGGCAGGAATACACCCTGGACAGGCCACCAATCTATCGCAGGGCACACACAATTCAGTCACACACTATGGGCAATTTAGAGTCTCCAATCGGCCTACCTGCATGTCTTTGGACTGTGGGAGGAAACCGGAATACCCGGAGGAAACCCACGTGGACACGGGGAGGACATGCAGACTCCACACAGAAAGGCCCCAAGCCGAGTTTCGAACCCATGACCTTCTTGCTGTGAGGTGGCAGTGCTACCCACTGCACCACCGTGCCGCCCAGAGATGTTTCAACCTCTGCCAATTCCTCTCAGTGCAGAGTTAATTCCCTGATTCGCAATGAAGGAGTGAGCTTTCATGAATCGCATAATTGATGGAGCTATTGTGAACTGTCAATCACTAACTAGTTTCAACCACCAACTGCGTCTCGATACCATTTCCTGCAGTATCCGTCACGGCCAGTTCCTCACCTGTTGATATCTTCAGAGGGAATGGTTCCCCGCAAGTACAGAGACATTCCCGCCTTCAAACCACCAGGGATGGGCTGCGTATATGAGCCAGCCTGCACAACACAAACACTGGGATTCACACAGAGCAGTTTGTGTGTAGTGATTCATAACCCTGGTGCTGGAGAGCTATAGGGTCTGCTGGGTCTCACTGTCAATCAGCACATAATAGGCTAATCAAATAAAGCAGTTATAGTTAACTCATCTCACTGTCTTCATTTGGTCAAAAAACGTTAAGGCAAAAACAAAAATCAGGACACCTTGCAGTTTTCAAGGACCAGGTTTGCAAATGTTTTTATCTTTTTGTCTAGAACAGGGATGTCCAGTCACACCTGAAAAGCGCTGATGTGTGTGTGTATGTTTTTGTTTTTGCCCAGCACAACAAATGTGAGTGTGTGCGTGTGTGTGTATGTGTGTGTGTGTGCATGCATAGTGAGATGCCAGAGTGGTCACACCAACCCCGATGTATCCTGGACCTGGCCATGCCTGTATAGCTCCGGGTCCTCCCTGAAATAAAAACTAAAGTTAGGGTGAGTGGGAGAGAACAATGGAACGCACCTCCAAATCCTACCATACCTACAAATACCTAATCACATAGATGCTTAAATGTAAAAAACGTATGGTGTTTTAAGCAGTTTATAAGAGGATCTGCTAAAGGCACTAATGATAATATATGTCATAAAGACAGAATGCACGTGGCTCCTCCTCACCCCCATGATGTTGACGGACTCCACAAACACGTCCCCACCGATCCCCAGGGCCAGCACTCTCGCCAACGGCATGCGGTGCTTGAACACGTAGAACTCACGACCGTTTACGCTCACCTGCAGGAGCCGGAGATCGAGAGCAGGAGGATGTTATTCAGAATGTCCGTTAGCAGCTTTTGTTTTTTTCTTTGAAAATAAATATTCCATCTGTCAAGTGAATATCATGGCCCACTCCATGAGGTTATCTGTGTATGGAGAAAAATTCCTGAGAAACGATTGCACGCAGGAACCACCAGAGGCACACTGCTGGAGATGTAAGCACTAGAGGCCACAAAGCTCAGATGGCATTCCAACCAATGAGGCAACAACATAGGATGAAAGACCAAACCATGATGAGCCAATTTGGGCTGAATGGTCTGTTCTCGTCATCATTTATCTTATGTTCTTATGAAAGAACCAGCCAAGGTCCCCTGGAAACTCCTGCTAAAGCATCCCAGCAGTGTGCTCCCTAAGCCTGGGAAAGGCTCAGACCCAATGGGGATTAAGATAACTTCCACCAACACCCACCTGTTTGGAAAGCCAGGACAGAGGATACACCTTCTGTCCTGAGGGGTCTACCATGCAGTGGGCAAAAGGTCAGCGCAAGGATGGCGGGCCTAAACTAAGCCACAGCACGATCACATGGCACCTCTGAGCTCTGGGTCAGGTCTTCCCTGGACAGGTGTGCTAATAACTCTCTCAAGGAAACCAAAGTATTATAATGTATATGTATGTAGGAAGAAAGAGATGTGTTGAAGATGGGTATCAGGCTATGTCTGGACTAATGATTGGGTATCAATATGTACACAAGCTCATACACATGCACAGATGTGTTTAAAGTTATAATAGAAGACAAAAGAAATAGAATTGAAATTACCTGTGCATAGGGCAAAAAACTGCAGTTCTTTATTGCAAAGGCACAGATATTGAACAACTGAACTGTTCTATTTAATAGTTTAAATTAGACTTTGTGCTTATAATTCATTTTGTTTCGCTTGTGACGTTTTGACCGAGATTAAGGTTTGCTAGTTTGCTGATGATACCTCCTGTCACTGATTGAGTTGACATAATGAATGTAATGTTAGTTTGTGAAGATTTGTGGCACCAAAATGAATCACAAAAAAACTGCACTTCGATTTTTTCTGCTAGGGACTGGTAGAATGGGTTTTCCATACCTAACCAGTGAGTGAACACAGTGCACAAAATGTGCATAAATGCTAAACCATACACATTCAGGTTACAGGTTTGTGCAGATAAACCTGTCCCCCTTCCATTGACAAAATTCAAACCCTTACATTTTTCTCTGCAATAAGTTGGCATTACATGAAACACATGTGCAAACACACACAAACACACACACACACCCACACAATTTCTTGTCTTTCTGACCTGGTAGCCCTGCCCGGTGACAATGATGACCAGCTCAAAGATCTCCCCCAGAATGAAGGGCATATCAGTGACCCTCTCCTGCTCCTCAAATTTCCCATTCTGAAAGGTGTTGAAAACCACAAACTCCTTTGGGTTGAACCGGGGGTTGATGTATAAGGCTTTGTCACTGCATTTCGCCTCTGCAGACTGCAGGCTAACGTGGAACCTGCAGGGGGCGATAAACAGGATGTGTTATCACAGATTCCTTAGAGCAGTGATTCTCAAACTGTGTCCTGGAGGCCCCTGTGTATGCTGGTTTTCGTTCCAACCACGAAAACAATCCAAGAATTTTAACAAGCTGTAAATTTTTCTTAATTGCATTTCATGCTTTAGATGGATTATTTACTCTATTACACCACATTGTGCCAGAAATAGCTATGCATGCCATGAAAAATAAAATCCCCATGTTCAGTAGGTGTAACTACAACAAAGGAAATTGTATAAGAAAACACTATTTAACTGAAACTGAAATAAGCTGATTTTGTGAGGAGCTTGAACAGTAGCTTTGGCCAACTGGTTTCCTCCACAATAGCCTATATGTATTGTGATTTCATGATTCTCAATCACAAAGAAGAGGAATTCAGGCCAGTGAATTGGCACAACCTCAGATCGTAACATTCACAGAGCTGTAAGAATACCTTCTGGGTATGTTGCTGCTATATTTTCTGAAATGTATGGTGTTATGCAAAATATAGTCTACTACTACAACTAACTTTAGCTAACAGCAATATAAGGAGCTGGATCAATTTTGAGATTTAATGACAACCCTTTTATAAACTATCATCGTTTAGCTAAAAGGTGACAGTGAAGTTTCTTTGGCTGCACGTCGAAAACATGATGAAATTTCATGCTACTGAGTAATGTTTGCTGACAAATATTATCTTTGAATGTAAATGGTTAAGGCCACTTAAGTCATGGATTTCTTTGGTTATGTTGGCTGAAACGTTAGCATTTGCAAACAGTCACACAAAGAACAAATCAAATAGTTAGCTGATTGATAAGAGAAGAATAAAACTAATATAGTGCATCAAAAGGTTGGGCCCTCCTCTTTAAATGTTTCTTTACACAGACCTGTAATTGGCGATAATCCTCATTCATATGGTAAACCATAGCTGATTTAGTTAACCATATTCATTTACTATCCAAAGCTCACGTAAATGAGCTTCTTCTGAATATGTTTGGCTCATAATCCATTAACCTCAGAAGAAAGACATCGTTCTTCTGTTGAGGATTATATGGCAGACTGTTCTGAAAGTTAGTGGAACAAATGAAAAATGTGCCTAACCAAAAAAAATTGCTCTAAACATGAAATAAATAAGATAAATTAACAGCTCGTTAAAAAAATTCCAAGACTGGAATTAAGAAAAAACCAGCATACACAGTGGTTCCCTGGGACTGCGGTTGAGAGCCACTGCCTTATACAACATCCATTAACTGTGTTCCCCTTCACTGCATAACAGCCATTGCATCCCATCAGATTTTAACAGCTTTTTAAATCACCTGCATGGTATTTATTTTATCCTATTTTAAGCTAACGATGATTTCATTCACACTTTTGACTTGACAAACATTTCAGAGCCTCATTCAATACTGTTGTACATCAAGCAAACTGTAGTCTATAGCATAGTCTCTCTTGACCTATAAAAACACCTGTCTAACCGATTCATGATAAAATAATTTAAGATGACATTAAAAATGACAGGGCTTGAACCACCTGTCTCGGGCCCATTCCCTGCAGTACCTTCCATGGCCAGCATGAGTCACCTTGACTATTGACAGGAGTTCCTCACCTGGTGACGTCACAGGGAATCGCTCCCTGAATGTGGACAGACATCCCCGTCCTCAAACCACCATAGATGGGCACCGCGTAAGGGATGCTCTGCACAACACAGACACTGGCATTAATACAGAGCACTTTGTCTGTTGCAGTGGTTCATAAGCCTGGCGCTGGAGAGCTGTAGGGTCTGCTGGGTCTTGCTGGGCCTTGCTGTCAATCAGCATTTCATTGATCAATCAATTAACGCAGCTGATCACACAGCTTAACGCACCTCACCTGGCCTACTCAGTCTAATGGGGTTGATGATTTTAAAGCAAAAACAAAAACCAGTTCATCTTGTGGCTCACAAGGACCAGGATTGTGAATTAATTTGTCTATTGAGACAGAATGTGGCTGGAGAGACGGAGGGTGTGAGTAATGTAGTAAAACACAGAGGAGGTGGTATGTGTGTGTACATGTGTTTGTGTGTGTGAGAGAGACAATGTGTGTGTATGTGTGCCTGCACATGTGTTTGTGAGAAACAGTGTGCATGTAAGTGTATTGGTTTGTGTAGGTGCATGTATGTGCGTGCATGTGTTTGTGTGTGAGAGACAATGTGTGTGCATGTATATTGGTTGTGTAGGCGTGTGTATGTCTGCTTTTGCGCTTTTCTGTGTGTTGTGAGAGAAAATTGTATTCACACTTACCACCGCCTGTCCTAGACCTGGATATCCCAGGATGTGCCCAATTCCTCCCTGAAACACAAACTCATTAAGTGGTGGCTGGGGGAACACAAAACAATGCACCTACAAATCCATTAATATCGACAAGTGTCTTAATCCAAATGCAATATGCACAAACACACACGTGAAGGTAAAAATGTGCACTGTGCAAGACATTCGATTAGAGGACCTGTTCATTGCCTTAAATCAAATGCCTGAATCTAAATGTTGAACTTTTGCTGCTCCTCACCCCGATGATGTTGATCATGTGCACAGAGACTTCTCCACTAATGGATAGGGCACTCACTTGCTCCACAGGCATACCGTGCTTGAACAGGTAATAGTCACTACCGTTAACTTTGATCTGCAAGAAACAGAGAGGAAGGCAGGGTCAAAAATAGCCACTTTGCAAAATCTGTGTTAATATTTTCCCTCCAAAACATTCATTCTGTGATCTGAATATCACAGCCAAATCTGGAATATCACAGCCAAATCAGCAGTAAGTATGCATTTACATGTATGCATATAGTACACGCAGACACACAAGCAAATATAACACACACATACACAAAGCAAACATATCCAAGCACACAGTTCCTGTCCTGACCTGGTAGCCCTCTGAGATGACGATAAAAAGCAGCTGAAAGCTCTCCCCATCATGGAAGGGCGTCCCAGAAGGTATCTCCTGAGTTTGCCAATTTCCACCCTTTTTGATGTTCGTCACCACACATTCTCTGGGCTTGAATCGGGGGTTGAAGTGCAAAGCAATGTCAGGGAGTCCTACTAGCCCAGTCTGCAGGTTGATGGCAAACCTGGGGGGGGGGGGCAAAAACAATTATGGGCATTAATATGGAGTTGGTCCACCCTTTGCTGCTATACCAACCTACATTCTTCTGTGAAGGCTTTCTACTAGATGTTGGAGCATTGCTGGATGCATTTGCTTCCATTCAGCCTGAAGAGCATTACTGAGGTCAGGCATTGATTGGGCAATTAGGCCTGGCTCGCATTAAGATTTGCCTTCATTGGAACCTAGGGGCCTAGTCCAAACCATGAAAAACAGCCTCAGAATAAGGGGTGTCCATATAAATATGTCATATAGTGTACACGAGTATGAAAAATTGGTTAACTGTGTGGCACTATCGCCCTCCAGAGTGACAATCAGAGGCTTGCCCTTAATACTAATGCATACTTTTGTACTCTGTTGTCCCTAAGAAAATAGTCAGATGGGTGGAAGGAAGCTTACAGGAACTGAACACTGTCAACAAGGTGATTTTTTGTGTTGCCATGGCTCCTCCAATGCAGAATTGAGCGTTCTATTATGGAGCGCCTCTCTTATGGAACAGTCTCCCTGTGTATGTACGGGCTTCAGACACACTCTATGTCTTAAGTGCAGGCTTAAAGCTTAGCCACTGATGTAGACCTATATTCTCTTAAATGGTCAAATACGATCACAGAGTTCATGAAATTAAATGCTGGGTAGGGAGCTTAGCGTCAAGTGTCAAGCTTGCTTTTACGGAGCTGACACGCTAGGTTGCTTAGCCTCAAGTGTCAAGCTGGACTTTACGGAGCTAGGTAGCTTAGTTTAGCATAATGGTGGCATTACATACGCAAACATTTACTCTGCGTGTTGACTATCTTTATAGTGCCTAACATTATCTTCTTTGTTTCTCTTTCCATGGGTCTCCTGCCCTGTACCTCACACTGAGTTCCAAGACTGCTCTAGCCTGCTTCCTCGCCCTGGCTCCACAGGATTGCCCCAGCCCTGTCCCTCGCTCCATGATGTACTAGTGCATTGTTTAATAGGGTAACGTGCTTCACTTGTTTTGTACTATAGTTAGTTTGTACTACAGTTAGCACACACATACCAGTCCCACAAAATCCAAATGAGGGGCTTCCCATTAGCCTACGACATAGCATGTTTCCAACCTCTCCCAATGTAATTCCCAACCTCAGAAAGACCACTCCACTGAATGGTAAATGGACTGCATTTATATAGCACTTTTAGCCAAAGCGCTTTACAATTGATGCCTCTCATTCACCCATTGACATTGACACACACACACACACACACACACACACACACACACAGTGAAAGGCTTCTATGCAAGGTATCAATCAGCTCGTTGGGAGCAATTAGGGGTTAGGTGTCTTGCTCAGGGACACTTCGACACGCCCAGGGCAGGGGATCGAACCGGCAACCCTCCGACTGCTAGACAACCGCTCTTACCTCCTGAGCTATGTCGCCCTGAATAAAGGTGACTGATCCAAAAAATAAAAATAAAGTGCAAAAATTGATTGGAGATAATTACTGTGCAACATTTGTGAACTTTTTTTATGACCGTAATTGGTCATAATGTTAATATCCCCAGGTTCTGTAAAACCCTAAGCAGGAAAACTTCACTAGCGATGGGGGAGTGAGGTTTCATGAATTGAATAATATAGGTGGAACTATAGTGCACTGTCAAATTCTTGTTTCAGCCAATAAAAGAATATTACTCCCCATCAGAGAACAAAATGGATGGTTGCAATTAGGGAGTCACTGACAGCATATATATATATATATATATATATATATATATATAATAGTTCCATGAAGCCTTGTTCATACTTGCACCATTATATAGCGTCTGCAACCCATTCCCTGCAGTACCCTCCATAGCCAACAGGGGCTCCTCACCTAGTGGCACCATTGAGAACTGTTCCCTGGATGAACAGAGACATCCCCAGCTTCAAACCACCGTAGATGGGTCCCGTATATGGGACAATCTGCACAACAGAAACATTGGGATTAATGCAGAGTAGTTTATCTGTTGCAATGGTTCATAACCATGGTCCTGAAGAGCTGTAGGGTCTGCTAGGTTCCAATGTCAATCAGCAATTAATTGATCAATTAAAATGTTTGAACACATGTTTATCTTCCTTCTCTGGTTAATTGGATGTAATGGGTTTACTATTTTAAGTCAAAAACAAAAACTAGCAGAACTTGCAACTCACATGCACCAAGGTTGTGTCTACTACAATAGAATGCAGATGGAAGGACTGAGATATTAGTGGTCAATCAGAGTGAGAGAAAAAGGCAAAGAGTTGAAGGACACATAAGATATCAATAATTTGAGTCCATACTTTTGTTGATATTCATTTTCAGTCTAATTAAACGGTTAATTTTGCAGAGAGCAGACACCTGTTATTTAGTTCACTGGGTAAATTATGCACAGCATTCACAGTGCAGGTCAAAAATATCAGGCCACCTCTGCTTTTAAAACTTTAGTTTTCTTTCTGGTAATAACCTGTTTGCCACAATGTGTTTCCTTGGCCCCACACATCTAAGCCTAACTACTTATTTGCCATACTGTATCTCTTGCAACTCCAGTGTCTATTTCACTCTCATTACAGGCCAAAGGTTTTTAGGCTACCTGTGGTTTCAAAGAAAACCTAAGGTGGATAAGATTTCAGTCAATTGAGTTTTAACTCTCCATTGGGGGTACGCTATTCAGACTTCTGGTTTCAGACTACAGATTGTCGGAAGCTCAGTGTTCAAAGCTGATCCATGCCCAGTACCCTTCAAAGACTAGCCAAGCTTTCAGTTAGATTTGGATAGGCAGATAGGGGCTGGAGTTACTGGTCGGGTTTGCAGTATTTCCCTTACCATTCATCCTGTTACGGTCTGACCCTAGATCAGGTCGTAACAATGACCCAGGACTGTAAATGTGCCTGGCAGGAAGAGACACATGAAAGAAGGCAGAGAGAGACAGAACAGGTAGAAAAGTAGAGGTAGTAAATCTACTCACGGGGTTGTAGATGGGCTGGTAGCCTGGAGGAGGTTGGAAACGCATGATGATGGCTTGAACAGTGGGAGACCGTCAATGAAAATCAGGTACCAGACTTGATGGTAGATTGGGAGAGTATACCTGGACACCTCATCTTATATAGCCTTCTGCTCCCGGTGGGTGGACCTGGGGTATGTTCTAGGGGTAGGGTGGTGCACAGCCTGCTATCAATTTTCTCTGGGCTGTTAGCAAGCAAGGGATTTGCATTTGTCCCATGAGCATACAGACGAAGTGAACAGGCAAAAACATTTGAAGTCAGAGGCGTCACTAGGGGTTACGGGGGGTACGAGGGGCGCACGGGGTGACACCATCAGCGGGGAGGTGACACTGAAAAGACCTGTAATACATATTTTTGACATTATTACATTCACATTGGTCATAATCGACAACTGATAGCCTTTGCTAATAATGTCGAGCATATTTTTATTGGGGTTCTAGCTAATGGCTGTTATAGTGGCATAGTTAGCATAGCAGAATGCCTCAAAACTTGCAGCTGCTTTCAGAAGCGCAGTTATAACCCCTAGACAGGTGAGCATATCAGTCATATGTTGAAATATGGAAATTAAAATATTCTGAACGTGTTTCTAAACAAATGCATGTACAGTACAAAGTAAGCAGAGCACAGCTAACAACGCAAGCAGTGTTTAATGTGACTGGTGTTCATTTCAGTGGATAGTGTGTTATATTCAGCAAGTTATTTTTTTATGTGTCTGTGCCTCAACCCTGCTTAGTCTCAAAATTATGCTCACTGCTGTTAGATTTACCTATAGACAATTACAATACAGAACAGTTCATGCAAATATGACAGATTTTCCCTGTCAAATAGCAGCTGTCTACAGAATCATTTAGATCTGCGCAGTCAGTTTGTCCTGAAGGATTTTCATGACCTGCATGTTTAATGGGCTTAAACAAATATGTGTGCTTTATCACCAGTTACCAGATACTGCAGTTTTTAAAATAACATTTGGGTAAGCACCGTCAAATAGTGTTACATTTGGGTAACACTTAATTTGACAGTGTTCCTCATAACATGGAAATGAGAGAGTCATTACCACGACACAATATCTGTCACAAAGTGCCATGTCCATTCCTAATAATGACATCCCTTTGTTATGAATGAATGAATGAATCATTGCATTTACATAGCACTTTTCTGAACACTCAAAGTGCTTACGGTGATGAGTGGGAACTCACATCACCCACCACCAATGTGTAGCACCCACCTGGGATACGACACAACCTGTAATTGTGTTATGACACAACTGACATTCCAGCCTGCAAAGGAAGGCACATATCCAATGACTAATTGATCAATCCATTACTCTTACCGATCCACATTATCAAGTAATCCCGTGATCAGCACAGTGACGTGCCACTGTCTTGATGGCAGAATATTCACCTGTGCGTAGAAAAGTGTTCTTTGCGAGGTCTGAAAGACAACGCAACACTTTTCATCAGGGTTTCCGCTGGTCATAGCCAGCTGTGGTTCTGCACCACTGCACAATTCAGAGTGCCACGGCACCATAAACACCGTGAAATCGAATACGTCTTAATGCAATTCCCGACAACATTCAATGCGACAGGTGCGACATAGCTCAGGAGGTAGGACCGATTGTCTGGCAGTCGGAGGGTTGCCGGTTCAAACCCCGCCCTGGGCGTGTCGAAGTGTCCTTGAGCAAGACACCTAACCCCTAACTGCTCTGGCGAATGAGAGGCATCAATTGTAAAGCGCTTTGGATAAAAGTGCTATATAAATGCAGTCCATTTACCAATGCAAATTTTTCTGAAAATTAATCTGACCGCCACAATGTACGAAACCCTCAAAACGGGCATCTTTGATAACGTATGCGCAGTGCATATCATTACATTACATTAATCTGGCAGACGCTTTAATCCAAATACAAAAATGCAGTAAGTGCTGAAGATCATTGGAACAACTGCACAACTAAAAAACACAGGTCCAATAAGGTACAATACTCATTATGTAACAGTTTTCCAAAGCCATCATTTTTGCTATGTTTGTAAGATGATAGTAAGTTGATTAAGCAATTGTCTTCACGTGGCTATTAACATTTAGGTCCGAGTCCATAACTAAACTTAGATTTGACTTGATTTGTAGTCGTCAGAGAAAGGGATTCAAGGTGATTTTTAGTCTTTCCTGTTTGGCGCCAAAAACAATCATTTCAGTTTTGTCTTCATATAGCTGGAAGACATTCTGGCACATCCAATTATTGATTAGTCAATTCAGTTGTTCAGAAAGTCTATGGATCTGAGTATCATCAGTATAATTATGGTAGGTGATTCTGTTGTTTTTTTATAATTTGTGCTAGAGAGACCATGTAAATTTTAAAAAGGAGTGGCCCATGAATCGTCACAGGAACCCCACATATCATCATTGTTCGCTCAGATATGTAGTTACCAATAGACACAACGTAGTTTATATCTTGCAAGCACAATTTAAACCAATTTAGGACTGTGCAGGAAAGCCCAACCCATTTTTCCAGTAGGCTATCAATATGTTATGGTTGGCGCTGCTTCATATCCCGCTTAAGACTGCCCTGAAACGGACCAGTAGCATTCTGGTTACTCTCCGTTCGCAAACGGGGCTATGCTGTCATCAGAGATATATCTGATCTGTCGCCGGACTGTCAATATTCCAATGGGAGCATCAGAATATTCACAAATGCGCGGAACAACACATCAAATATATCCATGACCACAGCAAGAAAGCGTAACAGTTACTAGGTTTTACCCTCGTGATAATCTGACTCCATGTTACATGATAATTTAAAATTTGGGTTTAACTATACGTGGAACTTGGGAGTGGTTACACTCGACTCTATCTTGTGCCATCATTCCTCAATATATGCTCCCGGGTTTAGCACTATTGTTAAATCTCAGTTCGGTGAAGAATCCAGAGGGTAGGAGGCTGACCACCATAATACATGCCTTCCTTGCATGGATAGTGCATAGATAGTTATGAGCCCAGGACGGTGCGTATCTATCGGGCTCCTTCAGGCGAATTTGACAAGAACCGGCGTATAACGCCCATGGGTCCTCTTAAGCCAAAACACCAGAACCAATACCACCAATCCCGTTAGCGGGCAGATCGTGGTCGCCTATCTAACTTGAAGACCTCACTAAAGACGTTCGCTGTACTAGACCCCTGATCAGTAGGTCCTAGTCATAATTGTCCCCCTGAGTATTTAATCGGAATTTCGGCTGAAAAGAAGATAAAATGGATTAGAGTCATGAAGACCACTCAAGTTAAAATAAGAAGAATTTATTTAACAGGCAGGTAGGTCATTAGCTTCAAATTCAAAATCAATTATAAGGTTTAAAAACATAAATACAGGGTAAAAAGTTCTTACCCAGCCTGTTTAGCTACACACGAAATTACAGAGTCTGCGCAGTGTGGGAAGTCGATTGCGATCTTCCTTGACTAGCTACACACAGAGCACAGAGTATGTGCAATGTGGGAAGTCGATTACGATCTTCCTTGTCTATCTACACACAGAACACAGAGTATGTGCAACGTGGGGAAGTCGTTTACGATCTTCCTCGATTGCTTTGTCTCCCTTCCTTTTAAGCCAAATCCTGCGTTTGGTCTAGGCGGCATTGCCATAAATTAACCTGGCCGAGTCAAATCTGGAATTTCAGCCCCCACCATTTGGAGGCGGTTGTTAAAACAATTAGTGGGGAAATTGGGAAAAGGAGATGATTACCAGAGAGGACATTCCATTGTGGTAGTTTTTCCCCAAGTTTCTAAAACTATGTTTTTTCAAATTCTATTTGGTATGAAACATATTTCATTCAATTGTTTGAATTATCTTGAATACGTCCATACCAAACATGTCAAGTGGATGTAATATTATGGTGCAGTTGTCATGAAAATACCCTTTTGTTTAACCATTTTACATGCAATCCATGTTATTATTACATAAAACATATTAAGGCATAAAACAATAATACAATGAAAACATGTGCATGGTTTGTACGGTTTTCCGGGGTTTGTAAATAGGATAAACAGATGGTTTAAAGTCCAGATCCAGAAAAGAAATAAAAAGTGTAATGGCAGAGGGGCCCACATAAGGGCACTGTGGTACTGTCCCGCGCAGTTGCCCCACCATTTGGCCAGAGGCCTGATGACCCTTAATGACCCCCACAACCATAAACAACCAGTCCAGTTCCCCTTATTTCAATCTTGTCCAGAGGGTAACAGTCCAGAGAGCCAAATGGCCTGCTCATCCAGAGGAAGTCCGAGTAACTTATTGTTTTACCACAAGGCTCTCGGGTCCTTTGAAGTACAGGTACAGTTTGACTTCCCTCTTACAATCCTATAGAATAATAATACGACATCACTTTCATACTGAAGCCTACCAATCAGGGCGCAGCGTGCGTTTCAATCGGCTCATGACACTTTGAACCAAAGACGTTAGCTAGGGGGGAGGGCGAGTAGAGACAGGCGATTTGGAACACAGAGAGACAGTTTAACAGTCCAAGTATATGCTCGGTCTATCAGCAAACATATGCCTCAGTCACGCTCAGATTTTCTCAAGAATAATAGTATTTTCCAAGAAATGACGAAATTCATCGATTAAATTTCGCCAGGTGCAGTGCCTTTTACCTACGAGTTGGGGTGATAAAGCGTTGTTTTCACTGCTACCACAGACTGAATGCGTAATGCAGCTATAATGAGACAAAACTTTCGAATACGCTGGGATATAAAACGGTATTACAAAAGTAAAATTAGACATATTATACATTGTTAGAAAGCTTATTCTGTCACCTATTGGATCCATTAACTGTAGATCAAGCCAGATTGTACTACAAAGGACGAGAACACCGAAAGCAACATGTGTGGTATTAGAAGCTGATGCCATTTTCTGGAGTAAGACCGGACCAGAAGCTGCTGCACACGTCTTGTTGACGGCGTTGTTGCACTTTTTAATACAGTCTGGCTTGATTGAGAATTAATTTATTCAGTAGGTGAGAGTATAAGCTTTCTAACCATGTATAACATGTCTAATTTCGGTTTTGGAATATCGTTTTATAGGTCAACCGAAAGTTTTCTCATCATCGCATTCACTCTAGCAGTCAAAGACACTGCAACTGACGCAACGTTGTCAACGATTTTTCGTAATTTATTGGGAAATACTATTATTATTGAGGACTTCTGGGTATGCCTAAGCCATATGTATGTTGATATACCTAGCTGACATTGTTTTCATTTGTAATTTTGCATTTGGAACAGCGTTTTTATCGCATTCACTTCCGCATTAAGCTATGACCTGTTGCCTGTGCTATATCCTTTCTGGTGGCTAAGTTGCCAGGAAATCTCAATGTATTTTGATATTTGATAGTGAAATATTGAAATTGATGGTGCCTTTGTTCCATTTTTTTTTTTTTTTATTAAACTGTGAATTTGTATTTATACCATAGTTTTCACTCTTACATACAGTATGTTAGGAGGTGAACAATTTATTTTGCCTACTGTATTTTAAAATTGTTTGTCATGTCAGCAACCCCTGACAAACATAACAATACTAAATAATAGTACTTTTTACTTTTGATACTTAAGTATTTTTAAAAGCAGGTATTTTTGTACTTTTGTAGAAATTTAAATTGAAGACTTCTACTTTTAGTGGAGTAATATTTAGCAAGGGTATCTGTACTTTCACTCAAGTATAGGATTTGTGTACTTCGTCCACCACTGATTTTTTATTTTTTTTAAACTCTTTTTGTGATTGAAACAGGAATATGAGCACCAGATTCCATCCCAATATTATAGTGCTGAGAGATTGTTGTTCTAACTGGAATATATGCCAGCCCAAGGTTGCATGTTTCAAAAGGAACAGTGGGCCCCTGACTGGTGCAGAAACAAGTTGTGTCACCAGTCTGGCAGGGGCCCTGAAGCAATCAGTTGTTTTCATGGCCTTGGACGGATGAGGTACTATGTGTCTTGGTGGCGCCAGCTGATATGAATGACATCGAGATCCCAGAACTTGTCCCCCAGGGCAAGTGGATCGGGCGGTGGATGGGTGATGACAGTAGCAGACCAGTCCGTATTTATTTAATTACTTATTAAATTTTGGCACGTTTTGTCCTCCATACCCCACTAATGGAAACAAAAATTGTGCAAATAAATAAAAGCAATTCTGCAGTGAGTTTTTCCTAAGGGTAAGAAAACCTCCTCAGCTTGCACGTTTTGGATAACAACTGTAAACACATTTTTAAACACATTATCTGCACCACAAACATGTTTTCTTAATTCAGTGACTTTCGATGAACCACATTCTGTGTTTGGCTTACTAAAAGATACAAGTAAGCTAAATAAGATCAATGTTATCCAATGGATTAATAGTATTAACTGTATGAACATAATAGTGGCTTTGTTATAAGTTAGCTAATCGTTAAGCTTGTCTGGGGAATGACAACTCAAGACCCTCCATGAATTACAGTAGATACATAAAGCCGGTCCTGGTCGGAACACGCAGACACAGTCCCTACGTGTGTTCTGTGGCACACCAGCTACCAGCTCACTCTGAAACACACTGTGAGCCACATCTTTTGGACATTTCCCTCTTATGAACTTAATTGATGGTGTACTGAAAAATAAAAATAAATCTAAAAAACATTTTCTTTTATGATGGTTACTGCCATGGATATTATGAAACATTCTCTTGGAAAAATGAGGCAGTCAATAGAATGCGTGATAGTGTTTATTAACTGACTTTGTGAAACGCAGCTCCTAACACCAGTAAACAAACAGCCTTAAAGAGAGGAAGGCAGAGAAATGAGAATGGGAGCTGAAGACTCTGGAGTGGGTGTGTAGCACTAAAAGCTGGGATGTGAGGGGGCTTCAAAGCAGGGGATCACAGCAGTGACATCATAACAGTGACATCAGAGCAGTGCCATCAGGTCAGGGCATCAGAGCAGTGGCATCATAACAGTGAGATCAGAGCAGTGACATCAGAACAGCAAGCCTCACATAAATATGTGGGACAGCTGCACGCCCCCACTGATGTGCAGGGTGTCAATCTTAGTGAACGGCTGGAACCGGTGGTAAAAGTCGAACATGTGCTTCCCGTTTCCAAAAAACATAAGCTTCTGCGTCTCACAGCGAATCAAGATCTGCGGGATGGGGGACCAAATACAGAAAACAAGTAAAAGAGACGATGATTTCAGGAAAACAGACAAATGAGAGAAAAATAGAAGGGAAGTAATGAACCATGAAGTTAATGCAGTAAACCTGGTTACACACTAACACTGCACTACTGTGGCCAAAGGAGATGGACAGAGACAGAGGGGTAATGAGCACATACGTTTCAGTACATTACATACAATGTTACATACATACTGTAACATAAGTGCAACTACAATGCTGACGAAATTCCCCATTTAATGAAATAGTAAGTGCTTGGTGGGTGGGGTTAGGAACATACTGTTTAAAAAATGGCACACTTTGCTTTAGGCTACCACAGACACACTTAGGACCGAGACATATAGACTCCTGTTTAAGTGAGAATGGCCTTAGTTCTGTCGACTCACCTCAAAGTACCGCCCCTGCCAGAAGGGGTTGAACTTGACATCTCTCTCCTCGGCCCCCCATGTCCCACGCAGGTAGCTGTTCCGCACCACTGACCCCTCGTTCAGCCGCGGGTTAAAATGCAAGACGATGTCCCCACTGCTGCTCACTTTGAAGTTAAAAACAATCCTGTAGAAAACACACATTCACACACACACACAGCATGTGTTACTTATTACACACTGTAATGTATGAAGAAAAGGTGTAGTACAGCTTAGTTTTATTGATTTAAAAATTCAGCACCATGTCTATTGACATGTCCACCAATTCCCAGCCAAATTTGGAATATGCAGTTCATTCAGGAGAGTGAAGACATTCGTGGTTCTCTGAAACACGTGTTGTCACCAACCTGCTTCCTTTCAAACTGCAGACTACAGTTAAGCTTGCATAGAGTAGAGTCGGAGGAAGACCTTTCATATGTGGCTTTAGCACGCTCTCCACAGGCAAGTGACCACACAGCAATGAAATGCGGACCCCTTACCGACTCGAACCCTCCTGTAACTTGAACGACGCAACTGTCAACCATGCTTTGTCTTCTGAGGCCATTGCCAATCACTTTAATGCCCATTTTAAGTCAGTTGCACACAAGCTTGTTGGTAGTCTGCCTCCCAGCCCAGCCCAGCCCAGCCAAGCATCTATGGTCTGGATTATATTCAAGGTTTTTACTCAAACCTAGGTGTTATAGCAAATAATTCCTCTTTTAATCCTTTTCAGAGGATAAAATTGGAAGTTTGTTGAAGGGCCTTAACTGTGTGAAAGCTACAGGCCTTGATAATACCCTTTCTAGGAATCCGAAGGATGCAGCTGATCTTAGAGCACCCTGTGCTGCACGCATTATTAATTTGTCTTTAGAACAAGATATCGTACCAAATAACACAAGACATTCTAAGGTTATCCCACTATATACGAAGGTCAAACAAGGGGAATTATAGACCTATCTCTCTTTTGAGCATTACTTTTAAATTGTTGTAAAAAGTAGCACATTAACAGTTATATCACTATATCGGTGATTCAAAACTGACAACTGAAGTCAAGCTTCAGTAAGTCTTACTGAAACGACTCCTGTTGGTTGTATTTAACTGACTTTATTAGATGCAAAATGGATGCCGTAAATTATGTGATATGATTTTAATTGATTTGCAAAAGACACTGCCGTGGTACCCTTGAGCAAGGTACTTAACCTGCATTGCTTCAGTATATATCCAGCTGTATAAATGGATACAATGTAAAATGCTGCGTAAAAAGTTGTGTAAGTCGCTCTGGATAAGAGCGTCTGCTAAATGCCTGTAATGTAATGTAATGTAACAACATGGACCACAACTTGCTGTTTAATAATCTGTCATCATTAAGTTTGAGCCCATTAGCCTTGAATTGGTTTGTATCACATTTGATCTACATAAATTAGAGGGTAGAGGTTCAGAGTTGTCTACCCAAGGAACAACCTATAACGTGCAGCAGCCTACAAGGTAGCCTCTTGGGTCCACTATTATACTCTATATTCAACAAAATTGAAGTCAGCTAGTGCAGAGACTTTGTTTTTATATACTGATGCTTCAGCAATTATAAATTTACAAATAGCATCAGGTCAAAACCTGGTTTATAGTAAATCTAGAAATACAGGAGCTTCCACTTAGAAGCTTAATGTTTTTTTTTTATCATTGTTGGATACTGCCTAGCTATATGGTTCGGTGCCATCTTTGCTGTTAATATATTAAGCACAATGGAAATACGTCTGTGACTTAATTGTGCTGTCCTGGACATTTAAGCTAAGATGTAATCTTGTGATTGCTTTACTTTTATTGTCAAATAAACTAAACTAAGCTAAATTGGCCACAATCGGTGCTGGTATGGTCTGGAATGCATCCAAGACTGTGGGACTCAAACATGGTGCCTTAACCCAATGAGCCATCCAGCAGCTCCTGCTCTTAATTTTGAAATGATGCAGTTTGCACACTGCTTTCATAACCAAATATTTTAGGCATCATTCCAGTTAAACCAAACCCCTGTAAGACCCCAGGTGTGTTGTGAACAGCTGTTCTCTAAGTGGAATAAACCACTGCAGTGAGGTTAATTTCCAAGAGAGTTTATATGATGGTGTGATGTGGGACATGCAGTTCAGGAGAGGGAGAGTGGTGTGGTGGAGAGGAAGAAAGGAATGGGCAGATTAAGATAAGAAAGAGAAAGTTAGGAGAGGTACACGTTACCATTCGGCATCAGGTAGCACTCTGCCACTGAAAGCAATGGTCTTCATTGGAGTCAATCCTCCTGGGATCATCCTGGTGTAGGGAATGGGCTAAACACAAAATATACACCGTGTCACACTTATCTCTGAATTTCTCTCTGTTTCTGTCCCTTATTCTTTCTCTCACTCTCCCTAATCATTACCTTATTCTCTCTCTCAAACACACAAACACAGATGAATGTTGTTATGTGGAATTACTGTAAACTAAACAGGATAAATCACTACTCTGTCATCATACACAGAGTTTCACACCCTTCATTCAGACTGTACTCAGTACTCACTGGGTTGTAGATTGGTTGTTCATCCATCATCTGAAATGAGAAAAAAGGATTGTGCTCATGAGATGGTGTGAAAATAGGAAAATATATTCACTCATTTCTTAATTCAGTCACTGTCCCACTCCTTCACTCAGCCACAACTCAATGACTCACCGGCAGGAATCTCCAATTGTACCATGATCCTCCTCCTACCTCATCGCCTGTACTGCCCTGGAGGAGAGAGACAGGTGATGAGTGCACACTCTGCACAGGCTAGCACAGTTAGAGTACAGCACCCACTCTACTGCGCACACAGGCAAGGCAGCTAGCGCACATTTACAGAGGTGAAGTTCAGTTCAGAAAAAGATGGACATATTCAAAGTCAAATTCAGATAAAAAAGTTTTATTTTACCCCAACACCCCCCCCCCCCCCCATCCCCCTCATTATGCTTACAACGTATTCCACAGTACTGTACGTGTGTGTGTGCGTGTGAGAGAGAGAGAGAGCAAGAGAGAGGGAGTTAGACATGCATGGGGCTCCTCCTCACCTTAATGATGGCGATGGACTTCACAGAGACATCTCCACTGACTGTCAGGGAGGTCACACGATCCAGTGGTATGCGGTGCTTGTACATGTGGATCATACAACCGTTAACGATCACCTGCAGGAACCGGAGGGGAAGGCAAGGAGTCAAAGAGGCCGCTACTCATTAAAACTTCTGTTTATGCCATTTTATCCCCCCATAGCATTTCAATCTGTCAATTCAGTGTCATGCCATACTTTAGTAAATAAGATCATATTCATCTGCAGCAAAGAGGCAGTAGATGTATGCACACAATACAAAAACATACACACACACACACACATGTTCGTATTGCTATACTTGTGAGGACTTCCCATTGACTTACATTCATTCCGTAACCTCTAACCCTAACCTTAACCCTAACTCCAACCACTATATGCCTAACCTTAACCCTAACCTTAACCTAATTCTAACCCTAACCCTAAGTCCTAACCCTAAAACAGCCTCTTGAACTTGTGGGGACCAGCAAAATGTCCCCACCTTTGTAATTTTCCTCATCTTTCCATCCTTGTGGGGACATTTGGTTCTCACAAAGATAGTAATACATGCCCACGCACACACACGCTCAAAAGGTTCTTGCCCTTCTGACCTGGTAGCCCTTTAAGGTGGCACTGATGAGTAGGTCAAAGTCCTGGCCCTTACGAAAGGGCATCTGGCCGAGCTTCTCCTCGATTTGCCATCCACGATTCAGGAGAGTGTTGAATGCCAAAAGCTCAGTATATTTGAAATTGACTTTGAAGTGCATGGCAATATCACTCCCAGCCTCCAGGTTTATGTGGAACCTGCAGAGGGCGCCAGAGGGCAAAAAACACATTATCACAGGTTCTTTTGAGATACTCGGCTCTTATAATCGTTCTCTGTTCTTCAGTCCTGTCTGCATTTTAGCTACAGGAGGATCCGGTTGGCAACAGGAGTATGCGGACCTTATTACATTACAGAACGTCCGCGGCAATGGTACTGTTCTTCATCATGCCCCTTAATGAACTTTGAGATAATGCATGAAATTGGAATGTTTTGGCTTCACTGTTAGGGAAACAGGACTTGTAATATTAAGAATACACAGATACATATCAGGTTTATCAACAGGATATGTGGAATTGTCTCATTGTTTAGCTGTTGCTGTTGACCAAAATTAGATCAGATCATGTTACCCATCACCGTATCCTGATTCCTGAAGGTGAATTCCAGGAATTAGCCTAGCCTATCCAACATCTGTCTGTAATGTAGGCTACAGTATAGTACAGTATATATAATAGTTACTGAAGTCTTACGTAACCAAGCCATTTAATTTTTATCATTCTTTTATTATAACCACTACTACTGCTGACATTACAATGTGCATTTATCCAAAGCGCTTTACAATTGATGCCTCTCATTTACCCATTCACACACACTCACACACCAACGGTGAAAGGCCGCCATGCAAGGTACCAATGAACTCGTTGGGAGCAATTAGGGGTTAGGTGTCTTTCTCAGGGACACTTCGACACGCCCTGGACGGGGGATCAAACCGGCGACCCTCCGATTGCCAGACAACCGCTCTTACCTCCTGAGCTATGTCGCTGATTTCAATAAATCAACATTTGATACTGATTTATTGATAAGATGAACAGGAAAACATATTGAGGAATCATCTGCTTACTATGCATCAACAATGAAGAAGGTCGGGTGGATGGATGTACTGATGTGTCCTATTTGTGTCCTGGTGTTGAAAATAAAGGACTAGCACAAACTACAGTTCATAAATGTATGTGAATGTTGAAATATACAATCTAGATGCCATTAACATCTACAGAGTCTCCTTACCTGTTGATTTCACTGTGAACCTTTCCTTGGAAGTAAAGAGACGTTCCCGGCTTCAAACCACCATCGATGGCCTTGGAAAGTGGGGTGCTCTGCGCAACACAAAGACAGGGATTCACACATAGCAGTTTGTCTGTTGTGCTTCATAACCCTGGTGCTGGAGAGCTGTAGAGTCTGCTGGGTTTCACTGTCAATCAGCATTTCATAAATCAATCAATTAAAACAGCTTATCACAGAGTTAACTCAGCTCATCAGGTTTATTTGGTATAAAGGGTCTGCTCTCGAGTGTGTGTGTGTGTGTGCGTATTCATGCGTGGATGTGTGTGCATTGAGAGATCAGAATATTCACACTCACGCTCACATCTCCTGGACCTGGGTACTCCTGTATGAGTCCTTGTTCCTGAAACACAAACCCAGTTAGGGGTGGGGAACACAAAACAATGCACCTCCTCGCCCAATCATATCTACAAATGTCTGAATACAAATACAAAGCCTAAAATGTAAAAAAAATATTTTAAAAAACATGCTGTGTAAGACACTAAAAGACTTACAACATGGCAATGGAATCAGTTCATTGTAATTAATCAATTAGAAGCCATGGTTTAATCGTTTAATGGGATAAACTGACAAACAAACCAATTTGAATTTGAGAAGCCGCTAACTGATTTTGTCATAGTCCTAATTGAATTAAATTGCTCCCTTGTTATTTCTGCAGACTGTATTTGGAGCTGCCGCCAGGCAAACATAAATGTATTGTATCTATCAGTTTAAGAATAAAAAGGTTTCATAGCGGTTTAAATAGAGATTTAAATCGGCTTTTACGGGCGGCTGTTTATACTTTTTGTTCACTCACATCTTCTGGACCTGGATACCCTGGTATGACCTCTTGATCCTGAAATGTAAACTCAGTTAGGGGTTCATGGAGAACACAAAACAATGCATCTCTTAATACAATCATATCTACAACTGTCTGATTGCAAATAAAAAAAATATAATATAAAAACGTGTGCAGCTGGAAACATATTGTGCTTGCTTCCCGGGCAACATTGTTCACATATTTGCCTGCTTACTTTCTGTCTGACTGAAGGTTTAAAAATTATGTCCACTAGGGGGCAGATCATGGCTTCCCTTCCAATGATCCTGCCATCCATCCTAGCTTCCTGGCATCAGTCACGTCACTAGGCACACAGCCTTCAATCAAGACCTGGATAATAATAATAATAATAATAATAATCACCATGATGATGTTGATGGTCTGCACAGAGACTTCCCCACCAATGACCAGGTCAGTCACCTGCTCCAGTGGTACGCGGTGCTTGTACATGTGGAGCTCACGACCATCAACGTTCACCTGCAGGAACCAGAGGTCAACAAAGCCTGAAATTCTAAATTTTGGTTAAAATGTATTTTTCATCCAATGCATTCAAACTGTCAACTGAATATCATGCTCTACTTTAGTAAATAAGGTTCTACTTCTGTGCAAGAAGGAGACATTACAAGCATGCACACAATACATCACACACACACACACATGCACATACACACACCCTATTCTTCTGACCTGGTAGCCCTCTGAGGTGACATTGAAGACCAGCTCAAAGCTCTCCCCCTTACGGAAGGGCATCGCATTGACCTTCTCCTCCGCTTGCCATTCGCCATTGTCGCGGGTGTTGAGCACCACACCTCTCCCGTCGCTGAATCGGGGGTTGAAGTGAACGGCAAGATCACCCCCACCCTCCAGGTTTATTTCAAAACTGTGGAGGGCAACAGAGAGCAAGAACAGTTTATCACAGGTTCCTTTGAGTCACCAGATAAGATACTCAGCTCTAATTATCCTCCTCAGTCAATCCACTGTGCTTCTAAACTACAGGAGGTTAATAAATTAGCAACGGGAGTTTCTGGTGATTTATTACAATGGTTTCTAACTTTCTAGTGGTTTGGCTTCATTGGTAGGACAAAGGAGACAGAATTTAAGAATACAGAGATGACTATCACAACTGACTTCAGAGAGGGTCAATAATAAAAAATTGAATATCACACGACACAAATATCTCACCTGTTGATATCTTTGGGAAGAGTTCCCCGCAGGTACAACAACATCCCCGCTTTCAAACCGCCATGGATGGGCTGCCTAATTTCGTCAGCCTGCACAACAGAAACAGGGATTCATACAGAGCAGTTTGCCTGTTATAGTGGTTCATAATCCTGGTGCTGGAGAGCTGTAAGGTCTCGGTTTAACTGTCAATCTGCACATAAAAATCAAATAATAGCAGCTATAGTTCTCATTTCACCTGGTATATCTGGTCTAAAAGGGTGCATGATTTGAAAGCAAAAACAAAAATCTGCACACCTTGCAGCTCACAAGGACCAGGTTTGCAAATATTTTGGTCTAGAACAAGGGTGTCCCAGTCTTACTTGAAAAGGGCTGATGCGGGTGCACGTATTTGTTTTCACCCAATGCAACAACACCTAATTCAACTAATTAACTAACCCATGGTCTTCAATCAAGCCCTCGATAAGTACGACCAGGTGCCGGGTGCGGGGCTAAAACAAAAGCCTGCACCTACTTTAGTACTTTTCAGATTCATTGAGATTCATTCATTCATTGAGATTCATTGGTGTGGATGGGTGTACGGGCATGCATGTGTGTGTGCGTGCATGGTGAGATGGGTGGTCACACCAACCCCGACGTATCCTGGACCTGGCCATGCCTGTATTGCTTCTTGTCCTCCCTGAAATAAAAACTAAAGTTAGGGTGAGTGGGGGAGAACAATGCAACGCACCTCCAAATCCTACCATACCTACAAATACCTAATCACATATATAGATGCTTAAATGTAAAAACGTATGGTGTTTTAAGCAGTTTATAAGAGGACCTGCTAAAGGCACAAATTTAAAGACAGAATGCACGTGGCTCCTCCTCACCCCCATGATGTTGACGGACTCCACAAACACGTCCCCACCGATCCCCAGGGCCAGCACTCTCGCCAACGGCATGCGGTGCTTGAACACGTAGAACTCACGACCGTTTACGCTCACCTGCAGGAGCCGGAGATCGAGAGCAGGAGGATGTTATTCAGAATGTCCGTTAGCAGCTTTTGTTTTTTTCTTTGAAAATAAATATTCCATCTGTCAAGTGAATATCATGGCCCACTCCATGAGGTTATCTGTGTATGGAGAAAAATTCCTGAGAAACGATTGCACGCAGGAACCACCAGAGGCACACTGCTGGAGATGTAAGCACTAGAGGCCACAAAGCTCAGATGGCATTCCAACCAATGAGGCAACAACATAGGATGAAAGACCAAACCATGATGAGCCAATTTGGGCTGAATGGTCTGTTCTCGTCATCATTCATCTTATGTTCTTATGAAAGAACCAGCCAAGGTCCCCTGGAAACTCCTGCTAAAGCATCCCGGCAGTGTGCTCCCTAAGCCTGGGAAAGGCTCAGACCCAATGGGGATTAAGATAACTTCCACCAACACCCATCTGTTTGGAAAGCCAGGACAGAGGATACACCTTCTGTCCTGAGGGGTCTACCATGCAGTGGGCAAAAGGTCAGCGCAAGGATGGCGGGCCTAAACTAAGCCACAGCACGATCACATGGCACCTCTGAGCTCTGGGTCAGGTCTTCCCTGGACAGGTGTGCTAATAACTCTCTCAAGGAAACCAAAGTATTATAATGTATATGTATGTAGGAAGAAAGAGATGTGTTGAAGATGGGTATCAGGCTATGTCTGGACTAATGATTGGGTATCAATATGTACACAAGCTCATACACATGCATAGATGTGTTTAAAGTTATAATAGAAGACAAAAGAAATAGAATTGAAATTACCTGTGCATAGGGCAAAAAACTGCAGTTCTTTATTGCAAAGGCACAGATATTGAACAACTGAACTGTTCTATTTAATAGCTTAAATTAGACTTCATGCTTATAATTAATTGTTTCGCTTGTGACGTTTTGACCGAGATTAAGGTTTGCTAGTTTGCTGATGATACCTGCTGTCACTGATTGAGTTGACATAATGAATGTTAGTTTGTGAAGATTTTTGGCACCAAAATGAATCACAAAAAAACTGCACTTCGATTTTTTCTGCTAGGGACTGGTAGAATGGGTTTTCCATACCTAACCAGTGAGTGAACACAGTGCACAAAATGTGCATAAATGCTAAACCATACACATTCAGGTTACAGGTTTGTGCAGATAGACCTGTCCCCCTTCCATTGACAAAATTCAAACCCTTACATTTTTCTCTGCAATAAGTTGGCATTACATGAAACACATGTGCAAACACACACAAACACACACACACACCCACACAATTTCTTGTCTTTCTGACCTGGTAGCCCTGCCCGGTGACAATGATGACCAGCTCAAAGATCTCCCCCAGAATGAAGGGCATATCAGTGACCCTCTCCTGCTCCTCAAATTTCCCATTCTGAAAGGTGTTGAAAACCACAAACTCCTTTGGGTTGAACCGGGGGTTGATGTATAAGGCTTTGTCACTGCATTTCGCCTCTGCAGACTGCAGGCTAACGTGGAACCTGCAGGGGGCGATAAACAGGATGTGTTATCACAGATTCCTTAGAGCAGTGATTCTCAAACTGTGTCCTGGAGGCCCCTGTGTATGCTGGTTTTCGTTCCAACCACGAAAACAATCCCAGAATTTTAACAAGCTGTACATTTTTCTTAATTGCATTTCATGATGGATTATTTACTCTATTACACCACATTGTGCCAGAAATAGCTATGCATGCCATGAAAAATAAAATTCCCATGTTCAGTAGGTGTAACTACAACAAAGGAAATTGTATAAGAAAACACTATTTAACTGAAACTGAAATAAGCTGATTTTGTGAGGAGCTTGAACAGTAGCTTTGGCCAACTGGTTGCCTCCACAATAGCCTATATGTATTGTGATTTCATGATTCTCAATCACAAAGAAGAGGAATTCAGGCCAGTGAATTGGCACAACCTCAGATCGTAACATTCACAGAGCTGTAAGAATACCTTCTGGGTATGTTGATGCTATATTTTCTGAAATGTATGGTGTTATGCAAAATATAGTCTACTACTACAACTAACTTTAACTAACAGCAATATAAGGAGCTGGATCAATTTTGAGATTTAATGACAACCCTTTTATAAACTATCATCGTTTAGCTAAAAGGTGACACTGAAGTTTCTTTGGCTGCACGTCAAAAACATGCTGAAATTTCATGCTACTGAGTAATGTTTGCTGACAAATATTATCTTTGAATGTAAATGGTTAAGGCCACTTAAGTCATGGATTTCTTTGGTTATGTTGGCTGAAACGTTAGCATTTGCAAACAGTCACACAAAGAACAAATCAAATAGTTGGCTGATTGATAAGAGAAGAATAAAACTAATATAGTGCATCAAAAGGTTGGGCCCTCCTCTTTAAATGTTTCTTTACACAGACCTGTAATTGGCAATAATCCTCATTCATATGGTAAACTAAAGATGATTTAGTTAACCATATTCATTTACTATCCAAAGCTCACGTAAATTAGCTTCTTCTGAATCTGTTTGGCTCATAATCCATTAACCTCAGAAGAAAGACATCGTTCTTCTGTTGAGGATTACATGGCAGACTGTTCTGAAAGTTAGTGGAACAAATGAAAAATGTGCCTAACCAAAAAAAAATTGCTCTAAACATGAAATAAATAAGATAAATTAACAGCTCGTTAAAAAAATTCCAAGACTGGAATTAAGAAAAAACCAGCATACACAGTGGTTCCCTGGGACTGCGGTTGAGAGTCACTGCCTTATACCACATCCATTAACTGTGTTCCCCTTCACTGCATAACAGCCATTGCATCCCATCAGATTTTAACAGCTTTTTAAATCACCTGCATGGTATTTATTTTATCCTATTTTAAGCTAACGATGATTTCATTCACACTTTTGACTTGACAAACATTTCAGAGCCTCATTCAATACTGTTGTACATCAAGCAAACTGTAGTCTATAGCATAGTCTCTCTTGACCTATAAAAACACCTGTCTAACCGATTCATGATAAAATAATTTAAGATGACATTAAAAATGTCAGGGCTTGAACCACCTGTCTCGGGCCCATTCCCTGCAGTACCTTCCATGGCCATCATGAGTCACCTTGACTATTGACAGGAGTTCCTCACCTGGTGACGTCACAGGGAATCGCTCCCTGAATGTGGACAGACATCCCCGTCCTCAAACCACCATAGATGGGCACCGTGTAAGGGATGCTCTGCACAACACAGACACTGGCATTAATACAGAGCACTTTGTCTGTTGCAGTGGTTCATAAGCCTGGCGCTGGAGAGCTGTAGGGTCTGCTGGGCCTTGCTGTCAATCAGCATTTCAGTGATCAATCAATTAACGCAGCTGATCACACAGCTTAGCTCACCTCACCTGGCCTACTCAGTCTAATGGGGTTGATGATTTTAAAGCAAAAACAAAAACCAGTTCATCTTGTGGCTCACAAGGACCAGGATTGTGAATTAATTTGTCTATTGAGACAGAATGTGGCTGGAGAGACGGAGGGTGTGAGTAATGTAGTAAAACACAGAGGAGGTGGTATGTGTGTGTACATGTGTTTGTGTGTGTGAGAGAGACAATGTGTGTGTATGTGTGCCTGCACATGTGTTTGTGAGAAACAGTGTGCATGTAAGTGTATTGGTTTGTGTAGGTGCATGTATGTGCGTGCATGTGTTTGTGTGTGAGATACACACACCTACACAACCAATATTGTCTGTCTGCTTTTGTGCTTTTCTGAGTGTTGTGAGAGAAAATTGTATTCACACTTACCACCGCCTGTCCTAGACCTGGATATCCCAGGATGTGTCCAATCCCTCCCTAAAACACAAACACGGTTAGCGGTGGCTGGGGGAACACAAAACAATGCACCTGCAGATCCAATAATATTGACATGTGTCTTAATGCAAATGCTTTTATGCAAATACAAATGCTTGAATGTAAAAATGCGCACTGTGCAAGACACTGTGCATTGTCTTAAAATCAAATTAAATCAAATTCCAGAATCTAAATGTTGAACTTTTGCTGCTCCTCACCCCGATGATGTTGATCATGTGCACAGAGACTTCTCCACCAATGGATAGGGCACTCACTTGCTCCACAGGCATACCGTGCTTGAACAGGTAAAAGTCACTACCGTTTACTTTGATCTGCAAGAAACAGAGAGGAAGGCAGGGTCAAAAATAGCCACTTTGCAAAATCTGTGTTAATATTTTTTCCTCCAAAACATTCATTCTGTGATCTGAATATCACAGCCAAATCTGGAATATCACAGCCAAATCAGCAGTAAGTATGCATTTACATGTATGCATATAGTACACGCAGACACACAAGCAAATAAAACACACACATACACAAAGCAAACATATCCAAGCACACAGTTCCTGTCCTGACCTGGTAGCCCTCTGAGATGACGATAAAAAGCAGCTGAAAGCTCTCCCCATCATGGAAGGGCGTCCCAGAAGGTATCTCCTGAGTTTGCCAATTGCCACCCTTTTTGATGTTCGTCACCACACATTCTGTGGGCTTGAATCGGGGGTTGAAGTGCAAAGCAATGTCAGGGAGTCCTACTAGCCCAGTCTGCAGGTTGATGGCAAACCTGGGGGGGGGGGGGCAAAAACAATTATGGGCATTAATATGGAGTTGGTCCACCCTTTGCTGCTATACCAACCTACATTCTTCTGTGAAGGCTTTCTACTAGATGTTGGAGCATTGCTGGATGGATTTGCTTCCATTCAGCCTGAAGAGCATTACTGAGGTCAGGCATTGATTGGGCAATTAGGCCTGGCTCGCATTAAGATTTGCCTTCATTGGAACCTAGGGGCCTAGTCCAAACCATGAAAAACAGCCTCAGACTAAGGGGTGTCCATATAAATATGTCATATAGTGTACACGAGTATGAAAAATTGGTTAACTGTGTGGCACTATCGCCCTCCAGAGTGACAATCAGAGGCTCGCCCTTCATACTAATGCATACTTTTGTACTCTGTTGTCCCTAAGAAAATAGTCAGATGGGTGGAAGGAAGCTTACAGGAACTGAACACTGCCAACAAGGTGATTTTTTGTGTTGCCATGGCTCCTCCAATGCAGCATTGAGCGTTCTCTTATGGAGCTCCTGTCTTACGGAACAGTCTCCCTGTGTATGTACGGGCTTCAGACACACTCTCTGTCTTAAGTGCAGGCTTAAAGCTTAGCCACTGATGTAGACCTATATTCTCTTAAATGGTCAAATACGATCACTGAGTTCATGAAATTAAATGCTGGCTGGGTAGGGAGCTTAGCGTCAAGTGTCAAGCTTGCTTTTACGGAGCTGACACACTAGGTAGCTTAGCCTCAAGTGTCAAGCTCACTTTTACAAAGCTGACACGCTAGGTAGCTTAGCCTCAAGTGTCAAGCTCACTTTTACGAAGCTGACACGCTAGGTAGCTTAGCCTCAAGTGTCAAGCTTGCTTTTACGGAGCTGACACGCTAGGTAGCTTAGCCTCAAGTGTCAAGCTCACTTTTACGAAGCTGACACACTAAGTAGCTTAACCTGAAGTGTCAACCTCGCTTTTATGGAGCTGACACATTAGGCAGTTTAGCGTCAAGTGCCAAGCTGGCCTTTACGGAGCTGGTTAGCTTAGTTTAGCATAATGGTGGCATTACATACACAAACATTTACTCTGTGTGTTGACTATTTTTATAGTGCCTAACATTATCTTCTCTGTTTCTTTTTCCATGGGTCTCCTGCCCTGTACCTCGCACTGAGTTCCAAGACTGCTCTAGCCTGCTTCCTCGCCCTGACTCCACAGGATTGCTCCAGCCCTGACCCTTGCTCCATGATGTACTAGTGCATTGTTTTATAGGGTAACATACTTCACTTGTTTTGTACTATAGTTAGTTTGTACAACAGTTAGCGCACACACACCAGTCCCACAAAATCCAAATGAGGGGCTATGACATAGCATGTTTCCAACCTCTCCCAATGTAATTCCCAACCTCAGAAAGACCACTCCACTGAATGGTAAATGGACTGCATTTATATAGCACTTTTAGCCAAAGCGCTTTACAATTGATGCCTCTCATTCACCCATTGACATTGACATTGACATTCACACACACACACACACACACACACACACACACAGTGAAAGGCTGCCATGCAAGGTACCAATCAACTCGTTGGGACCAATTAGAGGTTAGGTGTCTTGCTCAGGGACACTTCGACACGTCCAGGGCAGGGGATCGAACCGGCAGCCCTCCGACTGCTAGACAACCGCTCTTACCTCCTGAACTATGTCGCCCTGAATAAAGGTGACTGATCCAAAAAATAAAAAGGAAGTGCAAAAATTGATTGGAGATAATTACTGTGCAACATTTGTGAGCTTTTTTAATGACCATCAGCGTAATTGTATGCTAATGTTAATATCCCCAGGTTCTGTAAAACCCTAAGCAGGAAAACTACACTAGCGATGGGGGAGTGAGGTTTCATGAATTGAATAATATAGGTGGAACTATAGTGCACTGTCAATTTCTTGTTTCAGCCATTAAAACAATATTGTTTGTATATCGGAGAACAAAATGGATGGTTGCAATCAGGGAGTCACTGACAGCATATATGTATATATATATGTATATATGTGTGTGTGTATATAATAGTTCCATGAAGCCTTGTTCATCCTTGCACCATTATATAGTGCCTGCGACCCATTCCCTGCTGTACCCTCCATAGCCAACAGGGGCTCCTCACCCAGTGGCACCATTGGGAACTGTTCCCTGGATGAACAGAGACATCCCCAGCTTCAAACCACCGTAGATGGGTCCCGTATATGGGACAATCTGCACGACAGAAACATTGGGATTAATGCAGAGTAGTTTATCTGTTGCAATGATTCATAACCATGGTCATGACGAGCTGTAGGGTCTGCTAGGTTCCAATGTCAATCAGCAATTAATTGATCAATTAAAGTGTTTGAACACATGTTTATCTTCCTTCTCTGGTTAATTGGATGTAATGGGTTTACTATTTTAAGTCAAAAACAAAAACTAGCAGAACTTGCAACTCACATGCACCAAGGTTGTGTCTACTACAATAGAATGCAGATGGAAGGACTGAGATATTAGTGGTCAATCAGAGTGAGAGAAAAAGGCATAGAGTTGAAGGACACATAAGATATCAATAATTTGAGTCCATACTTTTGTTGATATTCATTTTCAGTCAATTAAACGGTTAATTTTGCAGAGAGCAGACACCTGTTATTTAGTTCACTGGGTAAATTATGCACAGCATTCACAGTGCAGGTCAAAAATATCAGGCCACCTCTGCTTTTAAAACTATAGTTTTCTTTCTGGTAATAACCTGTTTGCCACAATGTGTTTCCTTGGCCCCACACATCTAAGCCTAACTACTTATTTGCCATACTGTATCTCTTGCAACTCCAGTGTCTATTTCACTCTCATTACAGGCCAAAGGTTTTTAGGCTACCTGTGGTTTCAAAGAAAACCTAAGGTGGATAAGATTTCAGTCAATTGAGTTTTAACTCTCCATTGGGGGTACGCTATTCAGACTTCTGGTTTCAGACTACAGATTGTCGGAAGCTGTGTTCAAAGCTGACCCATGCCCAGTACCCTTCAAAGACTAGCCAAGCTTTCAGTTAGATTTGGATAGGCAGATAGGGGCCGGAGTTACTGGCCGGTTTGCAGTATTTCCCTTACCATTCATCCTGTTACGGTCTGACCCTAGATCAGGTCGTAACAATGACCCAGGACTGTAAATGTGCCTGGCAGGAAGAGACACATGAAAGAAGGCAGAGAGAGACAGAACAGGTAGAAAAGTAGAGGTAGTAAATCTACTCACGGGGTTGTAGATGGGCTGGTATCCTGGAGGAGGTTGGAAACGCATGATGATGGCTTGAACAGTGGGAGACCGTCAATGAAAATCAGGTACCAGACTTGCTGGTAGATTGGGAGAGTATACCTGGACACCTCATTTTATATAGCCTTCTGCTCCCGGTGGGTGGACCTGGGGTATGTTCTAGGGGTAGGGTGGTGCACAGACTGCTATCAATTTTCTCTGGGCTGTTAGCAAGCAAGGGATTTGCATTTTTTCCGTAAGCATACAGAGAACGTGAACAGGCAAAAATATTTGAAGTACAGGCCTGGGGCTGATGTGAACACCCCTCATCAGCACTCTGAAATCACAGAACCCCCTATCCTCCACCAAAATGCTCACTTTATTCTCGATCGGTGTGAGTTGCGTTGCAAAAAAAGAAGAAAGAATACCATGTAATGGTTATAGTTTTTGGTATTGCATTTTCTTTTGCATTGTGTCAGTGTGCTTGTTTAGAATTGCATTTAAGTAAACCCGTAGCCTGTCATTCTGAGGAGGAGGTGTAACCCAGGGCTGTACAGAGGCCATATGTTTCTGGAATGGTTGGCGGTTATAAGACTCACAGTAGTCTGGGTGATACAGTTGGAAGACGGTGTCACAATGGCAGTCTGAGGGAAGACTCAAGATTGGTTAAATTTGGGCAAAAAAAATGGTTTAGCTCCTGTTCTTAACATATAATCTTCCACTAATTAAAGGTGAAATATGTCCACAACTGTTACAGGTCTTCAACCGTCACATAAATATAAAAAATGAATTGGATGGGTGGGCAAGAGTGCATTTGAAGGTGTACAGTAATCTGTGCCATAATTTACTAATCCATTTAATGATGAATCACACTGGTCTCTTATTATGACCAACTAACCCCCATAAACCCAATCTCATCCTGGTACTTATTTTTTCAATTTATCTCTGCTTCTTTTAAAACCACTGAAATTGAATCAATTGCATCGCTGTTTTAATGGTTCAAGCTAAATTCCCTCTGACATTAATAGGAACAATGACTGGATGATTGTTGCATCTGCAGGTGAAAGATAATGATACAATACAAATATGAGAAGATATCTGGAAAATATGAGGCTAAAATTATGGTAATGATAAACCACAGCACATGCTATGTCGATTTGACAAAATACAAAAAATAAAAACACAACAAAGGAAAGATTTTAAAATATTGAAATCTATTTAATCGGTATTGAAACACAGGCTTCAGTCAAGATGGCAAGCAAGACCATCCCCCCTAAGTCTCCATTATTTTATACACACTAAGAGTCCCTTACACACATCAGCCAATCACATACTTATACATTCAGTGTCAATGAATACAACCAATCACAAGATGGGGAGTGTGCATGTGCGTGTAGGTGGCATAAAAGCCAGTGTGTTTGTATGTATGTGTGTGTGTGTGTGTGTGTGTGTGCATGTGTGTATGTGTGTGTTTGTTCTGCTTTCAAGTGGGAGTGGGGACACACTGAGTTTGAGTTCACCAATGGCTTTAACTAGCTTGATACGTTGGAAGATTCCCTAAAAACAATAATTAAAAATCTAAACTACGGAAAACACAAAAGCCATGTCTTGCCCTTGACTGCAAACCGGACGTGAACTTAATTTTTTTAATTGTTTATTTCCTATTAAGCCCATCCCTCTTTCAAAAAATGGAGAGTAAAATATGGACTAAAAACGAGCAGCTTAGAGCTTTATATTTCTTCAGAATTCAATAGTAAAAAGGATGGTTTCTCAGTGTTTGGACTCACCATCTTATCACGCTACTTCCCGGCCTGGTTCCTGTTCGGGCTTAGAGGTGATGGTGGGTCACATACATATACATTCATTAATTGTTAATGACACATTTAAAAATAAATACTTTGTAGATGGTAACAAATAAATAACAGCAGAATAGAAGTTTGAGAAGAAAACATACATAGAATCGCATTGCCCCTTTAAGGAGGGGAAAACCTGATATTCAGAATTCTGCTTTACGTGGTTTTGATCCTTCTGCATCGTTTTCTTCCACTTCCAAAGATGGCGCATAAGCAGAGATACTGTAAGACTTCAGAGTGTGAGCCGGTCTCCCATCTCTATTGCTGTTCATCTTCAATCTGACAACCAGACACTTATTAAAATACATGGACACAGATGTGCATTTCTGTGGCGACTTAAGAGTCTGAGTGACCAATCCCAGCCAGAGCTACAATTCTGGGCAGTGCAGCTTCACTCTAGAGCATGTATGTAGGACTGCTGGGCATTGCACCAGTGGCAGCCAGTCAGCTTGTCTTTCATTTCCTGCTGTGTTACATTCTTTTGGTGCGCAAGAGTCTGGCATAACTGAAATGGGGTATCAGAACCCTCTAGCAACAGACCACACCACAGCACTGGAGACAACTGCTTACTGCAGCAAACCATTAAATTAAATAATTACCTCACAGATAATTGGGTTATTAATAACATTACAACAACACTGTAATAGCACTAATACATATAAATGTAATTAGTAATGAGTTATATTATTACTATAATAATAATCACCATCATCAAGAAGCACTTTTTGAAGTTTTAGGTTACTCTGGTTGCTGTTACGTCAGTTGTCAGGCAGTGCAATGTGTTATATGCATGTGTGTGTGTGTGTGTGTGTGTGTGTGTGTGCGTGTGTGCATTATATGCATGTGTGTGTGCGTGTGTGTGTGTGTCTTCTGAGCTCAGGCAGTCTCACAAGTGTTCCGTTTCTTGTTTCCTCAATGCAAAAGGAAGGTCATAGAGTGTATTTACAGAATAACAATCTCTCTCTGTCTATACATCCCTCACATTACCACATTCACTTTTTCATATATTTTATATCAGGGTCACTTTGAGTAGCTGGGGGCACTGTGTGTTTGTGTGTGTGCGCATGTGAGCGTGTGTGTGTGTGAGTATACATACTGTGTGCTGCACTGGGTGATTACAGACAGGAGAAAAACAGCTGAAAATAGGTGACCTTTTACCCCAGAAATGATGTCTATACCTCAACCTCGCCTCTTATTCTCAGTCTCTCACTCTCTGGCACCACACGTATGCAACGTACACACACACACACACACACACACTCTCTCACTCTCACTCTGACACGCAGTCTCAACCCAGCTGATCCTCGTATTGCTTCCTGAAACAGTCTCCAGCCGGGAAGAAATCCCAGCAGCGTTCCTGGTACATCTTCCAGACGTAGGATTCCTGGGAAATGAGGGAAAAAAAGTGGGAGGGAATTGTATGACCACTCAAACACTTCCGCAGGACAGAAATAAGCTGCCTCATGTTGGATTGTCAATGTCACCAACGCTCAACACAAAGCCAAACAGGAACTCTCTCTCACTGTCTGTTCATTCACCAACACTCAACACAAAGCCAAACAGGAACTCTCTCCCATGGTCTGTTCATTCACCAACACCCTACACAAGCCAAGCAGGAACTCTGAAATGGGCAGAGCACCAGACAGACAGACAGACAGAGATGGGCACTGACCTGTCCTGTGTGCTCAGTTTCATCCTTATTGATCAAGTACATCAGGAAGAACCTGCAGAAGAGAGGTGGAGGCAGAGTGTGCAAAATGAGACGAGGGCAGAAGGTATTATACAGTACTTCACTGATGGATCTAGCGAGGTCAGGCTAAGACTGTTTAATGGAAGTAGCTCTGTTGTAAGTTGTAAATGATGACCCATACCAGCACAGTAAGAATTTCTTTTTTCTATACAAAGAGCTGTCAATGTGTAGAATGGCCAGCCAGCTCACTTAGAGGTACAGATCCTCAGGCTCGACACAGTGCTGATTTTCTCTGCTCTATAAATGATGAGCCTGGATGGGCTGAATTGTCTGATATTATTAAATATTGTGTTTTTTTTGCTGCAGATTAGATTAGTGCTAAAAGGTGCAGGGCAGATGTTATATTTAATGTGTAGGCCACATAGCCAACAAGACCGGGTATGGGCCATTCCCTGGCTGTTCTGGGGTTTGCTCTGTGGGGGGTGCACTGGGGCCTGCTGCAGGGTCGCTGGAGTCCGGGGAACTCACATGTAGTTGGCCAAGTTGTGCTCTTCCAGGGTGTGTGTCTCAAAGCCATGTGGCGTCGTGTCGAAGTAGTCGCTCCCGATCCCGCAGATGAAGCACTTAGTCTGGAGAAAGGGGCGATGGGTAAAATGAAAATGGGCATGCCCAAGCCAAATATTAATATACCATTAAAAATAAAGGTACAGCTGGGTTTTTAGCCTGTGAAATGATAGAGAATAACGGAAGAAAATACGATCGCTGCACCTCCATATCCTCTCTGACTTGCTCCTGTTGGTCTCTCAGCTCTCCAAAGGCATCAATAATCAGACCTGCATGTGAAACACATCCCACATCGAACCTGAGCAGAGTGACACATGCCAATCACACAGCACATGATCCACAGACAGCAGAGTGACAGGTGCCAATCACACAGCACATGATCCACAGACAGCAGAGTGACAGGTGCCAATTACACAGCACATGATCCACAGACAGCAGAGTGACAGGTGTCAATCACACAGTACACAAGCCCACAGACAACAGTGACAGTTGTCAATGACTGAGCACACATGAGACCACAGACAGCTGAGTGACAGGTGTCAATCACACAGCACATATGAGCCCAGATAGCAGAGTGACAGGTGTCAATCCAGGGTTTTTCCTGGCTCAGAATAGGGCTTAATTGGCCTATGCTGATGGATTAACACATTGTAAGGGGTCATTCTACAGGACTAATGGTATGTCACGGCAATATGTTTTGAAATGCATCTTCATTTTTATCACTCAAAATGTAGGTAACAATATTAATCTTAATGAATTCACAAAAATTCCACCATAACTTTATTATTTTTACACATTCACGTGGCTGTTACATTCTTTTCGTCACTGGTGTTACTTGTACCCTAATCTGTGCTGTGTGCACATCCTGTGTCCTTAGACTGTCTCCTTTAATTGACCCACAATTAAAATTACAATCTCCCGCTTCTTACGTTACAGTTTTAGTTTTGAGTTTTAGTGCACTGTGGCACTAGAGTGTGAAATGTACACAAGTCCTTCTTGAATCGGGACACTACAGGCAGGCAGTGTGCAAGGTGTGTGAGGGGCGTTGGGCTCACCCTGAATGATGGCCAGCAGGATGACGATGACGAAGAAGAAGAAAGTGATGTCAAAGACCACGCGGTACAGCTCGTACTCATCTCCTGCAGGGTCTTCAATCTCATCTCCAATACCCCCACCAGCTCGCACACCCACATACATGTGGAACAGATAGCACTAAGAGAGAGGTAAAGAGAGAAAAGTCGATAAATAGCACACTCATACATGCGCTGTATATATGTTCATGTGGAACAGATAACACACACACATAAACAGGATGCAGCACACACAAACGTGTTCTCTTTCCAGGAGCAATAAGGAAAACGAACCTCTCTGAGCAGCATTATAGCCACCTATGTACTGTCCTGTGAGTCTCCCAGCTATAGCCGATGGGTGCAAATTTCAGTGGATAACATTATTTAAAGCAAGATATTTTCTTGATGTGCAATCTTGCGAGCCACCGCTCACCCTGCTTAGTTTTAGTGCTAAAATTCAGTTCGATGTTACATGTATCAGACATTTTTTTTTACAGAGGTCCTTCCACATACAAATAATGCTGCAGAGCAGTCAATGAAAATATGGCAGATTTTGCCCGTCAAACAGCAGCTGCGATGTCTTCAGAATCCTTTAGATATGAGTGTTCTGCAGCAGTTCGTTATGAAGGATCATCCTGACACTATTGCTTATTGGGCTTATTCAGTTCAGTAAGGTGTATTGCCAATTAAGACACTGTACAGTTTTAAAAAAGGCGGGAAAATGGCAAGTTGAAGTTGCCGCAGTCTATAATTACTCTTCACTTCACCCCAAAAGTACGAATTTCATTCTACAGAAGAACTGGTTATGAACCTCTCATTCAAATAAAGACTCCTCCTTCACCAATTCTTTGCCTATTGCTCAAACAATTTACAGGCCTCCTGGTCCATACTTTATTAACAAATTTAATTAATTTCTTTCTTACTTAGGTTATGGCAAATTTCTGGTGTCAGGTGACTAACCTTCACTTTGAAAATGCAAATGACTCTTACATCTGCATTTGTGACTTTTGGACTCAGATGGTTTTATACAAAACATTATTGGCTTCACACACCGTAACTTTATATCTGGTCTTAACTTTTGGCATCGACATTGGTGGTGTTGAAATTCACCATCACAATCCTATTCTTTCTGACCACCTCCAAATTAAAATACAAGTACAATGAACCCACCCTGTAAGAATCACTCTAGGTAGTGCATATTGCTTTTACATTTACAAAGTTTGTTGATATGCTGCCAGAATACTGACTGAGATGCTTCAACTAGCTCCAGGTCAACACATGAATTGGCAGACAGATTGGCTACTGTTCTCCATAAACACTTGATGCGGCTGCTCCAATAAAAATAAAAATGTTCTTGAGAAGAGGCTTGCCCCTTGGCATGCTGACAAAAATCAGTCTCTTAAAAAAAGTCTGACAACTGCAACAAAAATGGCACTCCACTAAATAGCAAGTATTTGATTTGGCCTGGAAAGGAAGCCTAGGTGCCTCTAAGCATGCTCTTACCTACACTAGGTCATCTTACTTTTCCAACCTTATAAAACAACAGAAGAATAATCCTCAAGTCATTTTATTATTGGTTATTTCTTTTACAGTGTGCCCTACTGAAACAATTCTAAATATGATCAATTTGCCCGGCTGCATTCCCAAATGCCTTCAGGTGGCATCAATAAAGCCCAACTTAACTGGAACCAACAGAACTGTCTACTAAAGACCCGCTTCTATCAAAGATCCTGGGGAAATGTGCATCTCAGCAGTTTCTTCTTTTCTACCGGCTGATAATGTGTTTGGTAGGTTTGAGTCTGGGTTTAGGAAGCATCATAGTACCGAGACAGCCCTTACTAAAGGAACAAACTATGTGTTCTCCCCATAATGTGCTTTTATTTCCATACTAGTCCAAACAACTGTAAAGTATCGAACTACTGCCCTGAAACAAGATCGCCAACACAGGATAGAAAAATGGGCTTTATTCAGATTAACAAAGATTTTTTTCTTTTTACTTTTGTAGTTCTACACTGACAAAAGTAAAAAAGAAAATGCTGTTTGGATTTGAGATTTCCCGTGTGGGTGGCACTCCAACTCTTTCAGAACCCGTGGCATGCTTGATTAGCAAATATCTTTTCCCCCCACTCCTCCATATGTCAGTAAAATGTAGCCTGACATATGTTTAAATATGAAAATTAAAATATTCTGAACGTGTTTCTAAACAAATGCATGTACAGTACAAAGTAAGCAGAGCACAGCTAACACCTCAAGCAGTGTTTAATTTGACTGGTGTTCATTTCAGTGGATAGTGTGTTATATTCAGCAAGTTATTTTTTATGTGTCTGTGCCTCAACCCTGCTCAGTCTCAAAATTATGCTCAATGCTGTTAGATTTATCTATAGACAATTACAATACAGAACAACTCATGCAAATAAGACATAAGACATAAGATAAGGTTTTGCCTGTCAAATAGCAGCCAACCACAGAATCCTTCAGGTCTGCATGACCAGATTGTCATCAATGATCTTCCGGACCCAAATGCTTATGTGCTTATTCAGCTCAGAATGCTTTACTACCACACAAGGCTGCAGACAGTTTTTAAAGTAACATTTTGGTGCATGGAAATAACAGTGTCATTACCATGACATAACTGTCATGAAGCATCACGTCCAATCATAATAATGACATACCTTTACCTTTGTTATGATGCAATTTGTAGTTTGTGTGACACCCGCCCCTCACCCTGAGGTCACGGACTGCTCCGGCCCCGCCCCTCACCCTGAGGTCACTGACCCCTCCGGCCCCACCCCTCACCCTGAGGTCATGGACTGCTCCGGCCCCGCCCCTCACCCCGAGGTCACTGACCCCTCCGGCCCCACCCCTCACCCTGAGGTCACTGACTGCTCCGGCCCCACCCCTCACCCTGAGGTCATGGACTGCTCCGGCCCCGCCCCTCACCCCGAGGTCACTGACCCCTCCGGCCCCACCCCTCACCCTGAGGTCACTGAGTGCTCCGGCCCCGCCCCTCACCCTGAGGTCACTGACTGCTCCGGCCCCACCCCTCACCCTGAGGTCATGGACCCCTCTGGCCCCACCCCTCACCCTGAGGTCACTGACCCCTCCGGCCCCACCCCTCACCCTGAGGTCACTGACCCCTCCGGCCCCACCCCTCACCCTGAGGTCTCTGACCCCTCCGGCCCCACCCCTCACCCTGAGGTCACTGACCCCTCCGGCCCCACCCCTCACCCTGAGGTCACTGACCCCTCCGGCCCCACCCCTCACCCTGAGGTCACTGACCCCTCTGGCCCCACCCCTCACCCTGAGGTCACTGACCCCTCCGGCCCCACCCCTCACCCTGAGGTCACTGACCCCTCCGGCCCCACCCCTCACCCTGAGGTCACTGACCCCTCCGGCCCCACCCCTCACCCTGAGGTCACTGACCCCTCCGGCCCCGCCCCTCACCCTGAGGTCACTGACTGCTCCGGCCCCACCCCTCACCCTGAGGTCATGGACCCCTCTGGCCGTGTTTCATGCGCACACTTCGACGCAGTATGGAGCTCCACATACATCACTCTGCCCCTCTAAACTGCACACCATACTTCCCTTCATTTGGACTTCTACTTTTCCTGCTAGTTTGTTAGTGAGCTGTTACTTGCTCAAAGTCAAGTCTTTCTCCCTCTCTCTCACTCACTCACCGTCATCATGTCATCACACTTCATGTCCGGCTCGTCCTCGTCCTCGCTCATGTTGTAGAACTTGCGGAAGAAGTTGAAGGCCACTACAGTGTAGAGATACACCACCACAGCCAGTAGTCCCACCGTCATCATCAGCTGGGAGTGAGAGGAAGGATGTTAATAAGAGCACAACCTCATGACTTCCATGAGTTATCAGAGAGGGCGCAGCCTATCAGAGAGATCCACGAGAGAGTTCAGCCGAAAAGAGAGCCATCAGGGAGAGCTCTGCCTATCAGAGTGTGCCATCAGAGAGAGACCCGCCTATCAAAGAGAGCCATGAGAGAAAGCTCAGCCTATCAGGGAGAGCACAGCCAATCAGAAAAAGCTTGGGGGCATGCTAACGGCATACCATTTTTATTTAGTATATATATATAATACAGTTACCCATCATCTGAGCATTTGGCAACATATTCCAAACTGCCCAGAGTCCTTTATCAGCATCCTATTTAATGAAGCTGTCGTTTATAACATTAATATTCTAGATTGGTAGCTACAGTTCTTTGTGAAAGCGTTTAGCTGAAACAGGATACGTGATGGTAGCCTCACACAAGAACCATTTGAAGGTGGCATCAAAGGCTGCCATATTTGAGGAACTGGGTTTGTGAAAAATGACTTACTTTAATACCCATAGTTCAGCACTCGTTTAATTGGACTTACTCAGAAGACTGACATAGTCTAAGAGCTATGAACGACGTTATTCAAAAAGCTATTTTTTGTCCTGTAAGCAATGTTACTCCATTAAAATTGAACAGTTTCACCCCATTATGTGAGTCTATAAAATATTATAATAATAATAATAATAATAATAATAATAATAATAATAATAATTTTCTTGTTTAACTGATGTGGTCTTCTTCAATATTATTTTCTAACATTCAAATCACATGTGATTAGAATGTGATGGATTGATCATTTTGAAGATGACGCAGTACTACCCACCTTAATATTTTCTTGGTCATGTAACTGATGTGGCCTTTTTCAATATCATTTTCAGAAAAAGAGAGTGGTGGAAAATACTGAGGTGGGCATTATTGCATCAGGGGAGGTGAACCACCTCCTATAAAGCGCAAGGGAACATCTGAGCTCCAGCCCTGACCTACAGAACTGCGGGTGGATAAAGGACAGACCTGGTCAGACTCAGACACGCTTCTGAAACAGAAACACTGACTCGTTTAAACCGTCTTTCAGATCTCAAAGCACTGCTGCAGATCCCTGAGAGTTTTCAGCAAAAAACACTGCGCAAATCCAAAGTGCACAATCTCTGGTCAGTAACTTGTCAGTAATCTGCAGGTCTGTTAGCATTTCTGAAAGAATAAAGTATTCTATTAGCTTCTTCTATTGCTTACACCACTGCGAGGTGTTACTCTCTCGGTTTTCTCGCTGTCCAAATAAAGCAAGAAAAACATTCAAGAGGAGGGGTAAAAAGGTAAAAATAAAGAAAAGTAGCGTCAGTGGCACAGGAGCCCCATGCAGCACCTGTTTGCCATTGTGGGTGACCGAGGACAGGATGGTGCGCAGGGTCTTCACTCCCATGGCGATGTCCAGCAGGTGACTGGCGAAGAAAAAGTTGTTGTAGTGGCCGAGCAGTGACATCACCAGGTACCAACACAGGTAGAGGAAGGTCTGAAAGAAAAGGTAACATAAATCTCCTGATTACTGATTAACATTCAATAGAAATTTCTGAAAAATAATCTGACCTCCACAATGTACGAGACCCATAAAACTGTCATTTTTACTACTGTATCTGCAGTGTATATAGCCCCAAGGTTAGAAAAGGCCCATCTGATCTTCAGCTGCCTAGGCTACCCGATGTAGCAATGATCACGCCAGAGAGTGATTCATAACCAAATCAGTACACCATTCGAATGGATGGGGGTGGGGCCAGGTTGTCAGAATAACTCATTCAAAGGGACACTACTGCTGTCCAATGAATGCAACAGATATACAAACAGCCAGGATAATGGCAGGATGTTGAGAATGTCATAATTAAGGGTGGGTATCATTAAGGTCTTATTGGTTTAATCTCGCCCAATGCACGCTGGGATAGGTTCCAGCATCCCCGGCGACCCTGCTCAGGATAAGCGGGTATAGATAATGGATGGATGGTTTAATACCACTAACATAATGGTTTAACATGATTTTTTTTTTTCAGGAATTAAATCACACATTTGACATCACACAATTTTAATTTCACAGACAGGAAGGAGTCCTGTTTGAGAAGTAGAGTGAAATGATAGAGAAGACTAAAGAAAGGGAGGAGCACTGAGATGATGACAGAAAAAAGAAAATTTGGTCCATACCATAAGGAACCTTTTCTCTTAAATTAGTCCTGCCCCCCATACCCACCCCATAAATGGCTGTTGCCGCTTCACTTATAGACAGAGCATCAAGCTTCCTGTTGATTCCACAGGAAACACTGTTAACGGTGCACGCCACAGTACACACGTCTGTACACACACCAGGGAAACGCATCATCCTCACTCACATTGTCCGTGAAAACCACCCCAAACTTCCAGATCTGGTACTTGACGTCAATGGAGGTGATCCTGGGGAGAAGAGAACAGGAAACAGGAAGTGCGCTTCAGGGTTAATTCAGTTTCACCACTCGGTAAAAACCCTTGCTGTGTGCCAGTGTGTGTCTGACATGCCATTGAATGTGCATGTATATATGCATGAGTGCATGTGTATCCGTGTGCGCGAATGTACACAAATGTGTGTGTGCGCGTGTAAGAGCATGTGTTTAGTACCAGGTGAATGCGGAACTGTCGGCCTCTGGTTTCTTCTCCTGTTGCTGAGCACTGACGTCCAGAGAGGCCAGGTCCATTCCCAAGAGCTCAGCGATCCTCTCTCTGCCGTAGATATCACCGTACTTCTCCAGCACCTGCACACACGTGCGCATACACAGAGCAATAAACTCCCCCACTTACCACTCATTTCACTCATACATGCACACACACACACACACACACACCCACTCTCACTGATTTCACACATCCCCACCCTGGTTTCACACATCCTCACTTTTCACTGAATTCACACAGTCCCACCAAATTAGGCTCTGCTCTTAATGCCACTCACCTTTCTCTTCACAAACTTGTCCCAGTAGTTGGTCGGGAAAGAGCTGTGGAATGAAATGAAATGAAATGTAATGAAAAAGCACATTTTTAAAAAGTACAGGTAGCCAATTCAGCCACACTAGATGGAGTTGAAAACCATTGGCATGACTGTCCATTTGGGAAGACCTAAGGCATTTAAAATGGTGTTTAATATTTAGGAAATAAATTAATTGTACTCATCTACATGCTTGACTTAAGTTAAGTTTGTTCAGCGATTAATGTAAAATGTGTTCAACAAATTTGCTTACTGCATTGACATAGCCTCCAAGGGACTATTGATGTTGATGATTGATACTATCTGACAAGTACACAATCTGAATCACTTTTCTGAAGACCAGGTAGGAAGTAATATTTCCTGCCTTGGTGTCTGTGACGCAGTGGTTTAACATTGAAGATGTTAAGATTGTGTTCAGTCTTACGGTGTGTTGAGCACCAGTCTGTCCCACTGGCCCTTGATGTCGTCATCCTCAGGCTGCTCGGTGACGTACACACCGTCAAACTCCAGCTTGCGAGCCAGTTCCTTCTCTCTCTTAAAGATAACCAGGGGAACCTGAGGAGGAACGAAGTGCCACGTGCTTAAACACAAAAATGTTAAAGCGCAGCTGGCGGTTCCCTGAACGTTTCCATGGCATGTTGTGTTATGAATCAAGAACACGACCATACAAAAGAACTTTCTTGAACATAACACATAATCGCATAACGAGGAGAACAGACCATTCTGCCCATTTAGGCTCATTATTTTTACTACAATCTAAAAGAGTATCCAGCACTGAATCAAGCCTGGACTTCAACACAAGTCCGTCTTTGCTTCTACGACTCCACCTAGCAAACTGTTTCACTATACAGACCCACACACACACACACACACACACACACACACACACACACACACACACACACACTCACACACACACACTCACACACACACACTCACACACACACACAGACCCACACACACACACACACACACACACTCACACACTCACACACACACACTCACACACACACACACACACACACACACACTCACACAGACCCACACACACACACACACACACACACACACACTCACACAGACCCACACACACACACACACACACTCACACAGACCCACACACACACACACACACACACACACACACACACACACACTCACACACACTCACACACACACACTCACACACACACACACACACACACACACACACACACACACTCACACAGACCCACACACACACACACTCACACAGACCCACACACACACACACACACACTCACACAGACCCACACACACACACACACACACACACACACTCACACAGACCCACACACACACACACGCATACATACACACACTCACAGCCACACACACACACACTCACACACACACTCACAGCCACACACACACACTCACACACACACTCACAGACCCACACACACACACACACACACACACTCACACACACACACACACACACACACACACACACACACTCACAGACACACACACACACACCCACACACCCACACACACACACAGACCCACACACACACACACTCACACACACACACACACACACACACAGACCCACAGACCCACCCACACACACACACACACACACTCACAGACACACACACACACACACACTCACAGACCCACATACACACACACACACACATTATTGTATTGAGTAATCTGCGGGAATTTGACTGGTGTGTATAAAGGATGAAGTATTTCAGATATGCCATCTGATCATGGTCTGTTGGGTAGCGAGCCTGCATGCAGTGGCTCTCCAGCAGACAGCGCCCCGTTGCGGCAGCCTGTGTTCATGCCGGAAGCAGACCTTGAGGCAGTTGTATCCGATGATGCAGAGGAAGGAGATGACGGAGTGCAGAATGGCGAGGCAGAACAGCGCTGGCTGCATGTATCCAGTACTCTCCTCCAGGAAGAAGTACACCAGGCTTTCCTCATCCTCCTCATCTCCTCCATCCTCCACTCCAGAACCTTCCGCCTCGCCCCCGGAACCCTCGAACATCCCGGAGCCTTCGAACATCGCTGAGCCCTCAAGCTCCTCCTCACCTCTGGGAGTCTCTGACACCTGTGCATGGGGGGGGGGGGGGGGGGGGGTAGACCAGTGAGAGAAACTAACAGAGAGGGGCAGATATGGACACTATGACTGTATGACTACTCGGGTATAATAATCATATAATTAAATACATATTTAAAATACCATGGATACTGGGCAAAAACATCCAAAATGTACAATCAATATAAAAGAAGAATTATCCTAAATATTGGGGAATTAGTTCAAATAGATTTTTTATGTTCTAATGATGTTTTTGGTTGCATTTGACCAACCCAAGTCTGATCACGATACAGTATGTAAACCCAATTTCTCCACAGTGATGGAGAGAAACAGGAACACACAGTACGATGAAGCAGGGAGAGCAGAGCATTCTGGGAACCTTGTAGAAGAGCAGGATGAAGTTGAGAGCGAAGGCGATGAAGAGAGCCAGGAAGCGTAGGTTGTAGAAGTTACGGGAGAGGTAGTTCTGCGAAGGAGAAAAACATAGCATAAGACACTCCGCACACACCACTGACATAGATTATCCTACAACACTTATCCTTACACAGATAATTATCAGGGCCAACTTTTGTCTGCCGGAATGTAATAGATTTTAATGTCATGCACGTGCTTTCATTTTCCAAGCTGAAAGCTGCATAAATACTGTTGGTATTTGTCAAATGTGATCAGTTAATTTTTTCACCAACTTCTCACAGACACACAATTGAGTACATCCAAAAACGCGAATCATTTCTGAGTAGCAAATATTTATTATTGACTTCACAGCAGTTTAAATTACACCATCGTTTCGATTTGCTGTGAGACTTCTTTTGGTGGCGTGAGAATGGGAGATAGACGCTGAAAGCCTGAGAGCTGATTTACATGCAGTCAAACTAAACAGCCAGGGATTCAGGACCCCTTAACCCTTAACCCCTTAACCCTGGTTTCACTGCTCTTAAATAAAGCCTTGTATATCCTTGTGGCAACACACAGCAGGGACACGGACTAAGGCAATTTTTGAAGGGCACAAGTGTAGTGAAGAAATATTCATGGTATACACATAATGTACATAAAAATGTATAAGTGGCCCTTGATGCAGGTCCCTGTGTGAGACTGATGAAATGAGACTGAGAATTCAGGATGAGGTAGGAAGTCACTGCGCTCACCATGAACTTGATCCTCTGGACCTCCAGCTCGTTCCAGAGCTCAAAGGCGTCCTCTCCTGCAGTCTTCTTTTCTTTCTGGGTCTTTGTCTTCACCTTCTCTTTCTCCTCCTCCACCTCCACCTCTTTCGGCTCCTCCTCTTTTTCCTCTGGCTCCTTTTCAGCCTTCTCTCCATTCTCAGTGCTGAAAGCCAAAGAGCCAGTGATGTGCCATACATACACGACCTGCTGTTCCTGAAAACTCTGCTCCCTCACACCAACGGTACAGGAAATAGAGGTGGCAGGGCTTCTGATTGGCTGAAGTGACGAGGCTCCTGACTGGCCGAGGTCTAGCCTTTACATCGTTCGCTTGAGCCATTAGCTGACTAGGTACACCAACTGCACAGGAAACAGAGGTGGCAGAGCTTCCGATTGGTGGATGTGACAAGGCTCCTGATTGGGTGAGTTCTCTAGCCTGTCCATCGCTTTCTTGAGCCATTAGCTCACTACAGCCAGGGGTCTGCAACAGTGGGACTAAACTCATCTATCCATGGTGACCTCGCTCAGGCACAGAGTACATTAGTTGGCACGTACACATCAATCTCATCAGTGTTTTTTGGGTTGGAAGGTACTGAGGGAGAGAGGACAGAGCAGAACTCACTCAGCTTTCTCTGGTTCTGGCGCTGGTTCCTCTGCAGGTGCCTCTGGTTCAGCTTCCTCTTCCTCTGAGCCAGTCAGCTAAAACACCATAGAAACAACAGGAGAGAGAATAACTGTGAGAAGGGCTAAAACACCATAGAAACAACAGGAGAGAGAATAACTGTGAGAAGGGCTAAAACACCATAGATACAACAGGAGAGAATAACTGAGATAAAAGCTAAAACACCATATAAACAACAGGAGAGAATAACTGAAAGAGAGAAACAAAATAAAAACAGCAGGTGAGAATAACTCAACAACCACAGCTCTGGGTTTATACGGAGTTTGCTTCAAAACCATCAATGTGCAGCTACATGGCAAAACTATTCACAGAACATGTTATGTGACACACACACACAAAAAAAAAAAAGTTAGCTAAGGAAAATAAAAGGAGAGAGCTGAAATCCCTGGAAAACAGAATCTCACCAGCTTTCTCTTGGCTAATGGGGTGCCCTCAGGGGTGGGGGGTTCGACCGTGGTGGGCTCGCCGATGTCTCCGAGCCCCCCAGGGGTGTCAAAGCCTGGCAGCCGGCCTCCTTCCTTCTCCTTGCTGTCCTCCTCCTCTTCCTCACCTGCGCCCACATCCATGGCGTCTGCTGCTCCACCGGCCTCCTGCTCCACCCTGGCCCCTGGTTCGGGGGGCAGGTCCCCGTGCACCTCGTCCTGCGTTGGGTCGGGCATGCTGGCCAGGATCTCGGTCACGGTCATCTTCTTGGCGCCCTCCACCAGGCCACCACCGAACAGCGTGCTCCAGATGAGGAGGAAGAAGCCCTTGCACACGCTGTAGATGAAGTGCAGCATGCCCATCAGGATGGTCCAGAAGAAGGTGACCAGGCCCACCACCATCTCCCGGATGGTCATCTTCCTCACGCGCCGGTACTGGCGCCGCAGGTTGCGGAAAGTGAACATGTGCATGAACTCCACCACGCTGTTCAGGAAGTCGGCAAAGGCAGAGCTGGACTCGGGCGGGCCGTCCTCTCCGTTGGCCTCGTCGCCTTCCCCTCCCTCTGCCCCTCCGTTTCCCTCCCCTCCTCCTCCTTCCTCCTCATCCTCGTCCTCCTTCTCCTCCTCCTCCACCTCGGAGATCTGCGAGGCGATGTTCATCTCAAAGATGGTGTCCTCGCAGAAGTTGACGAAGAGCTCCATCTTCTCCGACTCGCCGCCCTCGTTCACCACGTCGAAGATGAACTGCCGCTTGGACTCGCGCACCTGAGGCATCTCCCACTGCGTGCGGTTGGCTTCGCTGATCTCGAAGTAGATGCGCTCGATCCTCCTGCTGGCGCCCATGATCTCGATGCGGCCCAGGAACGGGCGGAAGTAGTTCAGCACGCTCTCGGCCTGCTCCAGGAAGTTCTGCAGCCGCGTGTCGTGGGGCACATGCTCCGACAGGTTGGTGAGCAGCACGGCGATGTTGAAGCCGATGTCCTTGGCCGGCTCCTGGAAGCGGTCGGCAAACTCTTCAAAGTTGATCATCTCGTTCTCATCCGCCTCGGAGCAGGAGAGAAGGAACTGGATCTCGGACGTAGAGTACTGCTTCTGGCTGTCCATGGCCTTCTGGAAGTCCTTCTTGGAGATGAGCCCGCGCGGGTCGGTCACGTAGTCCATGAAGGCGTCAGAGGCCACAATGTCCTTCAGTTTGAGGAACATGTCGAAGAACTTAAGTATCATCTCCACGTTGCTGGACGACTCCACCAGCATGTCCACCATCTGACGGGCAATGGTGCCATTCACAACATTACCTGACCCACGTAGATGAAGAAAAAAAAAATTAGTAAGCAGACAGAACACGCTCCTTTTCAAGACCCTAACCCTCTCTGGAGGCCACAAGTATTTGGCTTTCCTGCTGAACATTCTCTCCGGCCACCAACTGTCCGGGTGAACATTCAGCACTTACAACATCCCGGAATTGCTCTGCCTCCGGTTGAGACGCTCAAGGTCAGTGTTATCTGATTAAATCAGGACATCATATTTTCAGAACATAAATGTGTTGAGCAGAGGCAGAGGGACCAGGGCATGTTGTGCACAATACAAAACCAATACCAGTATTTGCATACTGAACATGAGGGGGAAAAGGGGAGAATATTCAGAGAGAGGCACAGAGAGAGGTCTGATCTCTTACCCTCTAGCAGAGACAGCAACATGACCACCATGTCCTTCTGAAGGTCCAGAAGCTCCTTCAGTAGGCCTATCTGACTGGAATCCTGACACACAAGCAGGGTACAAACAGGCACACAAAACAACATAAAAACATGTTACCACAGCAGCCAGTCTTTACTGCAATGCCTTGCACAGAAATCTACACTCCCATGTCATTCATAAGGCCAGTAGCTCTTTTCTGTCTCTCAAAGGTAGTGAAGAATCATTTGAGTAGCAAATGGACATTTTGCATCTGGAATCAGATTTGATGTTTTTAGACCTTTTAAGGTATCAGATAAAAATGTACACAAATTGGTTGATATTTGTTGATGGCATCTATAGTAACCATGATCAGGATATGCATCAAAGAGAATTCAACACACAGATTAGAAAGTAAAAAGCAAAGACACAGACCATTTGTTCAACAGATTAATGCAGATAAAGTTGTTGAAATATTATAATTTGGTATTTTAAAGGACAAATCTGGACTGGAACAAAGAGTCTGTTCCTGCCTTAGCCATGAACAGCGTGAAGGCATGGGGAAAAAAAACTCTCCCATCCTCAAGACTTCCCAAGGAAAATATAGCCTGCAAAGATTAACGTCACTCAGCTAGACGTGTCTGTCATCATGACATCCCAAACTCAGACAGAAATTTACAAGAGGTTTGCACAATGATCACCTCCAGCCCTAGTTGGTAACAGCTCATATTTAGGAGCCTGTGGTTTATGGTAAACCCTGGAATGGCTCATCCACTGGAACTGTGGGAGTCACCGCATGAGTGTGTGTGTGTGTTTGCGTGTGTGTGTGCGTTTGTGTATGCCTGTGTGTGTGTGCGCGAGATAGGGAGCCTTAGGGAGCGGTCACGTCAGGAACAAGCAGGAGAGGACGGAGCCGGCTCATTGGTCCCTTACCTCCGAGTTTGTTCTACTCCAGAAATGATCCTGGGTTTGCATTTGAATGAGAGATACGCATTGCGAGCATTAGAGACCACAGCAGTGGCTGCAGCCAGAAACACACAGGCGGGGGAGAGGAGAGGCACACACACACCCAAACGTACACACACAGACAATCACACACACACACACACACACACACACACACACACGCCTGGTACACATCATTTTATGGGCAAAACAGTGGCTCGCTTCCTCAGCTCTGCAACCAATCAGATGGCTCACCAAGGCAGCGACAGCACACCATTGGCGCTCATGGCACAGGGCTGTGGAAGCGACGCCCTAGAACAGGCAAGCAACAGCTGCCAATACAAGCACAGCGACACGCCTGCAGCCCTGGCCACGCCCAGCTGTCACAACGCAGCAACGCAGAATGAAGGCAGTCCACCTCCAAAACCATTTAAAGAGCTTTCAGGAGACTGTGGATGTGCGTTCAGTCTGACCTGTGCCTGTTCGTGGGGAGATGAGCAAATCGAATGGAAAATGTAAAAAAATGTACACTCCAGTGCAGCAGCTGAAGAATGCTTATTCTGCAGTCACCTTTTCCTGGTTCCTGAAACCTGTCCAAATTAATCTTTCTTGCATCCCACAATGCAACTGTGATCACCTCATCCATGTGCTCAACTCCATTTCATGTCATTTTCTGAAAATCCATTGTGGTGTAATAGCAATGTAAATAATTTCTTAGAATGACTTATTTCGTGGTGATCCATCTTGAGAACAAAAAATGTTATCTATGTTAAAGAAAGCAAATGCAAGGAAAAGCAGTCACACTCCAGAAGACTGTGCAGGAAGCGAGCCTAAAGAGAATGGAGTGTCAGAAAGAGAGGATGAGGAAGAGAAAGAGGAAGAATGCATAGGGGCAGCAAAAGACTACGCGTGAGATGGCACATAAAGAGGTACACGGGGTCTTACTCCATTTCGAGGTCCTTCTCGAGGATGCATCTGGCAGGGTCACACACCAAAATAAAAATGTTATCCACCAACAACATTTTTAAATCATTTTTGTATTTTCAACAATCTCTCCCTCTTTCCCCGAGTTTACACGCAAGCTGAATGAATAATGCTTCTTTTGAACTGTGTTCTCAAGGTTATTGGACGGCTCTGTTTTGAGCTGCTGAGCATAAGAATGTATTGGGGCATGGCCCCTTTCTAGTCTGACAGTTCAAACACTGGTTAAAGGACAAAGGTAGAGAGAGTGAAAAGCATTTTAATTACATTGTAATTGCACGTACAGTGGACAGTTTAACAGAAATTAGTTCTCTTTTCTAATACACAGCAGCTCCATAGTAAAACCATCACCTGAGGCTTTAATTATGGGATGTCTATGCAAATGGGACACACATTTAGACCCTGATACTGACAAAGAAAAACTGTTCCACACTTCAGTAAATTTGATGGAGTGGAAATAACTGTGAGCTGGCTGTCAGCTAACAGTAAAGTTAAGACCATGACCACCTGACTGTGACTACGCCCTACTCAACTAACAGTACAGTCAATACTATGACAACATGACTCACTGTTCCTTATTCAGCTTACAGTATTGTTAAGATCATGACCACATGACTGTAACTGCTCCTTACTCACATAACAGTACAGTGAAGACCATGACCACAGGACTGTGACTGCTCCTTACTCAATTAACAGCACAGTTAAGACCATGGTTCACTGTTCCTTATTTAGCTTACAGCACAGTTAAAACCATGACCACATGACTGTGACTGCTCCTTACTCAGCATACAGTAGTTAAGACCATGACCACATGACTGTGACTGCTCCTCACTCAGTGTACAGTAAGCTAAGACAATGACCACATGACTCACTGTTCCTTATTCAGCTTACAATATATTTAAGATCATGACCACATACATGAGACTGCTGAGACTGCTCCTTACTCAACTAACAGTACAGTTAAGCAAGATCACATGATTGTAACTGCTCCTTACTCAGCATAGAGTTAAGACAATAACCACATGACTGTAACTGCTCTTTACTCAACTAACAGTACAGCCAAGACCATAACCACATGACTGCGACTGCTCCTTACTCAACAGCACAACTAAGACCATGACCAGATGACAGTGAAGTTTTTCTAATGAATTCACAAATTCAATCAGCCAAATTCCATTCTTATATCAAATGGGAGAGATGGTCTTTCGAAAGAAATACAAAAATGCATATTTTGTTTAAAAATAAGGGAAGTGATGTGTACCATTTGAGTGTAAACACAAAATCTCAGACAGAAAGCTGTATAGGAACATTAGAGAAAGCAGAGAGGGGCTACAGAGACAGGTGGATACAGAAAGGTAACAATATGAAATGGGTGACCAAATAAAGCCAAACGCGGGCCCTTGGCTCCAGCGGGCAATGAGCAACTGGCAATTGCCTTGCCCAGGGTAGGGAAGGGTTCAATCTGTTTAGTTTCCGCATTTCATCACTCTGGTGACCCTCGCTAGTCAATCAGGTGCCCGGGGACTGCATGCCAAAGCCACATACAAGACGTTTTCCAACTCAACTCTATGTGAGCTTGGCTATAGGCTGTGGTGTGTAAAGAAGCAGCTGGTGACACCTTGTGTTTTCAGAGAAGAACCATGGATGACTGCACACTCCCGAATCGGCAGTGGAGATCATGCATGCAGTTGCCGGTTGTTAACTGGTCATTCCAAATTGAGCTAAGAATTGGACATGTGCAGCCCCACGTGAGGAAAATTATTATAAAAAATAATAATAATAAATACATTTTAAGAAAATCACACAAACTCAGGTTCAGGTTATATTACAAACCACAAAGGTAAATTTGAAGGTAAAAGGTTTAGTTTTTGGCAGGCTGCCCCTTTCCTCAGATAGTTTTATCCATCTTATTAAAATATTTAATAATTTCCCAATTTAACCAAATAGTTAAAAGAATCAATCAATCTATAATTAAATGGTGAATTGTTAATTGACCAATTAAGACCCCCTCCAACTGTATGAAATCCTAGTAAGATTATATTGTAGTGAATGCTATTTCCAACTTTAAAGAAGCAGACTGTAAGAGAGAGAAACCACTCAGAAGGATAGAATGGCCAAGCCACTTTACACCCTAATCATATCAACTGATGTGAAAAACAGTTCACACAGACAAAATGCCATCACAATGACTTTAACACAAGTCAGCGTAATGACTGAAATATACAACTGATGCAATTCATCACTTTCTGAAACGGAAACATAAGCAACGCAACTTGAACGAAAGACAAAGCAACTGAAAAGGGACATACTTTATATGAACATTGTCAAAAATGAATGATTTGACCATTGTTTCTCTTGCAGAAAGTTGGGAGGAGAGAGAGTGTAGAACCCGCTGCACGGTCAGGTGTGTGGTTAATGCGCAGTATAGCCAAGCTGAACTGTGAATGAACCCGCTCAGCGTGTGCGCAGGCGTGCGCGGGCGTGTGTGTGTGCGGAGAACGGAGCAAGGCGAGCAGCGCGGGTCTGGGGCTCGTACCTGCGCCAGCTTCATCATCATGTGAGCGAAGACGTGGAGGAAGCCCACGACCGCGTCCCACAGCCTGCTGTGGGCCAGGGACTGCTGGTTACCTGTACACGGACCCTGAGAGAGAGAGGGGGAGAGAGAGAGACAGAGAGGTAGGAGGAGTGAGGGGGGGGGGGGGGGGGAGGAAGAGTGAAGGGAGGGAGAGAGAGAGAGAGAGAGACAGAGAGGTAGGAGGAGTGAGGGGGGGGAGAGAGAGAGAGACAGAGAGGTAGGAGGAGTGGAAAGGGGGGGAGAGAGGAAGAGTGAAGGGAGGGAGAGAGAGAGAGAGAGAGAGAGAGAAGGGGGGAAAAGGGGCAGGGAGTATAAAACGACATATTATACCCAATACTATAAATATAGTTACTTTGACACTTCTTTACTCTGTGTCTGTATTAACAGACTCAGCAGTGACACACGCACTACAGAGTATCTGCTTCACCTGGATGTACTCTGTCAGGCTGTTGAAGATCTGCTTGGCCACCGTCATAGCTTTAGAGAAGTTCCTCTTGCCCGGCTCATCGATGATGTCCTTCCCAGAATAGTACCAGTAGAAGTCACTGATGGACTCCTGTGCATAGAGGGAGGTCAAGATTACTGGTCAGGATCATACTATAATTGTACAGTACTATGAGCCTGACCATCACCCTACAGTACTATGAGTCTGACCATAACCTTACGGTACTATGAGCCTGACCATCACCTTACAGTACTATGAGCCTGACCATCACAGTACTATGAGCCTGACCCTAGCCTTAAAGTACTATGAGCCTGACCATCACCTTACAGTACTGTGAGCCTGACCCTAGCCTTAAAGTACTATGAGCCTGACCATCACCCTACAGTACTATGAGCCTGACCCTAGCCTTACTGGACAATGAGGCTGGCGCACTGATGTGAGGTAAGTCATATTTAAGGCTGTACTTTGTTAATAAGCCAGCGGTCAGGTACTACTTTTATTGAACTGTAATCTTGTACTAGTGGGGCTCAATCAGGCAATTCAAGCTAACTCAACTGCTGACCTGTAACATAATGCTAAAACTAGTGAGAACCAATCAGTCTGCAGGAAAACCAATCTCACAAAATATAACTTCCCTTTCCAAAAATGTACAGAGATTGAGGATCTGGGGAGGTGGAGGAGGAGGGACAGGCTGTGTGTGATAGGCAGCGGCAGGTGGACCTACCTGTAGCCGCAGCAGGTAGTCCACAGTACAGATGATTATGTTGATGGTGGTGGTGCTGCCCGTCTGAGTGCGCAGATAGTTCTGGAAATCTGCAGAGAGCAGACAGAGAGATCTATTAGTGCTCCAGAACAGAATACACAGACAGATCCACTCTAATACTCCAAAACGTGAACACCCAGAGATCCACTCTAACACTCCAGAACAGAACACACAGACAGATCCACTCTAATCGTCCAGAACAGAACACACAGAGATCCACTCTAACACTCCAGAACAGAACACACAGAGATCCACTGTAACACTCCAGAACAGAACACACAGAGATCCACTCTAACACTCCAGAACAGGACACACAGAGATCCACTGTAACACTCCAGAACAGAACACATAGAGATCCACTGTAACACTCCAGAACAGGACACACAGAGATCCACTGTAACACTCCAGAACAGAACACAGAGAGATCCACAGTAACACTCCAGAACAGGACACACAGAGATCCACTGTAACACTCCAGAACAGAACACATAGAGATCCACTGTAACACTCCAGAACAGAACACACAGAGATCCACTGTAACACTCCAGAACAGAACACACAGAGATCCACTGTAACACTCCAGAACAGAACACATAGAGATCCACTGTAACACTCCAGAACAGAACACACAGAGATCCACTGTAACACTCCAGAACAGAACACATAGAGATCCACTGTAACACTCCAGAACAGAACACACAGAGATCCAATGTACAGTAACACTGCAGAACAGAACACACAGAGATCCACTGTAACCCTCCAGAACAGAACACACAGGGATCCAATGTGTAAGACTCCAGAACAGAACACACAGATCTGTAAGTTAATTTGAACAGATCATGCAGGGTATTATTCTCAGAGTTGATTTGACACTCACCGTTGTTGTGACCCTCACAGAGCAACTGCAGGAAGCGGAAGAGGTCACAGGTGAACTCATCGTCGGCCATGACCTTCTCATCTAAGTGGGGAGACAGCAGGAGAGCATGTGAGGGGGGGGGAGGACAGGGAGAGAGAGAGAGACAGAGCAAGAGAGAAATAGTGAGAAACAGAAAGAGAGAAACTGTTCATAATGTGACGAAGGGAAAGAGAGACAGGGAACAAACACAAAATGTTTTTAAAATATAATATTAAGGAGAATTATGGGAACTGCAGGCGTTTTAGCCAAGGAAGGGCCCAGATGCTCAGAGCCCCAGTGAGCATGAAGTGGAACATACATGTGAACGTGCACCTGCACACACGTGTGCGTGTTGGTGTAAATAAATTAGCTTCCCTCTCCCCCCTTGTTATTATGTTAGTAGAAATGGAAAAGAATTCTCTAGAACATGTCTGTCTGTCTGTAAGCAGACTGGCAAACAGTGGAGTACAGTAGGATGGTGGGGAGCTTTGGTTTTACTCCGAGGGCCCCCTCCCCCACCTCTCACATTGTGGTCTGGCTGGCAGTCACACAAAAAACAAGTTTGCACAGAGCGACACACAAGCTACCACACAAGAGCACAGTTAAGCAGCAAAAACGACAGTGCAACAGAGATAGCCACTCAAACGTACAGACTCGCACGAAAACGTAACAGACAAATTCACATTTACACAGAGACACACACACACACACACACAAACTACAGACACAGCGGCCTATACTACACTGAATGACTCACAGTAACAGAAACATAAAGGACAGATACACAGATACAATTACAGTTAAAAAGGAGGGCCACCTCCTCCCCCGACAACACACACACAAACGCAAACACACACACACACAACAGCACACATGGGCACACAGTCATGCAGGACAGATCTACTGCACTCCACAAACTCCAGAAAGTCAGGAAGACGGGGGGCGGGGTACAGGAAGTTTGGTTTAAGCCAGAAAAAAGCAGGAACAGGGCACATTTTTGGACATGTGTGTGAGGCCTGGGACAGCAGGGTGGAGAGAGGGGGGGGGTTTGGGGTTTGGGATTTGGGGAGTAGGGAGGGGGAAATAAGTTTGTCATAATCCCAGAATTAGATCTCTTCAAGCTTGCCGATTACTCTACCCTTGATCAGACAGAAAATGTATACATGGAATAGAAGTTCTACATCAATTAATCCAGGCATGTGCTCTCAAAGTAGACAGGGTGCAATTGGACTATTCCAAGTCTGTGACCGACTGATCTGCGCACACTGGATCTATTACACTGACTTATATGTGGCTACTGAGTGGACAGCTTTGGCTTAAAGAATGCATCATCTCATCATCACACATAAAACCAGCAGTGCTTCTTGTAAATGGCACTTCCTTTTTCATTACACATTACAAATTGAAGCAGTGCTTTTTTTAAGCGGGGGGGGGGGATTAAATCTTGGGCTGGCATGGGCGCAGATTTTTGATTTAGCCCAGCACTACGACACCTGATTCTACTTTAGAAGGTCTTGACTGAAGACCTTCATTAAATAGTTGCCCATGTGCTGGGCTAAAACAAAAACTTGCACCCACATCGGCCCTTTTTGGATAAGACTGGACACCCCTGTTTTCAAGTAACCCCGCCCCCCATTGCAGTTAATCATTCCTATTGAAAAAGACCTGAAGATTACAAATTGGATTTAGAAACAAAAATAAAACAAATCAATTTTAATGTATGCCGACACCGGTGCACTGCCGACTACAACTGTCTTCATAGATTAATCTTAACTTCAGTGTCAGTGAATCAGGTTGCAAAGTTTTGAACCGATCCAATGTTTCAGATCCAGACTATTGATAAATTGGACAGAGCACAGTGTACAAAGTGTACACATTTGACAAGTTGTGGCAGAAGGTTTGATTCAGACGGAGAAAAGGCTCATATTCTAGTGAGCAGGAAGTGAACATCAGGAAGTGCAGCTGCATGGAGATGCTGATTTTCTGTGCAATCATTTTCTGATGACAGTGACATTCTCTGGTGTGCCAGGCGTCCGTTGGTCAGTCAATCTCACAGCCTGAAAACCCGAAGGCACCTCAGTGCACCTGCCTGTATAAAATCTACCTGTCAACACAATCAATGTGGCAGATCACCTACAGTACAATTAAGGTTAGTGGCAGGGTTGCTTCAAGGAGAAGTAGCTGTGGATAACACAGTATCATTGTGCCATAATATTACATCTTCAGTTTGTTAGAAGCAGCTTAGAGTTGCTCAAGTCAGAGGCAGCAAATAGGGTTAGCTTTACATATTTAACATTGCTATATGCATGACATATTTCCAGTCATATCCAGCAATTACGTAAAATTACAGTTGCCATCACACTGTCATAACATATAGTTATTTTGTTAAACCTTTTCAAAATAACTGCTGCATACAATATGACAGTGCTGTGACATTTCACAAGCTGCTATATGCTGTTATGGCTGGTTATGACAGGTTATGTCATGTTTATCACAATTTTGTATATGATTTAATGCTTATAGTTCAAGTTAAGTGTTCACCACTTTTCCTGTTTGTCCTTTACACAAGTTTACCTGTAAAGAACATATAAAGTTAACGTTTTGAAACGCATTGATTAATAATGCAGTATTTCGGTAACAAAATTTTCAAAATGTTGTAATGCAGCATAGCATTTAAAACCAATAAATGCAACGACAGTGAAAATATATACCTATCATAACACTGCATTCCAAACAAAGTCTGAGATTAATCCACAAATCTATGAAATAATTGGCATGAGTTACATATTAGATTAGCATGTTAAACATAACAATGCCAGAATAAAATTAATCACACCTACTCAGGAGCTAGAGCTCGATATACGAACCACGACTATACAAGACTGCAGTGTGAGTATTTAAATACAGCCACGCATGTGGTAAGGTCGTAGATGAAAACCTCACCATGAATCAATAAGAGCTGTGCTTTCTAAATCGTGTTAATAAAAGGACACAAGGAGCTGTTCTCTTCAGATAATACATATGAGATCAATTTCATGACTGGACCAAGCATGTGCACTGCTTAGTTCTAAGATGAATTTAGCCCCCATTGGGATATTTTAAATCTCAGTAAAATCATATGGGACTACGGGAAAGCTATTTGTTTATCAGTTAAAAATGCACATGTTCTTTGAAAGTGTACCACTGGGAGATGATGTAAAAGCCAAAGCTAAAATACTTTTACTCTTTGACGCATATCATTTTTCTATTGACTAATTATTGAAGGCCAGATTCAATGAAAGCACAATGCACTTTGTCCTTGCATATTTTCACTCTACAACAACATTTGATGGACAGCATTTGAGCCAAACCCATAATAAAAACTAGCTTAAGAACCAAAGAAAACATAATACTTTCTTATATTTACTATACAGATTTTTAGGACAAAGCACTGCTTGTGGTGAGACTGAACATGCCCCTGAAACATATCTCACCTAAAGACACAGGAAGTCCTTTCCAGCCCAGGGTATATAAAGGGGCCGTTCTCCCTGATACAACGGACCTCAATGGGTCAAAGCACCAAAATTTTTCATTAAAAAAAGTCAACATCTCTCTCCAAATATAATGTTACTCACGAACATCCAGAGCTTAAAATAAATAAAAAAATGTTCTGAAGCAACCCAGTATTCCGGGGTGCAGTGTCAACATTGTTTTATCAGTTTTAACAACATGGACACCGCGCACCAGAATACTGGTTTGCTCTGGTTGAGAAACACAAGGTGTAATAGAGAACAGCTCATAGTGCCCTTTACCCTGATTAGCAGTGTGCTGAATCAAGATGTCTGTGCCACATAGAGTGTACTGACCCTTTTCCTCAACACCATCGTTGCTCTGATACAAATGGCTCATAAAAATCCAAATCATTGCTTCCTTTTTCAACAAAAAAAAGCATGACTGATTTATCGGACACCGGATTATTCAGAAGAAACATCCCAATCACACCAATTGGCCCATTTGGGCAGAAAGAACTTTAGGGAATTTCCGATCAAGGCTGCAGTTCATTTCAGGCTCGTCCAAAAGGATGTTACTGACTGCGGTCAGACTTCTACAGGCCGCTAACCAGGAAAGCAAGGAGACTGTTTTCCTGTGACCGTCTCTTTCTTTCCCTTTGATCAATCATCTGGGTTTTGGAGTTACAGTAGATCTGTTATCAGACACTCAAGGGGCATGAAAACAAAACAACTTTTCAATCACTTTGATTATTTTTTACTTTTTTGTTTTTGGCTGTAAGTAATCTGTAAAATGGAGGAAGTTCTTGGAAATAAAACAAGAACTGCCAAAATACACATAAGAGTTTTAAGATAGTGGTTTGAGGTAACATATCAAGTCAAGTCATTTAAGACAGTGATGGCTAGCAAAGACCAGTACTAGTAAGTACAAGACTCCACTAAGTGACCGAAAAGTGTTTCTTCCATATATATCTCCTTGAGTGTGAAATGAAATGCAGGTTGAACTCCACGCATGAAAAAAGATAGAGAAGGACTAATAGAAAGGGACAGAGACAGGTAATGAAGAAGAAGAGAGAAAGAGATATCTTTATTTACCACGTTCTAGCTTCATGTCTGAGAACCGTGAAGGGAGGATGACGGTAAAGGAGGTGAAGGAATAAGGGGTGGGGGGATGGGATGGGATGATATTGGTGGAGGGGGAGAGAGAGAGAGTGGGCAGTGAGTTAAAAACATAAGCAGTCCAGGCTTTGGCAGGGAGGGGTGAGATTAACAATCATTCACCAGCAGTTCTACTCTGCAATTACTAATCTCCCTGATGTGTTTATTGACATTTTACAGACGTATTAATGAAGGCCCATACATATCCATTTCCTGCCATGTATGGCATTTCATTATAGAAAAAAATGTAAAATGTACCACAATTATATAATACTAAAATATAGTGACCACAGAAACACTAAAGTCATAAAAAGCTGCAGTTGGTAACTTTTAATATTTTTAGTTTTATTTTTAGAAAAATATAGGGAAACGGTCATGCATGATTGATAGCAGTCACAGAAACAGCCACTGTGAGAGAGATCCAGCACCATACACTTCATACCCTCAAATTCTGTGTTTGAATCCCTGGTTTTTGAAAAACAAGAACAACAGATTCAGGAAGAGATTCGGTTGTCTCACCTGGACCGTTGGAGCTGGCATTTTTAGTGGAGCGTTAGCTATGCCAGTCTGATCCTGTAATGCTGCTTATGAGTCAGCTACAGCTGGAAATGTTGATGCAGGTTCACGCAGGGGGGATAGGGGTGTGTCACATGGCCAATGGGTGTTTTGATTTAAGACGTTTTCACAACATTTTGACCGTTGATAAAGTTACGAACTGCAGCTTTTAGTTTTAATCTAAATCTATACATATTAAGTGTCAATTGGTTGCTATATGATCTTGTTATCCCATCACTGGAGACTGTGGTGAGTTTTTCATTTAAAGTATTTTCCTGACACCTGAACATGAATTATATACAGACACAAATATGTTTGTATACTCTGTGCACAGGCAAGTCCCAGTTAGCATGAGTAATCTTGTGTGTCATCTGGTCCTAAAAACAGCGCACACTGAACTCTGGGGAACCTGCACATGATGCTCCTACTCCTGGGTCCTTCCACCAGGCCTAGCTCTGTTCCTGCTGTTAGATCCCATTAATAAATCAAACGGGTAGCAAATTGGGGTTCTGGTGACAGTGAGATTTGGTAAATCCATGCCAACGTGTGAAACTTTACAAGACATTAAGGGAAGGTCATTGTACTCACTGAAATTTGACCATTATACCTGCAGATTTGATACTTCTACACCACAGACAGGAAGATGACATATGAACAGGAAATTGAGTATCATGCTCGTATATACAGCTATAAATGAAAACACAAAGTTTAAACAGAGATGCATTACTGCTCCAACAGATAAACAACAGGAGGGCAAACACACATTTACCTGTTCTAAACTTAAAACCATACTCAACAAGAATATTGTCCACAAACTATAAATACGTTTTTTGCTAGGTGTGTTGTGTTGCAGAGGTGTCTGAATGGATGTGGTGAATATAAAATATTCCGGATTAATGTGCCCTCAGACAATCCTAATATCACAAGGTACTATGCAAATTTAAATCAGATTTTTACTGCCTGACAGATAAGCCACTTCTATGTGAAATATGCACTCTCCAGTATGTACAGGTTGCCAGTTTGTGGTGGCCTGTCTGTACTTGTAGTGAGCAGTATCCAGCATATGAAATGCAGACTTCAAGTGTGCCTGGGTTGCCAATATGTGGGACTGCAGTTTGTGGGGAGTTCCAGCGTGAATAGGTGGCCAGAGTGTGGGGGTGATCCAGCATGTGTGCGGGACTGCAGTGTGTATGGGTTGCCAGTGTGTGGGACTGCAGTGAGTATTGGTGTGCGATTGTGTGGGGTTTCAGTGTGTACGGATTGCCAGTGTGTGGGACTGCAGTGTGTACGAGTTGCCTGTGTGTGGGACTGCAGTGTGTACAAGTTGCCTGTGTGTGGGATTGCAGCTTGAGTGTCCTCAAGTGTGAAGTTGCCAGAGTGTGATGTTGCAGATTCCTTGGAGATGCCCTACACTCTGTGGTAGTATAGTACAATGGTTAGGGAACTGGGTCTGCAACTCAGGAAACTGTAGGCTGTAGGTTTGGTTCCCGGGTGTGGTTCTGCCATCGTACCCCTGGACCCAACCTGAGCTGTGTAAGTATCTCCGGATAAGAGCATCGCTCAGATGCCTAAATGAAAGTGTAAGATGACCGCAGTGTGCGGGTGAACTCACTGGTTCCCTCCTCTGACACCATTCCCAGTCCCTCGGCCTTATTCTGCCTCTCAAAGGCATTCAAGTCCAGCACACTGCAGAGAGAGAGAGAGAGAGAGCGAGCGAGAGAGAGAGAGAGAGAGAGAGAATCATTACCCACACTGACGCAGACCCTCAGTCTCACAACCGCACACACACACACACACACACACACACACAAACACACACGTGTGTAAGAGAGAAGAGAGGCAGACCTGCAGGTCTGCATCAGGGCCTGCGCGCTCAGGAAGAATCCCACATCCTTCTTGTCCTTCAGATAGTCCAGCATTCTCTGCAGGGAGAGGAGAGGAGAGGAGAGGAAACGCAGACCATCAGCGCATCTGACGCGTCAGCGCAGCGCGGGCTCTCCCTGCACACACCGCCGGCCCCGTACCTGCTGCACGTCGCAGTTCCCGCCGTTCAGGATGGAGATGCCCAGCTTGAGGGTGGAGGACACCATGGCACCAGGCTCACCTGAGACAGGTGCAGGGAGGAGTGGGCGTGACCGTGAGGACAGTGTGAACAGAGCAGCCCGACAGAGCAGGGGCACGGTTTCCTCTGATGTTATGTGCACTAGCAGTACTTTGAGCAACGTAAGGCCACAGGCAGTATTTTTGGTGAAGAAATGCATTGTGTAATGGTCTGTGCTGGCAGTGTTATTTGTAGCGTAATGTACTGAAGGGGCCACAGGGGGGGCGCTGTGGGTACCTTTGCAGGCACTGATCATCTGCAGCACCATCTCTGCAGCTCCACGGGCGTGAAGCCTGGACTGCTGGTACAGGAGCCTCTGCTTCTCCATCTCTTTCTCCTGAGAGCCAGAGATGGGGCTGTCAGTCTCACAGCTCACACTATCCCCCATACTCACTGCACACACATGCAGTCCAGTACACGCATGCACGCACACACACACGCACGCACGCACACGCACACTACAGACATTCTACAGACACACTACACACACGCACACTGCACACACACTCTCCAGTCACAAACAGAATACAGATACACTCTACAGTTACTTTCACACACACATGCACACACACACACGCTTTTTCACTTCCTCCACCCACCTGTGCCTGTTAGTCATGGATAAGGTGAAAATAAGGTTAGATAGAATAAGGTTATTCTAGCTTGCACGTTTGCTAACAGGAACAAACAAAGGCATTAATATGGAGTTGGTCCATCCTTCGCTGCTATAACAACTTCCACTCTTCTGGGAAGGTTTTATACTAGATGTTGAAGCATTACTGGAGGGATTTGCTTCCATTCAGCCAGAGGAGCATTAGTGGGGTCATGAGACCCTGTATATGAAATTTCAGTACCAAAAACCTACAGAAAACCTATTACTTTTCTATTTACAATAGCATGTTTTATAAAATGTGTTTTTAACCTGTTGACCAACGAGATAATACATAAAATCACCCCACAGCCCAAAGAGCACCCCCACAATGCATGCTAAAATGGTACCCACCACCCCAAAGCACCCCCACCGTACCACCCCACCCTCCCAGTAAGCCTAGCCACTGGAGATCTCGCAGACATTACTGACAGAGAACCTCCAAGAAAAAAGGACCCGTGTGACCCGTGCTAAATGTGTGTGCGCGTGCGTGCGTGCGTGCATATGTGTGTGTGCTTGTCTATATTGGGGTGTTTGAGAGCAGGACGATGTGTAGAAGACTGGGCAGGCTTTTCCTGTAGTCATCAGTGAGAGCGGAGAAGGGCGATTAATAAAGTGCAGATTAGGACAGTGAGAGCGGGTAGTGGGGACACTGAGGTCCTCAGTGAGGGGGGTTCGACAGGCACGCACACAAAGGGAAACGCACACCAACCAGGGGGTGAGTGAGTGAGTACAAGAGGCCAGAGCATCCAAGGGGACTTATGCAATCAGAGAGACCAATTTCTGTGTGAGTGTGCATGTGTATGTGTGCGTGTGTGTGCGTGTGTATGTGTGCGTGTGTGTGTATGTATGTCTGTGTGTGTGTGCGTTTCTGTGCCAGTCCATTTGCATCACAGCAGTAACCTCCAACCCTGTTCTTGGGCAAACATTGATTAAAAATGAATCACTACATTGTACCTGCAAACACTAAAGACTTTCTGGATTGTGCACTGCAGTGACCTCCTGACCTATAAGTCTAAGTGAATGATGGATTATGCACATCCCACAAGTCTGCCTGTCCCAGAACATTCATGTCAATTTACAGGTATTGCGATTGGCAGGCCAGAGCTGTGATTGGTTGGGTGGTGTTTGTGGCGTCTCTCTGCACTTGCTCAGGTCATGCAGTGTATTAACACGGATCAGAACCAAGGCCAGAAACACCGTGGTGGGGTACACATCAGAGGAATGAAGAGGAACAGTGAGGGAGCAGGCGGGAGGGGTTATAGAAGAGCTGTAGAACAGGGGGGGTGCAGTGCTGGGTGTAGATCAGGGACGGGGGGTATAGGATGGGGGGGTGTAGGATAGGGGAGAGGGGTGGAGGATAGGGGAGAGGGGCTGTAGGATAGGGGAAGGGCGGTGCAGTGGCGGGCGTGGTCACGCAGTGCGTCGAAAGCAGCAGCTCCGGTGTGTCCCCTGTCCCCTGCCCCAGGCCCCCCCATACCATCTCTGTCTGTCGCACCTCAAAGGACATCTCATCCTCGCCCCCCTCCTCTCCCCCTTCGTCTTCCTCACCAATGTGGCAGCTCTGACACGGACAGACAGACAGTGACATCAGCGACAGACCAAAAACCCTCCACTGATAACGCATTATGAAATGATGAAAAATTCAGTCAAATAAAAATTTTATTAAAATAAAAATTTAAAACTCACCTTTGCCATGATATCGGCATATGCCATGTATAAATAATCTTCGTCGAGTTTACTGCAAGACAGAGAAGAGGCATGAGATGAGGCTGAGTATGAACATGGAAAGAAAGATCAAGTGAGAGACATGTTTCATAGCCAATACTGAACGACTTACACCATTTGAAACAGTGAACACAAAGGCCAAAACACAAGAGCATGTTTTGTCCACGTGGGTTTCCTCCAGGTACTCTGGTTTCCTCCCACAGTCCAAACACATGCAGATATCTAACTGGAGACTCTGAATTGCCCATAGGTATGAGTGAATGTGTGTGTACCATGCAACAACAACATAGATCTAATCTCATGGAACAAAATGAGCTTTTGGAAAGCTGGCTATTTTGCGTGAAAAGGGTGTTGTGCTTGAGCACTCAAATCATTCCTGGGGGGTGATGGGGGGGCTCACGTCTTTTCTGTAAGAGCAGTGCGACTGAAGTGAAGGATCAGCTGGTGAAGGGGATCTGGCTTTGATTCAGTCTCTTCTTCCTCCTCTTCCTCTTCCTCCATGGTTTTCTAAAGTTTAAATGGAGGAAACCTCCTTTCAAGCAATATTTGGTACTGTGGAGTGATATGGTTAAAAATGGAAAGGAAAGAAACCACTGTGTGTGCGTGTGTGGAGTCTGTGTGTGTGTGCATGCGTGGGTGTTGAGTGTGTGTGTGTGTATGTTTTTTTTGTGTGTGCGTATGTGTGCGTGTGTTTGTGTGTGTGTGCATGCATGCGTGTGCATGAGCAGTGTGTGTTCATCATGGAAAATGCAGCTAGGCACACGCTGTCACACCACAGTACTCACAGACAAGTCGTCAATCATCCTGTCTTCAAATGAGTATCCCTCCGTCTCTATCCAATTGCGTTTATAGCCATCCAGGAACATGTTGGATGCTCTGTGTCTGTTGGGAAGAGGGAGAGTTCAGTAATAACGTACGCTAGATACTGAGAGTTCAGGTGAGATTGAGTGTGTACATTAATACCACATTAGGTCTCTAAAAGGCAACTTAGTTCATTATGAAAGAAAAGTTTAAAAAAGAAAGGGGAGACTGTTTAGATCAAAGTAATCATTAAGAAGAGAGTTTATCTTTAATCATGACAGAGGTAAATGTTTCAGAGTGTGTGAGTATGTGTGTGTGTGTGTGTGTGTGTGTGTGAAATGTTACCTGGGAATGTTGTACAAGGGTGTCATTCTGAAACAGGCCACAACTGCCCTGCGGCGCTGTTTTGACAAGAGCTTGTGCCACACCATCTTCTTAGACTTGAAGGGGTGCTCTGTCTGAGAGGGAAAAAAGAAATACAGAGGGAGATGGAGAGAGAGTATGGTACAGGGCAGAGGGCGAGTAGTTCTGTACGAGCTCAGTGTAAGTGTCAGTGGGAGTTTGGAGGGCACAGCAGGGCGACTCACCACCTCGATGTGATACAGCACAGCAGAGACCTCCTGGACTCTCTTCACCACCTTCTCCGGGTTCTCCGCGTCCTCCGCCTTCCCAGAGGTCTCCTTGTACAGAGCCATCTGCCAGCGCATGGAGGGGTCTTCCACCTGCCACAGCCAGAGATTAGCCAGTGCACTTCACCCGGGAAAGAGAACTGCATGACAGGTACACTAGCAAAGCTAACAAACCGAGAAGGGACCATACTTAGCCTGAGAAACAGAGCAACTTTATGCCAGCACAGGTAATGTGGTGTAACCAATATAAGTCTCAACCATCAAAGGGGAGATTAAATATAGTCACAGCTGCCATTTACTGTAATTTGCCCAGAACACCTGAATACAGAATCAGGCGAACTCTGCTAACAGCTACCTGATATTAACCTAGTTAACCAGCTGCCTAGCTGATGTTCGTTTCATGTACACTACAGCATTACAATCACTGAGCAGACACTTATCCAGAGCTACTCTGGATGCTTCAGAAGCAAAGCCACACTCACCTTGCCCTGGAGATGCAAGTTGTTCTGCAGAAACTCTCTCACTTCCTCATCCGTGTCTTTCTGCCAGGGAAGAAACACAGAAAATAAGCCGCCCGGATTTCAGTGAAGTTCAGCAGTTAACCCAAAATTAACTCACCAAATCCTTGTTTGTGAAAGAAACAAAACACAGTAAAACACTTGACATTTATTTGTGTAAAAAAAAAAAAAAAAAAAACTATCTGCCAAGTGAGTGTTATGTATTGTAATGAGTGGCCCCAGGACAAAATGAGTGAAGAGAAGGGAGGGAGAACGAAAATGAGGGTATTAAAGGGAGGGGTGGGCCAGTGGGACTGTACCAGGGAGTATCTGATCTTGGCCATGTTAATGAGCTCCTGGTCGGCAGGGGAGCACATGTTGAGGCCGATGGGGAGCATCTTTTTCAGGGCCGCCACGATGAGAGAGGTCTGCACCGAGTAGCGGTCCCCGCGCTTCTTCTTCTTGGAACGCTCCACGTCCGAGCCGCCAGACTGACAGGGCACAGAGGGGGCATCTCAATTCACACAGAAAGGGGGGGACGAGGTGTTCTTTACAAGTAAATGTAGATCTACCTACCAAAGCCACAGCGATAACTAAACCGGCGCAACACAGCTAAACACTACAACGTTAGTACCAATTGAACTATGAATAATGACACTCCAACTACCTAAGCAATAAAATCTGTATTTCCAAAAAAATAAACTCAGTATTTGTAGCTGTTAAATATTAAAGTGTTTTTATAAACACAGAAAAACATAAAATGGAGCCTTCCAAAAGTCCCAATACACACTGCAATTTAGTGAGCAGCCAAGAAATGCACGCTCTTCAAAACTTCCCTTTCAATGATTCCTGCAGAATACAAAACTGTTCCATGAAATGCATATTCCCATTGGGTAATTTCAATCTGAGACGCAGATAAACCTAAAATACCCTGAGGCCAATATGGCCAATGCTATATTTGCTTGTTTAAATGGGGAAATAATGTGCTGCTCTGGTGCTATGCAACTGTTCATATGTGGAACTTCTACTCCATCCCCCATTGGCTGCTGATCTGAAAGCGCATGTCCGTGAGAGGAGGTTTAATGTGTCATTCACTTTGATGGATGGGAAATGGGGCGGGGGGGGGAAAGTGGGAGTCAGCAAGGGGGGGGGGGGGGGGGTCACTTACGATGAACCAACACAATCTGTGAGAGGACACGGAAGCCATTCCATCACGAAAGAGAGAAAATAAACCGAGCATGCTTGAAAAGCAAGCACTCCCCACTCAAACACCAGCACTACCTGTGAGGGATTATACACGTGTGTTTGTTAAGTATGCCAGCAGTGCTAAGGTGTGCTAAAGTGTACACCTGCGGTTTGCGTGTGCAAAAAAAGGGAAGCTTGTTCTGCGGGGTTAGCAGCAGGAGTCTGAAGTAGTTGGCCTGAACACCAGCCCAACACACAAAGAACAGCCCTCACTGTTAGTGCAGCAGAGTCCAGACAGAAGCGCACACCAGGAAAATCCAGAACCTTCTGTAAAAAAAGCACATGACCTATGGAGGGCGATCAGCTCCATTGGGCCCGATTGGTCTCCTCCCCCCTCCTGTCCCGTGCATGCGGGGGCACATTCCTGGCTGTTATCTGCTCTCTGGGCTCCACCTTCAGCCTGCTGTGTGTGTGTGTGTGTGTGTGTGTGTGTGTGTGTGTGTACGTGTGTGCGTGCGCATGAGTATGTCGCCGCAGGCCAGAGGAAGTCCCCACAGAGCAGGTAACAGGATCTCACAGTAATGAGCATCCCACACCTCAGGACAGGAGGTCTGTCCCTACAGTTCTAGTGTTTTTGGGGCGTAAGGAGGGTCCCCTGGGCAGTCTTCATCACCCCACCATCCACCCTATCCAAGTCCAGGAGCTCTTTAAGGACCTAGGGGGGTGGAAGAATCTAGGTTCGATTAACAACACCCACACCTGAATCTGCTCCTCTGCAGCTTCTGTTCAGGGTTCTGCAGCCCTTTTCCTGTGAGACAGGCAGCAGTGCTGACAGGGTGACGGGGTCAGTCTGGAAAGGCAATCATTCTCCATTCTCCATGTAGTATTTTAAAGGGAGGAGGGGCGTGGCATGAGTTAAAGGTGGTTTAGGAGGAGAAGGGTGTGAAAAGGTCAAAAGTTAGTGAAGATGTTTGATTAATTGGTTTAAAGGGGAGAATATTTTTCATCCATAAGATGAACTAATTGTTCAGTTCATATTCCCAACCCTCACCACTAATGCATCACTCAAGAAGGCACAACCCCTGCTCTTTTCACTAACCACCCAATGTCACAAAGAGTGAGGGTATGTGTTCAGGGGTTTCGGGGAGATCATGTCTTGGGGTAACTGGATGAAGCAATTAATCGGAGGAAGGCCAAATGTTGGGCACAGAGAGAAGGGAAGGGATTAAGAACGCCCCCTTCTGGAAGGGAGGTTTACCGCAAAAAAACTAAAGACCAACCAAAAAAGAAAAAGAAAAAGAGAAATGGAAAATTTACAGGTACGAAGGTTCCCAAACAATCAACAATCAATCTGAAGGCAAACTCATCAAACCCATGAACAGGGAGATGGGACTGTGGCCCGGCGCTGGCTCTGAGGGGGCGGGATTTAGGCCATGGGCGTGTCCTCGGCCCTCAGCACCCACGCTGGGCCCAGTGCCATAACCCTGCCTCTACAGGGGAGAACTTTCATCAAACGCTTCCTGACTCCTCCCTCACACACGGGCAGGACAGGGGGCTGTGTGTGCTGTGTGTGTGCACTATACCGTGTAACAGGGCCAGTATGATATTATAGTGGTGTGCCGGTCTGATTGTGTGCCATTGCAACAGTATGACAGCATAACAGTGTTACAGCTTTTACAAGAGTAACAATAGAACATCAGTGGCAGTGTGTAAGAACGTACTGTAGCAGGGCAGTGTGTATCAGTGTGATGTAGCAGGGCAGTGTGTATCAGTGTGATGTAGCAGTGGGGCAGTGTGTATCAGTGTGATGTAGCAGGGCAGTGTGTATCAGTGTGATGTAGCAGGGCAGTGTGTAAGAGTGTGATGTAGCAGTGGGGCAGTGTGTAACAGTGTGATGTAGCAGTGGGGCAGTGTGTAACAGTGTGATGTAGCAGGGCAGTGTGTATCAGTGTGATGTAGCAGGGCAGTGTGTGCCAGTGTGATGTAGCAGTGGGGCAGTGTGTAACAGTGTGATGTAGCAGGGCAGTGTGTATCAGTGTGATGTAGCAGGGCAGCGTGTAACAGTGTGGTGTAGCAGGGGGGCAGTGTGTAACAGTGTGATGTAGCAGGGCAGTGTGTAACAGTGTGATGTAGCAGTGGGGCAGTGTGTATCAGTGTGATGTAGCAGGGCAGTGTGTATCAGTGTGGTGTAGCAGGGCAGTGTGTATCAGTGTGATGTAGCAGTGGGGCAGTGTGTAACAGTGTGATGTAGCAGGGCAGTGTATAAGAGTGTGATGTAGCAGGGCAGTGTGTAACAGTGTGATGTAGCAGGGCAGTGTGTATCAGTGTGATGTAGCAGGGGGGCAGTGTGTATCAGTGTGGTGTAGCAGGGCAGAGTGTATCAGTGTGATGTAGCAGGGCAGAGTGTATCAGTGTGATGTAGCAGGGCAGTGTGTAAGAGTGTGATGTAGCAGTGGGGCAGTGTGTATCAGTGTGATGTAGCAGGGCAGTGTGTATCAGTGTGATGTAGCAGGGCAGTGTGTGCCAGTGTGATGTAGCAGGGGGCAGTGTGTAACAGTGTGATGTAGCAGTGGGGCAGTGTGTATCAGTGTGATGTAGCAGGGCAGTGTGTATCAGTGTGATGTAGCAGGGCAGTGTGTAACAGTGTGATGTAGCAGGGCAGTGTGTATCAGTGTGGTGTAGCAGGGGGGCAGTGTGTAACAGTGTGATGTAGCAGGGCAGTGTGTGCCAGTGTGATGTAGCAGTGGGGCAGTGTGTAACAGTGTGATGTAGCAGGGCAGTGTGTATCAGTGTGATGTAGCAGGGCAGTGTGTGCCAGTGTGATGTAGGAGGGCAGTGTGTATCAGTGTGATGTAGCAGGGCAGTGTGTAAGAGTGTGATGTAGCAGGGCAGTGTGTAACAGTGTGATGTAGCAGGGCAGTGTGTAACAGTGTGATGTAGCAAGGCAGTGTTTATTAGTGTGATGTAGCAGTGGGGCAGTGTGTAACAGTGTGATGTAGCAGGGCAGTGTGTATCAGTGTGGTGTAGCAGGGCAGTGTGTGCCAGTGTGATGTAGCAGGGGGGCAGTGTGTAACAGTGTGATGTAGCAGTGGGGCAGTGTGTATCAGTGTGATGTAGCAGTGGGGCAGTGTGTAATAGTGTGATGTAGCAGTGGGGCAGTGTGTAACAGTGTGATGTAGCAGGGCAGTGTGTAACAGTGTGATGTAGCAGGGCAGTGTGTGCCAGTGTGATGTAGCAGTGGGGCAGTGTGTAACAGTGTGATGTAGCAGGGCAGTGTGTATCAGTGTGATGTAGCAGGGCAGTGTGTGCCAGTGTGATGTAGCAGGGGGGCAGTGTGTAACAGTGTGATGTAGCAGTGGGGCAGTGTGTAACAGTGTGATGTAGCAGGGCAGTGTGTATCAGTGTGATGTAGCAGTGGGGCAGTGTGTAACAGTGTGATGTAGCAGGGCAGTGTGTATCAGTGTGATGTAGCAGTGGGGCAGTGTGTGCCAGTGTGTGGGGGAGGTTGATGAAAAGTCCCCTGGCAGAAGATGCCATGCGGTCAGCACAGCGTTCGTGCAGAGACACGGTCTAACCTCTCCGTCTCCGGCCTAGAGACCCAGCGTCCGCACCGACACACAACAAAGGGACAGTCAGAGAGAGAACACCGTTAAGACTCGTTCTGCTGCACCTGCAGGGCTCTCACACCTGCCTCCCTCCACCTCAGAGTCCTGTAAACTCACTCTGAGTCCTGTCCCACTCTGACTCAGAGTCTAATAAACTCACTCTGACTCCTGTCTCAGTCTCACTGTGTCCTATAAACTCACTCTGAGTCCTGTCTCAGACTGACTGAGTCCTGTAGACTCACTCTGACTCCTGTCTCAGACTGACTGAGTCCTGTAGACTCACTCTGACTCCTGTCTCAGACTGACTGAGTCCTGTAAACTCACTCTGACTCCTGTCTCAGTCTCATTGGGTCCTGTAAACTCACTCTGACTCCTGTCTCAGACTGACTGAGTCCTGTAGACTCACTCTGACTCCTGTCTCAGACTGACTGAGTGCTGTAAACTCACTCTGACTCCTGTCCCACTCTGACTCAGAGTCGAATAAACTCACTCTGACTCCTGTCTCAGTCTCACTGTGTCCTATAAACTCACTCTGACTCCTGTCCCACTCTGACTCAGAGTCTAATAAACTCACTCAAACTCCTTTCTCCGTCTCACTGAGTCCTGTAATCTCACTCTGACTCCCGATTCACTGAATGAGTCCAGTAAGCTCCAGTCTCCTCACAGTTAGGAGACCACACAATCTGAAATGCAGCAGCTCTGTGTCTCTCGTCCTCAAGCCAGCGAGGAAAGAGGCTCCACCCATTATAATGGATGGCCGTCCTATTGCCTTAACAATCTGACGCAGTCAAACATCGTCCTATCAAGTCCACTCTTTCTACTCTTTTGTGCTGTTTTTCAGTCTGTGACAGTCTGACATCTGTCTGCCCCACCTTGCTCATCTTGCTCTTGCTGTCGGCCGTGAGGAACGACATGTTGTTGATCTCGTTCATCACCACGAAGTTCTGCTCCTCCCGCTTGAAGTTCTGCATGGAGATGATGGAGAGAAGGGTCAGGAATGTGGAGAACGAGAGCAAGGGATCAGAGGTCAGAAAGAGGAGAGAGGGGGATGAGGAGGACAGTGCCGGAGGCTTACGTGAGACTTGGACCAGAAAATGAACACCTCTCCCACCATCCTGAAAAGTTCCTCCGCATCAGGATCTGGACAAGTCAGCCATCTTGCCCTTAGAGACACAGACATGAAGTGGACAGGTCAGTCTGGGACTCCTTAGCAACACACACAGGAAGTGCACAGGTAAGTCACCACTGCCCTTAGTGACACACAGGACGGGCGCATCTTATTGTAATGCACATGAGGAGCGGGCGGTACCTGTTGTTGTCCACGTAGCGGATGAGCAGGGGGTAGAGGGCGTAGAGGTCGCGGCAGAGCACGGCGAACTCGTCGCGGATGGTTCCCTCCTCGCTGTCGGCCTCAGTCTTCCCCTCCATGCGCAGGTGCTCTTCCTCGGCCACCACCTTCCCGCTGCGCTTCTTCAGCTTCTCCATGGTGGGGATGAAGTGCGACTTCAGCATCTCGGGCTTGGCCCGGCTGACGATGGGCTGGGCAAACACTGGGGAGAGGAACAGGGTCAAAGGTCAGGCTTGGCCCGGCTGACGATGGGCTGGGCAAACACTGGGGAGAGGAACAGGGTCAAAGGTCAGGCTTGGGTCAATTCACAATCAACTGGACATACACTGGCAAGAGTAACAGGGTCGAAGGTTTGGCTGACGATATCAGCAAATCATACTGCTTTTCCCAGGTGGGATGTTGCCATTACTCCTAATTTAGGTGCTTAAGCATAGTTAGGTATCAGAATGAACGACCAGGCCTGTGGGTGGCTATGCAGAGTCAGATACCAGAATGAATGGCCAGGCCTGTGGGTGGCTATGCAGAGTCAGATACCAGAATGAATGGCCAGGTCTGCAGTAAGCGTGCTTTACACCCTCACCAGCCAGCCTCTTCATCCAGGAGGCCTCGTCGATGCCCAGGTTGTTGACCACGATCTTCATGATGCTGCCCAGCAGCTGGTTGAGCTGCTCGGAGGTGACCTCGGTGCAGAGCTGGTCCTCCTGCTCGGGGTAGTTCTCCACCCCCCTCTCCCACCAGTGGGGCAGGTAGTTGCACAGCATGGGCAGGGTGATCTCGATCACGTGGGGCATCTCCGTGTAGCGGGCGCCCGACTCCGCCAGGTCCCCGATCTCCTTCATCAGGACGTCCAGCTCGGGGATGTCCGGGCACAGCTCCTGAACGTTGTTAGGGAGGCCGAGGACTGGGGGAGAGAGGGAGCAGAAAGAGGGAGCGAGAGAGAATCGCAGATACACCAGTGTGAGTGGTGGTGGCCAAACGATGAGCCTGGATGGGCTGAACGACCTGCAATCATCTGTATAACGTTACAACACTCCTTTTCTTACGAGAGAGGAGGCAGGAGGCGATGGTGAAGGGTAGAGAGAGAGTGAGAGATAGAGGGGTGGGGAGAGAGAGAGAGAGGGGTACTCACTTGCTCTTTCCCGCGGGGTCTTGGTGGTGTAGACGGAGTAAGAGTTGAACTCGTTGAGATGGGGCTCCATGTAGGCCACAGGCATGGCAGCAGCGAGATGGGCCAGACACTCACCCAGGGCTGGCCTATGTCTGCAAGAGTCACAACCACAATGCAGAGATACCGTACCACAAAGCAGATACTGTATAACAAAGCAGATACTGTACGACACAGCAGATATACTGTACTGCACAGCACACACACACACACGCACGCACAGACACTCACTTCTCCACATGTGGGTTCTTGACAGTGCCCAGAGAGTAGATGCTACACATGATACGGTAGCAGGAAATCTGCAGATCGTCCACTGCGCAGCAGAGAGAGAGAGAGAGAGAGAGATAGAGAGGGTCACACAGTGCTTCCACCGTCTGCACCACTGGGAATAAGGACGGCTGCGTGCGATTTGTGATCACATGAACGTGTTAACAGATTTTTATCGGCCAGTGACTCACAGATGACATCATCTCCAAACTGGTGCTGGGCGATGTGGTCGAACAGGGAAGTGAGCACAGGAAGCAGGGCGATGGTGGTGTAGTTTATGTTCTGGGCCACACCCTTCACCTTCAGCCGGGGGAGAGTGAGAAAGAGGGAAAGAGATACAAAATATGGAATATTTCACTTTTGGTAGTCTCACTTTCCAGGTTCATAACATTACGAACCTCGCCATGTTTACAAAAGCTGGCAAAGTTTCAGGTAGACGCTTTGCTAATAAACCAAATGGAGATCTCACGTAGGTGGGGCTGCCCGTGGGTCAGAACACAGAGCAGGAGAGACCGACCTGGTTCCGGCTCGACACCTTCCCGAGTTTGAGGTTCTCCACCATCTTCTCAATGTCGTCCGCAGCGCTCTCAAAGAAGGACCTCAGCCCTGCTTTCACAATCTCAGGCCCCGACTTCATCACCGTCCTGAGAGAGAGGGAGAGGGAGAGGGAGGGAGAGGGAGGGAGAAAGAGAGAGGTAGGGGAGGGGGGACAAAGAGAAAAATGAACACTAAGAGACAGTAACTTGATTGATATTCTTGCATAAATGGCTGCTTCTTTTATGCCCAGAGACTGTACTTGAAAATGAGCCAGTCGCTTAGTACTGGCGAATTTGCCATTATGGGTTTTTAAATAAATAAATTTAAAATAAATAAACACACACACACACAGACAGACACTCGCAAATCAAACCAAATAATTTTTTTTATATAGCGCATTTTTTCTTACAGAGAACTGTCACCAAGACGCCTTACAGCGTAACAGAGGGGCAAATCCTCAAAAAGCCTCAGGCCCGAACCCCCAAAAAGCAAGCAGTACACACACACACACACACACACATACACACCCACACACACACACACACACACACACACACACACGTGCACACACACATACACACCCACACACACACACACACACACACACACAGACTTTAGGTCTCAGCGGGAGTAAGCGTTACCTTGCATCCAGTGATCGTGACAGGATGTGCAGACAGTTGACCACTGCAGAGGCATCTGTTCCTGTGGTACAACAAACAGGGCGGGGCTGTCACCAAGGTGACTCTCTCTAACAGCTGCGATTGGCTCTGCTGGGTACACACCTTAAACCTGCACCCAGTTTGATACCTGTCACTTAAATCAAATCTAAAGGTGCATCGCTGGCTCGGCCACACAAAAGCCCTGCTCTAAACTGGCCTGATATTTCACATGTAAGGTGACCAGTCACATGACATGAGGAGTATCTGGGGAATTTCTAATTAAAAATGACAGTGTTAAATTTAGGGGTGCAACTTTGAGGTGTGTGTGTTTTGTTAGTAGTTAAATGAAGGTGCATTACAGGCATATTATCGTTGAGATGAGGCTTAATGATGAATTTAGTTTGGTTTTTCTCATTCCACAAAAAAAAGAATACTATTAATAATAGTAGTTTCCGAAAAGAAATCTCTTCACTATAGTTGCCATTATGGCCTGTTCCTTTTGGGAGGAAGACGGGAAGTTAATAATGACACAGGAAGTAGAAAATGAACAAAGGACGCAAAGGGAGAGATACTGCCTCAAGCGTAGCCAGGCTACAGCGCCAGGTGATTACATCATGAGGTTTCCTGTTAGATTTGTTATTGAATGATAAGAAAAAAACTGCAATGCAAACAGGGCCACGCCCCCCTCATGCTGACACAGTCCAATGGTACTCTCTGCCCAGCATGGAGGTGAACCCCGAATCACACACCCACAGGATCACTCCGACCCAAGCCTGAGTGCTCCAGGATAACCCGGGTTTCATCAGAACCAGAACCAGTGGCAAGATCTGCACCACTAATTCATAAATTATGATAAATAAACTTTATTATTTCCATTATAATTCATAATTAAAATGGAAATAATAAAGTGGCACTATCAATAGTCAGATATGGGTCAAATAGGGATTTAAAATACTTCTTTACATGCTTGTAGAATTTGAAAGCACTCCAGATCTTTGAGACTTCAGGTTGCCAATCAAAGCATACAAATTTGTTATTTTCTTTTACTGGTGAAAATAAATTTTCTTTTAATTGTTTTTGTAATCAGCAGACATTTTACAGCAGTTTTCAGATAGTAGTAAGACCCAAGTCTGTGAATAGTAGAGGTGATTTTTGATTCCAATGGTCATGTGATTATGATACACTGATATCTCTGGAGCACAGAGTCCTCACCCACACACACACACACACACACACACACACACACACCTGTCCCTGTAAGGTTAGTGAAATCTCTGGCCTTGAGTGAGAGGGGCTCATTGAGCTCAAACACACACAAAGGAGGGAGAGAGAACTAAGCAAAGCACAGCAGGTCCACAGAGAGGAGAGAGAGAGGAAGAGGCCACAGGAGAAGGATGGAGAGAAGAGGAGAGAGAAAGAGCAATGGCAAAGTGGGAAAGAAGATAATGAGAGAACATGGGAGAAGGTGGAAGAGAAGAGGAAAAGACAAGTAGAATGTGAGCAGGAGAGACAGACAGAGAAAGAGGTGGAGGAGGAGTGAAGAAAAGAGTGTGAAAAAAATGAGGGAGAGATAAAGGGAAAGAAAGGGTGGCAGGAAGGCAGAGAAAGAAAACAGAATGGGAACTGGGATGAAAAAAATGAAATGAAGAAAGGAAGGGAGGATGGAAGGATGAAAGAGAGGGGAGGAGGCAAACGGCAGAGGCAACAGGCCTCCATGCAGGTTCCTTACCAAAGAGAGAAACTCTGTGTCTCACCAGAGCTGCCAACTTACAGAAGATACTAAAGCAGGAGAGGAGGAGAAAACAGGAAACAGAAAGGGATGCAGGGAAGAGAGAGGGTTTGAGGTTCAGCTGAGGGAAGCGAGGGACATACCAGCTCCAAAGAGGAGGAGTGAGAGACAAGGATGGAACGTGAGAGGGCAGGGTATAACAGGGCAGGTAAAGGACAGGGTTTAAAACCATAACAGCTTTATAAGTATGTAACAGCTGTTGTTATATAGAGGTTATAACAGCAGCATAAAGAGATAATAACAGTAGTGCAGTCAGTAGTGTAACTGCAGTTATCTACACTTTAACAAGGTGGTATTAACTGGGTGTACTGACAACACAACACATGATGGGTGAACCTTGTAAAACTAGTGCTGGAGTGCGGTTGTCCAGTAAATGTGTACAGGCTTCATCCACATTAACATATCGTTTGGACGTAACTAGCAAAATGGAGCCCATACCAAAAACCCCACGAATGTCAGCAAAACAAAGACATGGAATAGGAGAGACACGCAGAGTAGTCTCCTGAAAAGCATGTAATGGTGTGTGCCAACTCCAGAAGACTGTGTGTTAAGCCCAGTCTGTCTACTGAGAGGTGTTTTAAGTGTGTGTGTGTGTGTGTGTGTACCATTGGACACACTCCTAATAAGGGTGCAACAGTGTGTGTAAAGTTCAAATACGTGTCCTGTGAAGTGTGTGAAATTGTGTTCTGGCCCTTGGGTCTGGTATGACATTGTGTTCTGGCCCTTGGGTCTGGTGTAATGTGCATTATGAGGACGCGTCCCTGTAAGTTACCTGGCAATCATTTCCTTCTCCTTGTTGGAGGAGTGCCCTCCGCTCCCCAGCACTTTGGCCGGGGTGGACAGGAAGTACAGGCAGTGGTTTTTAAAGTACTGGTTCACCAGTGGAAGCAGGATCTGAGGTCAAAAGACAAAGTCCTTGTATACCACCTCCAGTGACACAGATGCACACAGTAATGCACAAATATATCAACCTCTAAAAGCAGGGTTACTCAACTACTTCTTCCAGCTTAAAAATAAGGCACACAGGACATACATTTTCCCCGTAATATGAAAGATGCATTGTACAGGTTAATGATGTTGTAATGTGCGTGTGTCAGTGTTAAGTGTTAGGTGACCTACAGCAGTCCACAAGTGACCAGTTTTGTAAACCTGTTCTATAGTATCACTGACCCGAACCCTAACCCTCTCACCTTAGCAAAGAATTTTATCTCCTGTTCATGCGGGGACTTCTCCACTCTGCCACTGCTCACCACAGCCTCTGTAAAGGCACAACTCTGTCACACAACAGAACAGTCTGACTGTGGTATCACTGACCCCCCCCCCCACCCCCACCCCCAACACCCCGGCACCCCCGAAGTACCCAGGTGAGCGATGAACTCCTGGGCGATGTCCATCCACTTGAGCAGCTTCTGCAGGAAGCCGTAGGCAAAGCGCTTCTCGATGGAGGAGATGTCCTGCTCCATGTCCTTCAGCCCCCTGAGAGAGAGAGAGAGAGAGAGAGAGAGAGAGAGAAAGGAAAAGCAACAATGAAAAGAACAACTGTCATCACAATCACAATACACTTTAGCTTTGCAGGCCCCGGGATAAAATGCCTTTTAGATGAGAAGCACCTCTTAGACGAACTGATGGAAGGAAGGGAGGGAGGGACAGACAGAAGGGAGGAAAGAAGGAAGGATGGACCCACGGACGGACCGACTGACCAACCAACCCATTCACTCACTCACGTTTAGCAGGCTGAACATTCTCCACAAGGGGAAGCTATTAGCACTCATGGTGCTTTGCATCAATTACACCGTTAACAAACGACATTAGCAAAAGAACAAAACACTAAATGATTCTTCATATATTTTATAAAGTATTGGGCAGAATGCAGGGAAAGAGAGGATGAGAATGTCAGTGAGAAAAGCTATCCACAGTATGTTTTCCTTAAAAGTGTGTGAGCTACCTGGTGACAGCATATCCGTTCAGCTGCAGGAACTTGAGCAGGTCCTGCGCTTTCTCTCGATCCCGGGCCTTCTCCTTGGCGGTCAGAGTGTCGTAGGGCACAATCAGGGGGTGGGTTCCGCCCCCTAAACAGAAACACAACCGTTCCCTTTACCTGTCCTACATGCACTAGTAATGCCTCTGCCAAGGATGAGCAAGGGGCTGGCCGACTGGCTGAAATATTTACTGTGCGCTCACTGATTGGGTAAGCTTAATGGCAGTTTCCACTGTTTCCATGGCTACCTCACCTTTGGACTGGAGCTCCAGCTTCTTCTTCCTGCCCCAGGTGTTGTGGTAGTTCTCTGCTAACTGCTCTGCCATGGACTGGAGAGGGAGAGGGAGTATGATGGCGTACAGCATGCATGGACAGTACACCTCACCTCATGAGGAAGACAAAAAATGAAAAGGAAAAACAGATTCCTTTTTATATATTGGCTGAGGGCAGAGAGGGGTACCTGCAGTTCCCGGGACAGCGCCATGCCAGAGACGTCGATTGGCTGGGGGCTGTAGCCATGACTGGGGTCATAGGTGGCCTGCAACACACAAACAGGCCCAGGTGAAGGAAAGGCCTCTCGGCACAAGGACCCCTAGGGCAGCAGCAGCCATGTTCAAACAACCCCCCCCCCCCACGCCCCCCTGCTCTACCTGGGCCGTCTGCGATATCTTGCGGGTCGCCTTCTCAGCCCTCTCCTCCTCTCCGTCTCTGGCTTTCTCCAAAGTCCACTCCCAGGCAATCATGGCTTTGATCGACTCCTTGATGGGCCAGCGGTAAATCTCCTTGTCCTGAGGGATGGACACAGGCACATACACAAACACACACACACACACACATGCACACACAAAAAAACAGCAGCTGATTATGATGGCGTGCTGTCACCGTCTATCAATATCATGGATCTTACAAGTACAGGAAGTGTTGAAGGAGAGCAAATCCGTGCTGGAGATAAGTGTGTGACAGGGGAGAGAGAGAGAGAGAGAGAGAGAGACAGTGAAGAGCAGTGCTCTCCAGGCCTCAGACACAGAGGGGGCTCTGACCTTCTCAGAGAAGGTCTTGTAGGGCCTCAGCATGGGGTGAGTCTTCTCGTTCTCGTCCAGCAGCTCTCCATAAGTCCAGTTGCTCTGAATCTGGAACCCGAGGAGACACCGGGAGGGGTCAGGACAATCAAACACTCAGAAGAACCACACGGTCGGGAGCAGAAACACATGTGCAGATTTGTTATTAATCCTGCCATTTCAGTCATCTTTCATCGTACCTTCTCAAAAGCCCACTTGTCATGTGTGTGTTCTGCATATTTGTTGATGAAGGCATCCAGTTTCTCAGGGATGATGGTGCTGTGGAACGCAGAGTCGGGTGATTAAATGAGTGGGACACAGAGGGTTAAAGTTCAAAACATTCATGCAGATACACCATTAAAATTCTGCCACTTCATCTTCTGAGTTATGACTGAAACCCGTTGAATTATAGTCCTCCAGGAGACTCCTTTATCACAGGGTTGAGCAGTAGTTAAGTGTGTTTAACTAATTTATGAATTTACACAAGCTAATATACACACAAACCACACGCACACACACATCTGTTAGAATTCTGTTTATATGTTTATTCTATGTCTGTTGCTTTTTTTTCATGCTTTGGCAATATGTCACCAATGAAACACATTGAATTTGTGTGTAACTGCCCTGGTCTAAACAAGGGTCCTTACTTGGTGGTCTCCACAGGTTTGGGGTCGAAGTTGCCCTCGGCGTCAACTGAAGCCTTTTTCTCAGTGCTGGTGAAACTGGCATCCACGTAATCTGGCGGAATAGCCCCAGCAATGGCGCAGATACAGGGCATGGCTATCTTAAACAGCTCTGCATCAAACCTCTACAGAGAGAGACACAGAGAGAGAGGGAGAGAATTTTGTGGACTTGATTTCTCTCAGATTTGGTGTTTTGTTTTCTAATAATAATACTTGTTTGTCCACGTAGGCCAGTGCTCCCATTTTACATTATAGCACAAATGCACATCAAACAAATCAGGTTTGCTGTCATAGGAGTGGCCATAATCTTAGCATTGGGCTGGTAGTGATAAATTCATTTCAGTCCTAATTTGCCACTATCGGCTGATATCAACATGACCAACACAAAGGGTAAACTGTAACCTTGTGTGCAAGTGACTCAAAGATGCCCCAGAAGAGTTTTCGGGAGAGGTGCAGCTCCTCTTCTGATGTCACGCCGAAATTGGCCCAGCCATTGGGCAAGCAGTAGTACTTCCAGCAACGCTCGTAGTGATTGGTCAACAGCTGCATCCAGTACAAACAAAGACAAAACGAAGCAATAGAATCCTTATCAAATTAAATCTAAACTGAAATGGAAAAAATGAAAAACCCCACGGAAATTTTCTGGGAATTTCATGGGAATTTTCCAATCCTTTGCAACCCTATTGACACATCAAGCACATGGAGTCTCATATGACAGCATTCCTCATTGCCCCGCCCACCTTGAGGGGCATCTTGGCGTATTCATTGAGAATGGGCACATCGAACACCAGCCGCCTCAGCAGGTGCTGCAGCATGGAGGGGCGGAGGTACCTGAGAGAGACAGAGAGAGAGAGAGAGAGTGGGAGAAAAGGAACAAGAGAGGGAAAGAGAGAGAGGGAGTGAGAGAATGAGTGAAAGAAAGGGAGAGAGAGAGGAGGAGGGAGAGAAAGTGACAGAGTGAGAACACTCTGAATCCAGATAAACGATGGACAGTGCAGCAGTACTGACTTGTACAGGGACATGAGGCAACACACACACGCTCGCACACACAAACATGCACGCACACCTACACACACACACACACACACACATACACACACACACACAGACCGACCCACACACACATAGACCCACAAACCCACAGACCCACACACACATAGACCCACAAACCCACAGAACCACACACACACGCACACACACACACACACATACACACACACACACACACACACACACACACACACGGCGATACTCACTTGCACAGGGACATGAGGCAGTCCTCGATGATGTCCCTCTGGGCCTTGGTGAGGGCACGGCCGCGGGACAGGCGGTAGATGGTGTGCAGCATGGAGTCGATCATGATGGCGCGGTGCTCGGTGCCGGCGAACAGAGGCGCGCACTTGGTGAGCAGCGGCAGCACGGCCGAGCACAGGTAGCGGTTCAGCGCTAGCGCCATCTCCGTGGTGCTGAACGCCGCCTGGAGAGAGAGAGAGAGAGAGAGGGGGCGGAGTCAGCGTGGGACAGGGCGGGGTGAGGCCAGGCGAAATCACACACACACACACACATACAGTCGGGACTCACACACACACGTACACCACACACAGTCGCGCGCGCACACACACGCTCGCACACATACAGTCAGGACACACACACACACACACACACATACAGCCGGGACTCACACACACACGTACACCACACACAGTCGCGCGCGCACACACACACACACGCTCGCACACATACAGTCGGGACACACACGCACACACACACACACAGCTGGGACTCACACACACACACACGCACACACACACACACGCGCACACACACACACACACACACACACAGCGGGACTCACCGTGTCGAGCGAGGCGGTCGCTCTCATGTCCGGCAGGAAGCCCACCTCCAGCACGTGCAGCAGGAAGTCCTGGTTCTCGATGCCGTAAACCCTGTCCAGGAACAGCACCATGGAGGCCTTGTGGTCCGGCACAAAGCTGGCCGACATCTTGGGCTCGATGATGTTCCCGTCTGGGGGGGGGGGGGGGTCAAGAGGGTGGACCGCGGAAAAATGAAACGAGAAGGGAGACAGAGGGAACTGCCCTATCAGGCTAAATAAAGCACATTTAAATTTAACTAGGACACGCGGACGTGACTGTGGCCTTTGGTGAAGGCAGTTCGCAAAATTTAATGTTTTTTCCACCTGTCCTGACATTACCCCCACCACCACACAGCCACCATTACAAGCTCAGATCCTTTCAGAGTTCCAGAGAAAAATACAACTTCCGTCAGAATATAACACAAAACCTTCGAAGGAAGCCTTGAATGAACAATAATTTCCTAAAAACACCCCCCTCACCTTTCCCAATGGCGGGGATGTGGACGGGCAGGCTGATGACCCCCACCAGGTCCTCGATGGGCACCAGGGAGCGCAGAATAGCCCTGATCCTCAGAGCCTCCCCTTTCCCGGCCTGGATCAACTGCGAGAGGAGAACCAGCACAAAGGCTCACATCCGAGTGAGCTCACAGTCAGGATCTGTGCTCTGCAATGCAGCCAGGCTTAGTGCTACATAAGAGTGGAGACTGTACCCATGACCAAGGACTCCTTTTGAACTATCTTTCAAAATAATGGATTTTGCCATGTTATCCCAGCATAGTTACAGCATAATTTTTTGAGGGTACCTGTTAGTAAAGAAACTTGGAATCGTCCTAACCGCCCCCCCCTCTCATACAGCCCCCTTGGACTTAGTATCCCATGTAAAGGGGGTGGTGGGGGATTTGGGAAGAGAGGTCATAGAGGGCAATAACTGAATTGCAGACATCTGCTTGAATCTGAATTGGGAAATCAGCCCTTCAGAAATGTAGCTGCAGGCCGCTGGTAGCTCCTGTGGACAGTTAAACGCTGGTGGCAACGTGGCGAAGTGCTCACATGCATCTCTGGGGCACAGCGGCCCAGCAGGTCGATGAGGGCAGAGTAGAAGGACATGATGGCGTTCCCAAGATGCACCCTGTTCTCCTCCTGTTGCTCTTCCCCACCGAACCTGTCGAGCAATCACAACACACACAAGCATGTGACCTCAAGGAGGTCCTGAATGCCCTGCAGGTCTCAGTGCATGTGACTGATAGGTTCCTAAAGACCCTACAGGTCTCAGTGCATGTGACTGAAAAGCTCCTACAGACCCTACAGGGATCTGTGAGCATGTTTACAATCCCAGGTTGTTTTCACAAGAGGGAACAAAAATGAACCCATAACCCAGTCCAAATCGCTCAGCACACGGGGGTGAGCAGCTCTCTGTTGCTTACATGGGGAAGCGCCGGTCCTTCTTGACCGTGGGCCCGTCCCGGGCGGGGTCCTCCGAGATTTTGATGGCCTCCTCGATGGCGGCCAGCAGGCCGTTACCCCCCTCCCCTCTGAGGGCGGGTCCGAAGCACTCGGGTCTCCGGATCAGCAGACGCACCACCACGTTCGCGTTCTCCTCCACGCTCTCTCCTGCGCACCAGAACCAAGAGCACAACCAGCCGTAATGTTCTAACGGCCATTTTTAAACTGAAGACCCGTTCACCCCCCCCCCCCCCCCCCCAAGCCCTGTTCTATCTGCATGCAACTCCTGCAGAGGAGAGACACTCAAACGCAGGCGGCTAAGGCGAGGACGGAAACAGCCGGACCGTTGACGAAGACGGCGAATCGCAGGAAGTCGAGGTATCGCTCGCCCCCGCAGGGGTTCCAGCCGATGTCGGGGTACCCCTTCGACAGCAGCATGGGACAGCTCTGGAGACCACACCCGGCCAGGTACGTCACCACCTGTGCGACATGCCACAGAGAGTGCGAATTCAGTATCTGGCCATGTTTTCAATATATTTCCTGGTCTTTCATATTTCATTATTAATCAATATCTCTTGGTACTGGTTTCTGACAGTTCAAATCTCTTTACTGCGATTGTTCATCACCATGTCCCATATTTGCCATTTAAACTGCCATAATCCTTTTGTTCTACTCCCTTGCTTTCCCTGACATCACATCACCCATTGCCTATGAAGTGCCTTATTAAGAGTTATTATGAGAATATCGCTGTGGTAGAGTTGCTTGGAGGAGGCTGACTGACCATCTCCAGGTCTTGCTCCTGCAGGGCCAGGGCCAGCTCGTTGTTGTCGATGCAGGACGCCGCCGCCACGTCCAGAGGGGTGGAGCCACGCATGCCTGCGACACAAAGGGGAGGAGTCATTCCACACGCCACTCATGTTGTTTTATTTAAAAAAAACTCCCACTGGGCGGAGCTACAGTACCACATATGCGCTGTTAATCAACAATGTGTTTGAACCAATCAACATCACTCATATACAGTGCTATTAGCATTAGAATTATTAACGTACAGTAGATACTGTGCCATTAGCATTAGAATCATTAACGTATAGAAGATACTGTGCTGCTAGCATATGTAATGCTGACAGGCACGTGGCTACGCCCCTCACCCAGCCCAATGCCGCTGTTCTGGAGCAGGTAGCTGAGGTGGTCGAACATCGAGCGCTGGTTCTGGCGGCTGATCCGGCAGAAATAGCACAGGAAGCGACAGCAGTTGGTCACCATCTGCGGGAAGCGTATTTCCTGCAGCGAGACAGACGGAGAGACAGAGAGAGAGGAATGGGTTCACTTGAAACACACACAAGCAGCCTACAGGGTAGAGAAGGGAGCTTCAACCACTTCTTCCTGGGAGCTTTTACTAAAAAAGATGTATGCAGCCCACATATTCCCCACATGAGCGGGTGCCAATATTAAAACAGACACAGGTATTGCAGATTCTGTCACTACTGGGAGGTACACTGGAAGTGCACAGATCCGAATCTAGAGTCACACTGCATATAAATCAGACTTGCTTCTCAGCGAATAAAGAGCCAGCTACGTCTATGGGAGACAGGCCTAGGGCTGCCAGGAGAAAAGGCTGACTCACAGACAAACTGTGTGTAAAGGAAACCGTGGGCATTCACTGCAAGCAAAGTAACCGTTCTGTCAGTGACCTGGTGAGCTTGTCAGCGGGATAAAGGAATGGTAAGAGAATGTTGGGGTACCTTGGAGTCTCCCCCACCGCCCAGCACGTTGACCATGACCTCCATGACAGTCTCGTGCATGCCCAGCGCACGCATCAGGTTGGGGTGCTGGTAGAACACCTTGTTATTCATGATGTTCCTGAGAAAGACAGAGAGAACACATTCAGTTTAAATTTCATTTAATGTTTAAACCTACATAACTTACTGCTCATAATCTTATACTTCATACCCTCAAAATCTATCCCTGCAATGCACATTACACAAAAGGGTCACAGCAGACAAAGTCTATCCTATTTCCTGTATTTCAAATCCAATGCTGTTGCTGTCCTTATTATTCTGTTATTGCCACAGATTCTATAGTCTCACCAGATCTTCAGCTCTGTATTTTTAACACTACAAGTTATGTCTTGATCAGAATCTACTGTTGAAGCAGATACATTCCAATTTCATGCATCTTCTGTAAATTCCTAGGACCTAAGATGTTGTTCTGCACTGTAACACAGCACCGGGAAACATCCAACCGAAATCTGCTGCACATATGAAGAAGAGAGAACAGAAGAAATGCAACAGTGGAGTATCCAGTCAGTCCAAGCACTGTGCATTGGCCAATGATCGATCGACTGATTGATCATTGGCCAATGACCGCTCAGTTGATGGAAGCCCTGCGGACAGACCCGATGCTCTGGATCATCAGCCTCTCCTCCTCGGGGCCCATCTGCACGATGAGCAGCGAGCGGATCTGGCCCAGGCACTCCAGCAGGTCCATGGTGTCCTGCACGGACACGCCGTTGATGATGTAGGCCTTGGGCAGCGCCCGGATCAGCTCGCCCAGGCCGTCGTACTGCCGGTGCAGCAGGCTGAACATGAGGCGCACCAGCTCCGGGTTCTGGATGAACGACTCCTGGGCCCAGTGGATCATGGTGTGGGAGATGAGCTCCTGCAGGGTGCCTGGGGGACAGCACAGCTGTTCAGTATCAGACAGTGTGAGAGAGCGCTCAAGGGGCACTTCAGCATTTACTGACACCAGCTGTCCCAATGCAGCAGAAAGCACTGGAGAGATGGTATTTTGGGAAGACTCTGCTGAAGTCGATTTGCTTCCTATGTTTGTGTAACAGAGAGCAGAGGTAGAAGGGCTCACTGGGTTTGGGCTCTTCCTCAGGCTCTGGCTCCTCTTCCTCCTCCTTCTTCTTGCGGAAGGTCTTGACTTTGTCCACCAAGCTGAGGAGCCGCCCGCGCAGGGATGTGTCAACCTCCTCTTCCTCCTCCTCTTCCTCAATGTGCACGCCTAATGTAGAGTGATGCAAACACACACACACACACACAAGCTTAGAGATCTGACCCAAACAGCAGAAGAAATTCAACCATGACTGACCAGAGCAGGATGGGAGGCTTCCCACCTCCTTCTGATGAGACACACTGCCACAATCCTGACACACTACGGTCATTAAAGACCTCTCAGGCACCTTAATCATCTCCCTACTTCTGATTGGCCCCACGTTCCCTGGCAGTGCCCAGGTAATCACAGGGACTGAGAACTGAGATCCCGTTTCACCTGCCTGACTAAATAAAGGTACAAAATACTGGACGAGGGCAGAGTGGGGACTGACCACAGTGAGCCAGCAGGGAATTGTGGAACTCGTTCAGGGTTTCACGGACTTCCTCTGGAACGGGACAATCTTCCTCTTCCGGCCCGTGCTTGAAATTTGTGAGCATAATAACCTGAACACACACACAGAATATGCAGATTTACCAAAAGAACCTGAACACACAGAATATGCAGATTTACCAAAAGAACCTGAACATACACAATATGCAGATTTTCAAGAACCTGAACATACCCAGAATATGCAGATTTACAAGAACCTGAACACATACATAAAATGCAGATTTACATTAACCTTAAAATACACAGAATATTCAGATTTACCATTACAACCTGAACTCACACACAGAATATGCAGATGTAAGATCATAACCCAAACACACACAGAACCTGCAGATTTTCAAGTCTTAAACTGAGAAGACACACAACTTTCCCATTACAGTACAACAAAGCAACAATAACACTGGGAAATGTATGAAAAGAGCTTTAATTACGTTATTATTATGACCCTGGCGGCGTGCGTGCAGTACCGTACCTGCTCCTGCGGGGGCGAGCGGAACTCGCGGGTCCGGCGGGCGGTCTCGGCCGCGCTCATAGTGAAGGCTTGCATTAGCAGGTTGTAGCGCGCGCGCTGGTTGGACTGTAACTGGTTGACGAACTGGTCTGAGAAGGCTATGATGGCCTCCACCCTGTGCCTCAGCTCGCAGTCACAGAAGTACTGCAGAAGGTTACACATCTGGGAGAGGAAACAAGCCGTAAAACCATCACTACGCTGCAGCAGATTAACATGAACACTCACTCTATGGCATCTGGCTTCTGCTCAAAATCTGATTGGCCATAAACAAGTTTTAGCCAGCACTTAGTCACAGGTCATTGGTTGAGAAGCCTTCAGTAACCCCTCATCCACACAAGCTCATTATTGGTCAGTGGCAGTAACTGACTGTTGGTTTGTTAGTGAGACTGACCTGCAGTTTGACAGACTCTGGAAGAGTCATCTGCAGGAGTCCTTCCTCCGGAGACTCCTCTTCCTCCTTGGCCTCAGTCTCACCAGCCTCCACCTCCTTCTCTTCCTCGGTCTTCTCTCCATCCACCTTCTCTCCTTCTCCCTCTCCCTCCTCCTTTGCTTGCTCCTCTTCTTCTCCCTCTTCCTTCTCACCCTCCAGCTGCTTCAGTTCCTCATCCTCCCCTTCCATCTCCTCCACCTCCAGGGCTTCCTCCTCCTCCCCCCCCATCCCCTCATCCTCCAGCTCTCCCTCCTGTCCCTCCTCCTCCTCCTTCACCTCCTCCCCCTCTTCCTTGCCGGTTTCGGCTTCCTCCTCCTCCTCCTCCTCTTCCTCTGGCTCCTCGCCCGCCGCCTCACCCCCGTTGAAGACGTTGGGCTCGATCATCTTGAGGATGTGCTTCACATCATCGTCGTCAAAGATGCCCATGATCAGCAGGGTGCTGACCAGCTTGAGGATGGGCACGAAGTGGAACTCCACGCTGCCCCCTACGGGATCCCGCATGGCCTGCGTCCCGTCCATCACCGCCTCCGTCAGCATGCTGATGGCCTTGATCTTCAGGCTCTGTGGGGGGAGAGAAGTGTGGGTGATCAAATACCACACCTGGTTATCCCTTACCTGAGCCTCCTGTTTCATTCACATCTCCATCATCTACAAAGCTTTGAGTCCCCTTCTGTTGTCATTCACATGCTTTATATATTTATTTTTTTTATCATTTATCTTATGAATGATACTTGACTTTTGTTTACAATATGTGCAAGATTAGCACCTTACTAGATTATATACATAAATATGTTATATGCTTATTATTAGTAGTCATAGTATAGGAGTAGTAGAATATCATCATTATCATCATCATCATCAGGCCCAGCCGTACCTCCAGGGGAATGACCGGGCTGAGGGTGTACAGGTCGGGGTCAGTGCCCACGAAGTTGACGTGGGAGAAGTGGGGTTTGGGCCGCAGGCAGGTGGTGAGGCCCACCCCGGGCAGGGCGTGTGCGCGGTCCACGTCCGGGTAGAGCGTGATGCTGAGGGTCTCGGGCGTCATGGGCACGATGAACTCCTTGTTGGTGAGCAGGCGGGCGCGCTTGGCCGACTCCAGGTGGATGCTGATCAGCAGGTCGTAGTAGCCGCTGCGCAGCGGGCCGGGCAGGAAGGTGTTCTCGATGGCGTAGAAGAGCTGCGACTCGTCCACGTGGCTGCAGAGCGCGTGCGCCACCCGGTTGTTGCCCAGCGCGCACACGCCGCAGTACAGCATCAGCGTGTGGTAGTGGAACTTCAGCAGGTCCAGCCGTTCGGAAAGCTCCAGAACGTCAATGCACCTGGACAAGAGAGGAACGGGGGAGAGAGAGGTGGAGAGAGAGAGAGAGAGAGAGAAAGAGAGAGATAAGAGAAGTATGAGGATCAATAGCTTCAATTCAATTAACTCAGTTAATTAACTCAGTTAAGCCATTAAAAATAATTTCGCAAAAAAAAAAACAAGACAACTAACTTTGTTATAGAAGTACAGTCGAACAGCATGCAATCCATTTTGCCTTTAGGCTCAGGCTTGGATATGGCCTGGGGAGCCTGAATCTATATCAGTTCTCCTGCTCTCAGGAACTTTATAAATACAGATCTACAGGTATTCCAAACACTGTGTGAATGTGATACCTGTTCTCCAGGTAAGGGCAGTGTTCCCTAACTGTGTGAATGTGATACCTGTTCTCCAGGTAACGGCAGTGTTCCCTGTGTGAAGGTGATACCTGTTCTCCAGGTAACGGCAGTGTTCCGTGTGAATGTGATACCTGTTCTCCAGGTAACGGCAGTGTTCCCTGTGTGAAGGTGATACCTGTTCTCCAGGTAACAGCAGTGTTCCCTGTGTGAAGGTGATACCTGTTCTCCAGGTAGCGGCAGTATTCCCTAACTGTGTGAATGTGATACCTGTTCTCCAGGTAACGGCAGTGTTCTCTAACTGTGTGAATGTAAGTAAGTGTATAATTCGTCCAGGTGCGTAGAACTGCTGAAATCCGTCCTGCTAGAGTGGATAAGTATCTGCGTTCATTTACTAATTACATACCGCGTTAGATTTTAAACTTTTCCCTGTGTGGAAACTGGTCTTTGGTTTTAGGTTGCGTTAGGTGTCTTTGTTTTTAGATTGTTTGATTCTTAGAATTGATAGATTGCGATTTTTGCACTTATTGCACTATCACAAACTGTTAACCTCTGTAATCAGTGCGTTATTCGACTCAGCTTTTCAGCTGCTAATTAGGTACATTCGGAGCGACGCTAGCGTCGCTCCCTCCTAGTTTATGAGCCAGTTCCCCATTCCAGTCTGTGCTCTCCCCCTCAGAAGGCGCTTCCAGCGACGTGGCCCCCCCCGACAACGGAACCCCTCTAACCTCTGCTACCCCCCGCTGACCCCCTGTGAGAACTTCACGGTCACAGGGGGACTATGGAACTGCCAGTCTGCTACGCGCAAGGCAGACTTCATTTCTGCCTATGCCTCCCTCCAATCCCTGCAGTTCCTTGCCCTCACAGAGACCTGGATCACACCAGACAACTCTGCCACTCCTGCTGCCCTCTCATCCTCCTACTCCTTCTCCCACACCCCCCGGCGATCTGGCCGTGGTGGTGGTACTGGTCTACTGATCTCCCCCACCTGGAAATTCTCTGTTCTCCCCCTCCCTGACCTGTCCATATCCACTTTTGAATTCCATCCTGTCTCTATCACCTACCCTGCTAACCTTTATATTATTGTTATTTATCGCCCCCCGGGGCCCCTGGGAAGCTTCCTGGATGAGCTAGACACCCTGCTCAGCTCCTTCCCTGAGGACGGCACCCCGCTGATCCTCCTTGGAGATTTTAACATCCACCTAGAAGCCTCCCAGTCTGCTGCCTTCCTACCACTACTTCACTCCTTTGACCTCTCCCTACAACACTCTCCTCCAACCCACAAGGCAGGCAACCTCCTAGACCTGATCTTCCTGAGGACCTGCTCCAGCTCCAATCTTACGGTTACCCCCCTGCATACGTCTGACCATCATTTCATCTCCTTCTCCCTCCCCCTCTCTCCACACCCTCCCTCTCCCCCTCCCATCCCCACTGTCACTGTCCGCCGTAACCTCCGCTCCCTATCACCCTCTTCTCTTGCTCACAGAGTGACTGCCTCCCTCCCCACTCTTCAATCATTTTCCAAGCTCCCCACTAACTCTGCATCCTCCACCCTGACGTCATCTCTCTCCTCAGCACTCGACTCCCTATGCCCCTTCGTCCCTAGGCCAGCACGTTCATCCCCTCCCAGTCCATGGATGTCTGACATCCTGCGCACCTCCAGGGCCACCCTCCGCGCTGCTGAGAGGAAGTGGGCCAAATCCAGGGACCCATCTGACCTCTCAGCCTATCAGTCTCTCCTGAAAGAGTTCTCCTCTTCTGTCACTGCCGCTAAGGCAAAATTCTACCAAACCAAAATTCATAACTCCATTTCTAACCCTCGTCAACTTTTCTCTATTTTCTCTTCTCTCCTCAGCGTGCCACCTCCTCCACCCCAGTCTTCCTTCACTGCAGATGACTTTGCAGCATTCTTTGACGAAAAGATTGCAGACATCCGCACCTCCTTTGCCCCCTCTGCGTCCTCCGCCCCCTCTGCGTCCTCCGCCCCCTCTGCGTCCTCCGCCCCCTCTGCGTCCTCCGCCCCCTCTGCGTCCTCCGCCCCCTGTTTCTCCACATTTTCTCTCCTCTCAGACACTGAAGTCTCCCAGCTTCTGCTCACCCACCGCCCTACCACCTGCGCCCTCGACCCTATCCCCTCATCTCTCCTTCAAGCAATCACACCAGACATCCTCCCTTTTGTCGCCTCCCTCGTGAACTCATCCCTATCTTCTGGATGTTTCCCCTCATCCTTCAAGAAGGCCCACATCACCCCGCTGCTGAAGAAACCCACACTAGATCCTTCAGTCATTCAGAACTACCGCCCGGTATCTCTCCTCCCTTTCCTATCCAAAACACTCGAACGTGCTGCATCTAACCAGCTCTCTGCTTATTTCTCTGAGAACAACCTGCTTGATCCCCACCAGTCTGGCTTCAGGCCTGGCCACTCGACTGAGACTGCACTCCTCTCGGTCAGTGAGTCACTCCATGCCGCACGAGCAGCCTCCCTCTCCTCTGTCCTGATTCTCCTAGACCTCTCCGCTGCATTTGACACTGTGGACCACTCTACCCTCCTGTCCTCCCTGGCAGCATCAGGGATCCGCGGCACAGTCCTTGACTGGATTGAGTCCTACCTCTCTGACCGCTCCTTCCAGGTTGCCTGGGCGGGTAAGGTATCACCACCCCGTCCCCTCACTACCGGAGTTCCCCAGGGCTCAGTCCTTGGTCCCCTTCTCTTCTCCATGTACACCAGATCCCTTGGCCCTGTAATATCTGCCCATGGCCTGTCCTATCATTCCTATGCCGACGACACGCAACTCTTTCTCTCCTTCTCCCCATCGGACACACAGGTCCCTGCCCGCATCTCCGCTTGCCTGAGGGACATACAGAGCTGGATGGACAATCACCACCTGAAGCTCAACCCGGGAAAGACGGAGCTAATCTTTATTCCTGCTCTATCCTCTCCCCTCCTCGACTTTTCCATTTCCTTAGGGGACACCGTAGTGACATCATCACCCTGCGCCAAGAATCTCGGAGTGATGATGGACAACAGGCTGTCCCTCTCCAACAACATTGCAGCAGTAACCCGGGCATGCAGATTTTTCCTATATAACATCCGCAGAATCCGCCCCTTTCTCACCACCTACTCAACCCAGCTCCTGGTCCAAGCAATGGTTCTATCCCGCCTGGACTACTGCAACTCTCTTCTGGCTGGACTACCGGCATCTGCCACCAGACCCCTGCAGCTCATCCAGAATGCTGCGGCTCGTCTGGTCTTCAACCTCCCCAGACACTCCCACGTAACCCCCCTGCTCACTACCCTCCACTGGCTGCCTGTTATAGCTCGCATCAAATTCAAAACATTGGTTCTAGCATACCAGGCAGTCAAGGGATCAGCCCCAGCATACCTTCACAAGATTTTCAAACCCTACATGCCAGCCAGATCCCTCCGTTCTGCTACCTCAGGACGCCTAGCACCTCCCCCTCTTCGCACCTGCACTTCCAGAACACGTCTCCTGTCTGTTCTGGCCCCACGATGGTGGAATGACCTCCCTGTGGAGGTCAGAACAGCTGAGACTGTGAACAATTTCAAACGACGACTGAAGACCCACCTCTTCAGGCTGCACCTCTCCCCATCCCTCCCTTCCCCCCCTGTAAATGACTACACTTAGGGGTGTAACTAGGCAGCTGTTTAATAGGTGACTTAGTTGATGCGCCAGTCTTAATGACTACTTGTATTTTTATTTTTTATTTTTCCATAGATTGCGTTGTTGCCGTTCTCGTTGTTAGTGTTAATCAGTTTAACCACCAGGGTCCAAGTTGAACTATGCGGTTGTTCCCTGTACTTGGACCGGTACTTCTCTCTAGGGGTTTCGTCATACTTGTTCCTGGTTATGGTTATACACTTTGTTGTACGTCGCTCTGGATAAGAGCGTCTGCCAAATGCCTGTAATGTAATGTAATGTAATGAATGTGATACCTCTTCTCCAGGTAACGGAAGTGTTCCCTGTGTGAAGGTGATACCTGTTCTCCAGGTAACGGCAGTGTTCCCTGTGTGAATGTGATACCTGTTCTCCAGGTAACGGCAGTGTTTTCTGTGTGAAGGTGATACCTGTTCTCCAGGTAACGGCAGTGTTCCGTGTGAATGTGATACCTGTTCTCCAGGTAACGGCAGTGTTCCCTAACTGTGTGAAGCTGATACCTGTTCTCCAGGTAACGACAGTGTTCCCTGTGGGAAGGTGATACCTGTTCTCCAGGTAAAGGCAGTGTTCCCTGTGTGAAGGTGATAACTGTTCTCCAGGTAGCGGCAGTGTTCCCTGTGTGAAGGTGATACCTGTTCTCCAGGTAACGGCAGTGTTCCCTGTGGGAAGGTGATACCTGTTCTCCTCAGGGATGTGGAGCGCCATCATGGTCAGCGGCTCGATGCATTCCACCATCCAGCCGTGGCGCTCGCTCACGCGCGACACCTCCGGGGACAGGAAGTGGTTGGGCATGCGGCTCCAGATCACCGGCTTCAGCATCTGCACGTCCAGCCGGGGCGGGCACTGGGGCACCGGGTTCTTCCGCTCGCTGTGGAACATGGCCGCCGAGATGGGCATGATGTTCTGATAGAGAGAGAGGGTGAGAGAGAGAGAGGTTGGGTGGAGAGAGAGTTTAGTGACATAAGAAAAGATGTAGAGACACAAAAAGGTCAGGATTCAAGTGACGCTGAAAACCCCAGACAGTTTTTCACAGACAGAGAGAAGGGGAGTGGAGGAGTGGAGGAGGAGAGGAGGAGAGGAGGATCCTGACCTTGAGTTTCCCCAGCTCCAGCTGCA